>NC_092498.1:111887272-112193007 GCF_047511675.1 Marmota flaviventris | reverse complement strand
AAACAAATGCTTAAAAAGTGATAACTGGTTATCTATATTTAGAAGAATGAAACTAAACCCTATCTCTTACTTTGCACAAAAATCAAACTCAAAATGGATCAAAACCCTCAGAATTATACCAGAAACTATGCTACTCATAGAAGAAAATGAGGGTCGACACTCCAGCTTTTAGGCACAGGCAATGAACACCCTAAACAGCACCCCTAAAGCTCAGTAAAATGCCAAGAGTTAATAAGTAAAATGGCATCAAATTAAAAAGCTTCTGCACAACAAAGAAAAAATTAGGAATGCGAAGAGAGAACCTACAGAATGGGAGAAAAATCTTTGCTAGCTACTCTTCTGATAGAGGATTAATATCTTCAATACATAAAGAGCTCAAAAATTTTACACCAAAAAACCCAAATGACCCAATTAATAAATGGGCAAATGAAGTAAACAAACTATCAAAAGAAGAAATACAAATGGCTAACAGTACGTGAAAAAAATGTTCAACATCATTAGCCACTGGGGAAATGCAAATCAAAACTACAGGGAGATTTCATCTCATATCAATCAGAATGGCAGGATGTGTAACTGATATGATTCTGCAATCTGTATACGGGGTAAAAATGGGAGTTCATAACCCACTTGAATCAAAGTGTGAAATATGATATGTCAAGAACTATGTAATGTTTTGAACAACCAACAATAAAAAATTTAAAAAAAATAAAATAAAATACTAGATCTGAAAAAAAAAGAATATAAAAAATAATAAGTGCTGGAGAGGATATGCAGACAAAGGAATACTTTTACCCTGCTGGTGGGACTGTAAATCAATACAACCACTATGGAAATCTGTATGGAGATTCCTTAAAAGACCAGGCATGGAACAACCATACGAACCAGCTATATCACATTTTGGTATTTACTCTGAAGAATTAAAGCATCTTACTACAGTGATACATGCATATTCATGTTTATGGCAGCGCAATTCATAGTAGCCAAACTATGGAACCCACCTAGGTGTCCATCAATGGATGAATGGATAAAGACAATGTGGTATATATAAACAGTGGAATTTTATTCATACATAAAGGAAAATGTAATTATGGCATTTGCAGGAAAATGGATGGAACTAAAACCACCATGTTAAGTGAAATAAGTCAAATGCAGGAAGTCCAGGATTGCATGCTTTTTTTCATATATGAAAGCTAGAGAGTAAACGGGAAAAGAAAGGTGGGAGTGGATCTCCTAAATATCAAAGGGAGACCAGTAGAGGAGAGGGACCAAGAAGTAAAAGGTAGGGAAGGCAGGAGCAAGTGCTGGGAATTGATATTGGCCAAATTACAACATATTTGTATATCGTATGAATATGTAAAAACAGATCCCACCATGTCCAACTAAATACACTAATAAAAATGTGGGAAAAGCTGGATACAGTGGCGCATGCCTGTAATCAAGTGGCTTGGGAGACTGAGGAAGGAGGATCCCAAGTTCAAAGACAGCTCAGCAACAGTGAAGCACTAAGCAAATCAGTGATACTCTGTCTCTAAATAAAATACAAAATAGGGCTGGGGATGTGGCTTAGTGGTTGAATGCTTCTGAGTTCAATCTCCCATGCCCCTCCCCCAAAATGTGGGAAACCCCCCCCCGAATTCACAGCATGATGTCACTTTTGTTTTGACTTCATAGGTACAGGCATGTTCTAAGTTCCAGTTCTTTGCCCCTCCTATGACCCTCTCTCTGCCACATGAATTTATTGATTTCTGTAGTTACATTTATCCCAGTAGACTAAATTTCCTTTGTTGGATTTTCTCAGTATAATAGAGAACAACCATCATGTTATTGTTAGTCATTATCTTAAAAGAAAACACTTGCATGTCAGAGCTTATACTGTAAACTAACAAACAACAAAACCCGGCTTAGCCTTAGCACAAATTCATTAGCATCAGGATTTTGACTCACCATAGCTCCAGACATCACTTTGGTGGGTATAAATTCGGTGTAAAATTGATTCCAAAGCCATCCACTTGATAGGCACCTTCAGATAATGAGAGATAAAGCATTAAGACTACTATTAGCTTCTCTCTGTTAAACAAAATTAAATCACACTAGAAGTAATTACAAATGACTAAGTGGAGAAGCCAGGCTACCTTTCCTGATTGGGACTTCAAGCCAAAGGCTGCCTCCCAGCAAGAAGAGATTTTAAATCCACCAATGAACAGGGTTGCTCTGGTAACCCCCAGAGCTGGCTTTAGGAATGCTACAGCGAAGGACCTTTTGCGCCACTGGCAATTCTGGAAAGCTGGGGACCCTGGTAGTGGACAGTGATCATAGCTACTCAGCATTTGGGTGCATTTTCAGGGACCAATGTCACAAGGTTGATGACTGCCTGGAGTTATGCAGGTCAGGGTGAAACTCAAGAAAGGTACAGCTAATATAGCTGAGGTGTGGCTATATGTGTCCCCCCTAGGAGAGGGACCTGTGTGAGAACATGTATCTCTCAATGTTGTGACAATCCATCCTAAGCCAGAAGGAGAGCAAGGAGCGTATACTCAAGGCCAGTTCTATGCATAAGTCACAGAGATCCATGGGAGTTCTCACAAGAACATAGGGAGGACAGCTTTTTATACTTCTGAGACATTCTCAACAGCAGTGTGCCACCAAATTAGCTGTGGCATTTCCCAGCTGTTCTTTTGAAGGGTGCTTAAGTCCTGAAGGGAGCGGTTGAGAACTAACCTTTGTTAATGATCGCCTGGAGATGTTGATGACTATATCCTCTGACCATGTCAGAAATATCTTTGTTCCCTCTGCAGGCAAACCCCACTCCCAAAGCAGAAGACCCAGGCTAGACTCAGTTGCCTGTGGTTGTGCTGAGACCTCACCCAGAATGTTTGCAAATATCCCCTATATCAGTCGAGATCCCAGTCTCTGTTGTCAGGAAAATGCTCCCTGATCTACAGGTCAGTTCCTTACCTTTCCTCCCTCTGCATGGTATTCTTTCTCCTCAGCCCCAAGCAGTTTGGCCAGTCCAAAATCTGTGATCTTGACATGCTGTGGTGTCTTCACTAGAACGTTCCTGGCTGCCAGGTCACGATGCACCAAGCGCCGGTCTTCCAGGTAGTTCATGCCCTGAAACACAAGGGATTCTGCAGTGAGAGAGTGAATTGTTTATGAGACGACCAGTGTAATGGGAAGATGGTCCTCATGCATCTGAACTTAATGTCAAGGTCATGCCACACTTCTTGATGCCAGGGACTGGGTTTGAGTCTGTCTTCCTACTTCTGAATGCTGGACACAGATACTTGTGGCTGGTAAACGTTAGAAGCTATCTATTGAATAAATGAAAAGTCAAGAAAAGAAAGTTTTAACTAGCTGCAGATTATTACTTTTTCTCCATCTGATCACTCAAGTTACAAATAGAAGAGGCCAGTGACTGAGCGCAAGCTCAGCTGTCAGGTGGAGAATGGGTCTTGGCACTTGCTCTGGAACTTGCCAACCATTCCATCTGCCAGGCTTTACCTTCCCTGCATGCAGCTTATCTTCACAGCAAGGAAGAAGATGCCAACCTCAACAGGCTGGGGCAAAGCAGAGTTTCTGGATGGATTTAAGCCAGGCTTTTCTCATGCTTTCCTGAACTATCATACACAATCTGCCAGTGAAAAAATTTTCATCCAGGTTTATTTGATTTTAAATTGAAACCACATGGGTATTGAATATTCTTCTGCAAGGTACTATTCCCTACTAATTCCTTGGCTGCCTCCACAATTCTTTTACAGTCAGAATCACTGCTAAAAAAAAAAAAATAGTAATACTTGCAATGCATCTAGCATAGCACCCAACACAAAGTGAATTCTAGAGACATTATCCCTCAACTACTGTCCTTACTCATGAGCCTTCTGGTGTCCTTGTTTTATGCACCTCTATGCTTACTGGCAGATGGGGGCTACTTCTGGCTTCTATTTCTTGTTTGACAACTGCCCAGCAGAGCCAAGCTCCTTTGGGCCTCACTGAGCTCCAGTCTGTTGTGAGGTTGGCAGCCCACCTTCCCTGTGCAGGGCCATACTGGCAGGCAGAAGCTGGGAGGTGGTCAAGCCTGCAGACATCTCATGTTGCTTGTTCCACGGCCTCCCCCACTTACTCATAAATACACCTCCCTTCTCTTTAGCCAGAAGAGTCGGCTGCATTTCCCCCTTCCTTTCTGGCTGATGATCATGAACTCTTCAGCACAGAGCTGGAGCTTCAGCACAGAAGTGCTGGCTGAAGTGCACCAAATGGAAATGAATGGGTTTAACAAACTCTGCTTTACTCTGGTGTTTTGTAGTTAGGGAGGCATCTCCACTTTAGAGCAGCTGCAGGGAATACCTGTAGACAAGAATGTTTTCTTACATTTTCTGGCAAATTCTTCGTATTTTTGTATAGAGCCTAAGTGGGAAATTATTAACTGACCTGACAGAACAGTAAAATTAAAAAATTCTTTCTAGGACAAAACCAGCCATCCTCTGAAAGTAGTACCTCACAAAGATGCACCAGGAATTATTCTCTGGGTGCTAGTTTTGAGGTCTTTAGTGCTTTTCTCTTTTTGGAAAAAATCAACTGCTTTCCATACCTCAGGTACACCTGGATTACTCCTTCTCCTTTGTATTACCTGGAAAGCTCCTAAATGTCAAGATGCTGTTCAATGTAAATGCTTCCCTTCCTAAGATGTCCCCTGTGCTAGATAATAAGGATGAACAGGACTCATGTCTTCTCAAGAAGAAGGTAGAAGCTTCTTCTCTGGAATATGCTTCCAAGTTAGGAATTATTACTTAGGAGTGGGTGTGGAAAGAGAATGGGAAGGACTCGGAGCTGAGGAAACATTTCCAAACACAGACCTCATCTTTTTTTTGTTGTTGTTCCTGTCACTCTTGCTATGATCTCTCTTCAAAGGCTGGCTCCTTCCTCACTTTAATCTCCCCTTTGATTTATGGGATGGTGACAATGGTCTGTGCTTTGCTAGCCCTGTGTCTTATAAAAGAATAAGACCTCTGCTTATTAAATATGATGAACTCTTCAAAAGGGTTAATTATGTTTGGCTGCTTGCCTGGACAGACCTAACCTCTGCATTCCAGGCTGTATTAGCTCACTGGTTCTCTTTCCCTCTTTCTTCTCTACCCCTTTCTTTCTCTCTCTACCCCTTGCTGTCTCTTTTCTGTCTACCCAGTATTTATTTCATTCATTTTTCCTCTGTGGAAGCTATTGCATAGATGTTGCACAGACCTAGAGCAGCAAGTAATAGTAATAGCCGTATACAGAGGACTAGTAAACTGCTTTGTTACCGCTCTCTTTAAATTTTTTTTTCTTGTGTGTGTGTATGTATTTTGTGTTGTTCATGAAACTCAAAGGGGAACTTCAGAAGGCATTTCCAGCCTAGTTTAACCTCCAGGACTAGTTTTCATTCTGTCTCCTTAAATGCTTAACAGAAGATTTGGTATCTGGGACACACTGTAACCATTTATGGAATAAAAAATGATTGAATAAATGAATGATTGAATAATAACATTTGCTGACAGCTTTAAGCACTAACCATGTGCCAGCCACCCCAAACACATCCCCAACAGAATCCTCTTTCTGTCCAGGTACACATGTGACCACCTTGGTAGAGACCAGGGACTCTAGAAATCAAAGCATGCTGTTGAACCGACCAAGTCCTCAGTTCCCAAGACCACCATCATGACCTTGGCCTTTATACCCCTGCCGCGGCCTTGGAGTGAAACTTGTCTGCTGGGCCAAAAGCTGTTTGGGCTACCAGAAACAAAACAAAACAAAAATCTCGCACCTTGGCCCTGTGCCATAAAGTAAGTCCTGTCATTGTGTGAATCTAATAAATCCAACTGAGCTCCACCCCAGCCCTGCCCCACTCTTCAGGCTCAGGGATTTAAAGGAGCAGCACAACTTCAATATGGTGTGAGGTTTTCTTAGAACATCAGTCTTCAGAGAAGGCTTGGGAAAGGAGAGGAAAGAACTGTTTACATATTCTGGCTAATCAGCCAGAGGGTCTTAAATCAGAGACAATTTGGGGACAAAGAGATTAGACTATTTGAACTTAGATAAAACTCCACTCATGGGTCTCTGTCCCACAGTCTCAGACAGTTTGAAAGGCCATCTCTGTGCCCAGCAGAGTTATATTTTAACCAGCCATCAAAGATAAGGTCTGTGATATTACTTATGAACTCTCAGGCTCTAAGCAGATACGCCTCAGGAAGTAATATCAGCACACGCCCCGGTAGGGCCTCTGGGGAAGCTCATTTCCTGATTCTTCTCATTTTAATTGAATTTAACATATTTATTTTTGTTAATTACTACAGGAAAACTAGAATGAATTTTGAAATACTGAGGTTAAAAGGGAATTTGAAGAGCCACACTGGAACTTAAACTTAGAAAAGACAGGCCCAGGGATATGCTTCACACGGATATCAAAGATTTTTCTGGCACAATACCTATGGAACAAGAAAGCACTGGGGGTGGTGGGGCTTGACCTTTAAAGACTCTGTTTTCCCAAGGGCTGCAGCATCCTACAAGTCTTGGGAGGAGTTCAGAGAGGAGGCTGGAACAGGATCCATTTCTGTTCTGTTTTATTAACCACAATGTGGAAAATTCCGGTGAGCATGGATTTCATGAGCACAGAAATGGCAGAAAGTAGGACAAGGGGAGTGGGCACATGTTTTTTGTAAAGTCAAGAGCATGGCTTATGCATCACTGAGCGCCTGTCTTCCAAGGAGGCAGGAAAGTGTCAGAATTTCCCATTCCAGGCTAGAGGTGGTGTGCCCCTGGAATCCTACTCTGCCAGAAGAGGAAGATAGCTGGGATTGCTGGCCTGTCCCCTGATCTGTGACATCAAGTGCAGGGAAAGAGTGAGGACTTGTGAGCAAGGCTGTTTGGTGTCAAATCCTGATTTTCATATGTTCTGGCCTGAGATGTTGGCAAGTTACTTAATGGCCCCATGTCTCAGTCTTCCCATGGATAGAATGGACCAATCAGACAGAGCATTAGTGAGTTTATCCATGCAGGGTACTCGGATAGTACCTAGGGAAGAGTTCTGTGCAGGTGATAGCAATGATCATACTTTCCTCTTAAATGCCAAATCCATCCTCTTTCCTCAATCCCTTTTGCTATAACCTTAAATGAGGGCACTGTCTTGATCAACCAAAACTCTGCTATGCTTCCTAAAAATGTCCAATGACGAATGAATTCCTACATAGTGCCTTTGTTGTTGTGCTGAAGCTCCACCTTCTCGGTCCTGCAGGGTCTCTCAGCTGCCCCTCTCTCTTTAGTGCCTTGCAGTCACTGAGCCTGCTCTGCCCCCTCAGCTCTCAAGCACCCTCACCCACTGCTGCATTCCTCAACTCTGTGTCCTCACCCTCAGTTGACACTAGGACAGGCTCAGGATCTATTGCACTCATGTCTACAGGGTTGTTTAGTTTGTAGGGCTCTGGACTCTTGAGGGGAGGAGCAGTCTGGCTTGGGCACCCCTCGTTTCCCGGAGTCTGGCCCAGTTCCTGCACTTGGCTGACTGGATACGTTCACTTGGTCACAACTCTTCTGCTCTAACTTGCACAGTGGCCTTGAAGACAGCAGGGCCTCCTGCCCTTGACTTTCCTGCTCTGACATACTTCATTCCTTGCTGCATCTCTTGCTCTGTAGCGGTCCTTGTCCCTTACTCACTGACAAATTTAGGTAGATAAGAAGTCTTATCTTACTTTTGTATCTTTCATATGATGCTTAACACTGGCATATAAGTTCTCAAGAAATAACTTAATAAAATATCTAAAAGCTAATGAATATGCTTTAAGAAATCATTTGACAAACTAATGAAAGTTGATGAATATGTTCTTAAGTCGCTTTGTGTGAATTTGTTCTTTTACAGACATACTATAAGGTCATTTAGGTTGATAATTTAAGTTTAGCTGTAATCCTTTGTGGAATAATGCAGGAAAAAAAATTAAAAAGAATTCAAATAACAAACATCTGATCATTGGATAAGTGGTATGGCCCTTTTATCCTGCATTCTGTTATTTTGTATAGGTACTTGCAAGATGTTTGCTTTGAAGGTGAAAGGGCTCTTGCCAAGACCACCCCTTTGGCCCTCTGTGGAACAAGAGGTACAGTGGCTGAATCACCCCCTGGTGGACTGTCAGTCAGGGGGATAGGGCTGTATCTCAACCCCACCTGTGGGTTGAGGGTGCAGATCTTAGCAGTGAAGGTCAGGGGTTAACTGGGACCAGTGTAGGAAGTTGTATATTTGACAGAACATAAAATGTAGAATGTAGTGGAATCTCCACTACAGCCTGTGTAAAGGAATATATGGTTCCTTCTTTTTTAGTTTTTCATACAGCATTCATTTTTACCCTCTCACCCCTTGTTCTTCTGTCATGATGTGGCTCTCTTGACCACAATTTCACTTTCTGTGGTTTCAGTCAACTGCAATCCAAAAATATTAAATGGAAAATTTTGAAAATAAACAACTCATGGTTTTTAATTTTAGGTACCCAGAACTGCAGAAAGCCAACTTGCAGATAAAGGAGGAGTCCTGTATTTTTCAAGAGAGAGCGAGCCCACATCCATATAATTTTTATTTGGTATATTGTTATAACTGTTCTATTTTATTATTATTTTTATTAATCTCATAATGTGCCTCATTTATAAGTTAAACGTTATCATAGGCATATAATCATAGTTTCAGGGGATCTTGTTTATCCCCCACAGAGAAGAGGGGACTACTGTGTAATTTGAACATAGTTTTGTCGACATGACACCTAGAACAAAGCAGAAGTGGACTGTAATGTTCTGGCTACATCAAAGTGGAATCACCTTTCATCTCCTTGTTGGGATGTGAGGACCCACCACTGACTCAGCCCATGCTCATCTGCTATCTTCTTAGCAACTCACATGTCAATGGGTAATCAGTGAAAATACCTGGGGCTTTTTGAAAGGGACCAAATTAAGTATCTTCCATACTTGTAAAATGGATCCTTTGAACTGAATTTTTAGAAATCTCTGTTAAGTTTTAACCTCATAAATTGAACTAAATGCAATTTGGTATTTATACAAAGTTCTAGTCAGAGAATGACACCCATAAATCAGTTTCTTTCCAAGCATCTCCTTCTCACCCCCTACCCAGCCTTCTTTCATATTTCATCAGGGGCTGGTCTCAAAGACCTTAAACTGATATCATTTGTGGTAATGTAGCATCAGATCCATGTTTGAAAACTCAATTCTCTGAGATCTTAATCTGGATGAATAGAATAGCTCTGTTGTCAAAAAGAGTTTGGGAAAATGCTAGTCTAAACAGTTTTATTTTTGTAGGACTTTGCAATAAAAATGCATACTGTAGGGCTCTACAGGGAAAGGTGTGTTACAGTAATGGTGTTTGCCAAACTGAATTGAGGATAGAATTTTTCTTTTTTTTTTTTTTTTTGAGAGAGAGAGAGAAAGAGAGAGAGAGAATTTTTTTTATATTTATTTTTTAGTTTTCGGTGGACACAACATCTTTATTTTATTTTTATGTGGTGCTGAGGATCGAACCCAGCGCCCCGTGCATGCCAAGCAAGCGCATTACCGCTTGAGCCACATCCCCAGCCCAGGATACAATTTTTGGATTAGAAAATTTCTTGACATTATTTTGCCATGTGATTGTAATATATTTGGAGGTTTACTAGGTTGCTTATACACCTAGAGAGAATAGACATAATTTCTTAAGCAACTAACTCACTCCCAGTGAGTGAAAGCTGCTTATAAATCAGGAGGCTGAGACATCTGCTCTTTCTGATGGATGAGCAGGTGACATCTCCACAAGCCTTTGAGACTGATTTTTTTTCGGGAGGAGTGGAGAATGGAATCCATTTTCACCACATATGGCAAGGGGAGGCTCTATTACAGTCCACCAATACTAATCTGATTTCTTCCCTATGGCAACTCTGTTTTTGTCTTTTTCCTATGCCCAGTGGAGTTTAGCAAGGACAATGAACTTGTATAACAGTGGTCAGCTCTCCCATCAATATTTAGAAAACTCCCCAAGACAGTTCATGCCTTTGTGAATCAACACAGCACATTTACAAGTCAATAAATTCCACTTTGAAAATGTCAGGAGTTTAGTTTCTGGTCAGCCACTAAGTATTTCTGGGTAGTTTTCACTTCACACTTATAAAAATAAAATTGTTTAAGACTCAGATAAATTGTCATCCAAAAGCAAATCTTTATAATTTGGGAAAGCATTCCTTTTCTTTCCCTCCAGGGATAGATATTCCACCATGCTGGCTATTCAAATATGGCAGAATAAGGTTTCCCTTGTGAATCAAAAAACAAATCTTTCACGCATGAAGAACTAATGGCCCCAATCAGGGAAGGATTTCAAATTAAGATAAAGCTAAGCAAAGTACAACAGTGGCTTTAAACATCAGGTGGAAATTCTGAGTAATATTATGTAGAAAACTATCTCAGCAAAGTTTCAGGCTCTAGAAACTCAAGTTCAGTATCCTTGGTAAACCACGCTTGAATGGGACCCACCTCTCTTAGACACTGTTGGATTAGTATGTTTGTCATCACGCTTGCAGAAAGCTGATTTTAGGGGTTGAATAAACTTCCATTTCTGCAGACATTGGTGGTCAGGAAAATGGGAATGTAATATTTCAAATAAAAGAGGGAAAAAGCTCATGAATAATAAAAGATGCAGAGCAGAAGATGCTATTCTAAAATAAAATGAAAGTTGATGTGGACCTAGCATAAGACAACATATTAGATTAGAATTTAACCTCGACACCAACCTACTTTAGTTACGGGAAACTGAAGGAGGAAAGGAACATTTATTGAGTATCAAAGGTGTATCCAAACCTGTGGCAGGTGATTCACAGAGACTCTCTATTCTCATCCTTCTACCCAGAAATAGAGGTGGCAGAATACCATCGTGTAGCCAAAGGGACTGAGTGCAAAAAAGACTAAGTGATTTGCCTGACTCACGAGGCTCATGAATGCTAAAATCAAGATTTGATATTAGAGTCCACTGAAATTTTAAGCCTTGTTCTTTACTGGGAAAACCTACTGAGACTGTTTGCCCTTTAAGGTAAAAGGGTGACATCGGCAATTCACACTGAAGATAGGGTCACTTCTCCATCACATAAAAAGTCCCCTCTCACCCCCAGTATTGGGGATAGAACCCAGAGCCTTGCACATGCTAGGCAAGCAAGTGCTCCTCCACTATGCTACACCCTCAGCTCCACGAAGAGTCACTTTGGTGGAGGTGGGAATTAGTTTGAGATAATTAAAGAATTTATGCTGAATCTCCTGGCACACCCTGGTGATGTGGGCATTAGGAATCATTCAGAAGGAGCTGGCCCCAAGGGTGCAGGGTTCTGTTGGCCCTGCCCAAGCTAGGAGACACAGCCAGGGCTCACCTCACAGTTGGAGCAGCTGGGCACAAACTTAAAAGATTAAACCAGATCTTCTCAGGCAGGATTTGTGCTAAGAAGAATATAAAACAATGTAACAGAGATTTCCTGGGAAGGGAGCACAACAGTTTCAATGTCCTACCTTATCTAATCAGTGAGGAAAGCTTAAGGAAGAATTTCTGGGTCCAGGAGTAAGCACTTGAGAAGACTCCCAGAAATAATTCTATACCCAGTGAAACATACTTTGGGTTAATCACCTCCTCCCCAGATCAGCAACTCTAATGGGTTGAATAGACCCTCCCCCCATTTCATGTTGACCCAGAACCACAGAATGTGATCTTATTTGGACATGGGCTTCTGAGATCTAATTAAAGATATTAAGATGGAATCATCCCAGACTTAGGGTGGTCTCTAAATCCAATGACTAATAAATATATATATTTATGGGGTATAATGTTATGTTTTGATATGTGAAGTGACTAAATAATGCTACTTAATATATCCTTCATCTCACATATGTTTTTTGAGACTATTTAAGATATTCTCTCATAGAATTTTCAAGTTCAGTGACTGGTATCCATGAGAAAGAAGAGGAGAATTTGGACGTAGAGATGTAGGAAATAAGGCCATGTGAAGACAGAGGCAGAGACTGAAGTGATGTTGTCATAAGCCAAGGAAATGCAGTGGCACCAGAACCTGGGACTAGCAAGAAGGGAGCCTCCCCTAGCACCTTGGGAGATCAGGGATCTTCAGACAACTTGATCTTGGACTTATGGCTTCCAGAACCATACAAGAGTAAGTTTCTGTCGTGATCAGCCACCAAATTTGTGGTAATTTGTCATGGCATCCTCAACAACTTCATACAATGACACAGAACTATCAAGCATTTCACAAATACAAGAAAGCCCAGCAACCCTACTCCTGGACTATTGTCTAATAAGGATGATATAACTTCTCTGTGACTTTGAAAATGACAATGGCAAAAACACTTGATGATCTTGGTCATAGAGGACCAAGTATTTCTCACTTCCCTGGCACACTGGGAGCCTGTTGGGGCTGTGGCTGAGAATCACCACCCCACAGTATAGGAACAAAGAAGGATGTACTGCTGTCTGGCTATCCGGGGTGGAAGCCTCCCATTTCCCCAGCACAGCCCAGAGCCTCAGTTCCAGGAGGGAGCCAGCCTCACCCTGTGCCAGTCTTGTGGTATTATGGGCAGCTGCCAGAAAAGGTGTGCCCAGAATGTGCTTTTGTTTGTTTTGTGTTATTTTTTTTACAACTGCTGAGAATTGGGTGAGGCAAGTTCAGGGCACTCTCACAAGTAAGCTGGCAGGAACAACTGCTACCACTGACCAGGGGCGCTGTGAGAAATAGCCCTGGCCTGGTGACACACCGTACCCCTGTTCAGGGGTCCCTGACAATTCCCTAAACACCCTGCCCTGCTGTCTGTGGGAGGTAGGGGTATGTCACATACTCAGGGACAGGCCCTGCCCACAAATTCTTTAAATTCATTTGTGTAAAATGTACATCCATTATCATTAAAAAATAGGATTTAGCACTTTGGGTGCAAGTAACTTTTGTAGGGCTGAGATGGAGATGAGAGAAGTTTGAGATAAAATTAGGAGTCCTTTGGTGAACTGTGAACAGCTCAATACCTGGCTTATTGCCTGACCACAGCAAATAGGTAGGGCCACGTGGCCACTGTGTGCTTTCACATCCCCTCTGTGACTTTGCAGCAAGCCTGTCAATAGGAGGACATTGAAGGAGCCTATTCCATGTAGTAGGAGGACCTGCTCTCTTCCACCAGCCTCCTCAGATTTGTCAATCAGGCCTTGCCCTGCCCACACAGACACACCAGCGTTCCAAGTCCTCCTTCTGGCCTCAGCCTGGTTTACTTACCTCGTTATCAAATCCTGACAGAGGAAAGTCACACTCTCTGTTCACCAAAAAGAGCTCCAGAAAAATAAGGACAAGAACACCAAACATATTGAACACTCAATGGAGAAAACTGTTCACACGTGGAGGACTAGATTTCCAACATGCAGGTGGCAATGGCACTGATTCAGTGTACAAGACAATCCACTAAATTTAATCTAAGATAAAGAAAAACCTGCAAGTGCACACACATACACATATCCTCTTGGCTCAGTTATCCCAGGATGGCAGACTAAATACCTCATTTTTCAGTATCCTTATTTCCCCACTTGCTGTTTTCCTTGGGTGCTTTTACTAATGATCATCATTCCTCCTGAAAAATGAGAGTAGTGTGCAACAAGCTGAGACAGCTGCACTTCTTGTTTAATAGAAATATTTGCCCTCCTTTTCAAAGGTAGACAGACACCTGCTCTACATGTTCTCAGGGCTCCTTCTCCATTTACCTTTGCAATCTGCACACACCAGTTGAGTAGGTACTGGGAACCGATGTTGTCCTTGTGTTCTCGGACATAGTCCAGGAGGCAACCAAAGGGCATGAGCTGAGTGATAAGCTGGACGGTGGAGGTCAGACAGATACCCAAGAGGCGGCACACATGAGGATTGTCCACACTGGCCATCACATAGGCTTCCTGTAAGGGAACAAGAGAGGATGGCATCAGAAAGGTTCCCTAACAGTGACTAAAGGAAGAGACACATGGATCCTTTTTTCCATGTAAAAAAAAAAGCATGAGCATGATTTTCAAAATATGTACTGTTGTAAGGGACATTTTTTAAGAGCTGTGAAACGACAAGACACTTTGTGGGAGATGGACCCTCTTGTGTGTATCTAGGGATTCCACTTGACAGAGAAACCCAGGTAACAATTCCCATTGGCAAAACATTGGTTGAACAAGGGACCTGGGTCACTCTAATGTCACCATGTTTCGGAACTGCTGTAATCTTCCTTAGGAAGATTCTGACTCAAGGATAAAGATGCTGTCAGGGCCTGAGTTTTGGGACCAGGACACTGTGGACAATGACTTGCTCACGTTATCAGAAGCTCTCACCATAGGCACTACTGAGACATGATGGTAAGCATGTTCAGGAAAGTCATTGACGCAGCAACCAGCCAGCAAGAAAAGCCCACTCTTTTCAACAGAACAAACTTGGCCCTGACTGAGCAATGGGAGGGTATTTGGGATAGAAACACTGCCTACAGCACTTCTCCAAAGAGTAATTGGAAAACATCTTTTTGTGTACCAGCTCCAGCCTCTGAAACGGACATTCAATCTATGATGACTATAGATTCTATTGGCTGCTCAAGATCCAACTCTGAAGAACGTGGTCTGTATTGTCTTGCCCTAGTCTCCTGATGGGAAAAACATGCTGCTCTGCATAATGCATCCGTTCCTGCCCCATTCATTTAGGCTGACTGCCAAGGCAGGAGACTTTGACAGATCCATGAATATAGACTTTATTTTAACCCTTCTGCTATTCTTAGGCTGAGAAAGCTTCATTTATTTGCAATCATGTGCACAATGGGATCCTTTCTTGTGTCTAACTGAGAACTAGGGAATCCTCAATTTCCACCCATAAATTCTCTTTCCCTTTAAAATACAAATGGTGGTGACCTTTTATTTGGATGTGAAAGAGACAACATGAACTGCAAGAGAATGAGATCAGAGGTTCCTTTCCACATTTCAGCAACTGCTGTGTTTAGAGTGTAGCCCAAGAGACAAGGTGAGGCCAGGGATGCTCAGGTATGTGGCATAAACTGGGCAAGGAGGCTGGAACATAGGGTTGAAGACAGAAGACAGTCATGGTGAGGATGGTAGAGAGAGGGCATATGTGTGTATATTTGTGTGCAAATTTAGATTTATTTATTATATATGTGTGTGTATGAAAATATGCATGTCTATATGTCTATCTATCTATCTATACTTTGTGGTACTAGGGATGAAACCTAGGGGCATGCATATGCTAGGTACATGCTCAATCACTGAGCTACATATCCACAGCCCCTGTATATGTATTTAAACACAAATATGATCACAGCACTTTTCTTGCCTTGAACCCTTCCCTGGGTCCTCACCATTCTTGGAAACTCTTGCTGCCTGCTCTCCCCTCAGGCCTCTTCCACTGGAGAGCCTCTGTCCCCAAAGGCCCTCCTGATCTTCTCAGGAGTCTCAGTGACTCCCCATTAAAACTTCCCTGGCATCTTGCAGGTTTTTTTTTTTTTTTTTTCAGGAAAGCAGTCCCAGCATTGCCTGAGAACTTGTAAGAGGTAAATTCTTGCAGCTCCCCTTAGGCCTAGAAGCGAGATGCCATTTCTTTGAATAAGCCCTTGGGAGATTCTTGATGTAGCTGCAGAGCCACTGCTTTGGAGCACACATCTTAATCTATACTTATCTGTGTAATTTAAAACAGGTCCTTCCCCCACAAAGTTTTCAAGAGATGGACTACATTCTCATACTTAGCAGCATATGCTTAGAGTATAGCTGGCACTCGATAGTACTAGATCACACCAGCAAATGTTTCCTTATTTGTCGCCTCAAAACCCATCCCCTAACAAATAGGAGACACTTTCTTGATTGTTTATGGTCTCTATTTTCAAGCAAGATATGCATTTTTCTATTATAAACATAATTTAATTTTTAAGCAGGATATGAATCGTTTCTATTATAAAAACAATATTACAACATTAAAGAGCAGAGTAGATATTTAATACCTGTTGACTCTGGGGTCATTGAAAATATCCTTAATCTTGAAAAAATGCTTGCAAAAGTCAGAGAATTGAATGGGGCCAGCAAGTGCATTGTGTTTGAGGTCAATATTGTCAGAAGAGACTGAGGCCTAGGGAAATGAATGGCCGACCTGAGGGTATACTACTTCTTAGTGTCAGGAATGGGCCCACATCTGGGTCTCCTAACCCCTGGGCCAGTGGGCTTCTCTCCATGGTCCACCTGCTCAGCACATGTGTAGCACCAGGTGCTCCTAGGGCCTCTCTTTGCATGTGGAAGCAAATGATGATGTCTTTCAGATGCTCTGTTTTATGGGCTGCCTGAAAGCTTTAGGTGGCACACGTGTGTGCACACACACATGTGAAACCCATATATAAATCTGTTTTGCATTCCTTTTCCATTGCCTACCCTAAATTTAAACTGAAAAGTCTATGGAAAAATTAATAAGCCATGGGATTGACATAAAAGCACAAATCACATCTCTCCCCGGAGTCTGGGAAGCTTTACAACCATAACACCAAAGAAATCCTCTGGAGGTTCCTATTTTCTCAAGATCTGGTTGAGATTTGAGTACATATTGTATTCATTTTAAAGGGGAGAAAAATCTGCAAAATGGAGCACTCTCAGCAGCCCATCTGTTGTGGGCCGGCAAGGGGCTGATCTGGAACCAGGAACTGGGAACAGAGCAGGGGGCGTGGGTGTCAGGCCACACAGAGTTTGGAGGCTTGCCAGGTCCTGGTCCTACTAAAACCTGATAGACCAACAGAGCTGAGTCGTCACTTCCTGCCCCGCCTCCCCAGGGCACAATGGGAACACTGTTGTTGTGGGCCCCCGCTCAGCATGTGCAGAAGTTAAAGTGAGCTTTGTTCTTTACTGTTTATCTTGGAAATCGTGAAGGTGCACCGTGACCTACACCAAATATGCTTGGTATTCCACAACAATCTCGGCACAAGCCACCCAGGCAGGCAGAGCTCACACTTGGAGACCCTGGTGGCTGCTGTCCAAGTCCTACCACTGGGTTGTCCCTGAGGTTTTCGTGACCTTAAGAATCTATTATGTTTGTCCTTATTGCTGGCAATGATTATTGGGCCTTCTTTGCTGCCTATCAACATTTATTTTTCTTTTTTCTTTTTTTGGCAGCAGGGATTGAACTCAGGGGTACTTATCAACTGAGCCACATCCCAAGCCCTTGTAATTTTTTACTTTGAGATGGGGTCTTGCCATGTTGCTCAGTGCCTAAGTTGCTGAGGCTGGCTTTGAACTCATGATCCTCTTGCCTCAGCCCCTCTCCCACCCCCCGTTGCTGGGTTACAGGTGTGCACCACTACACCTGGCTCTCCTTCATTTTTGAACTGTTTTACATTATGAATAAGGAAAAGAATTCCACTAGATTCTAAACTCCTAAGAAGAGGTCTATGTCTAATTTTATGAGTGAAGAATAGGGGTCCCCCCATATTTAAAAACTTTCACAGTTAATTAAGCCACTGACAGCCATGTAAAACAGTGGCTGTGGCCCATGGTGGACCACAGATTACTGGGTCTTTGGAACCATGTATGAGTACAACCAGTATTTAAAAATAAAAAATACTTGGCCCATAGGCTATCCTGTCACAGAATTAATGTGCTATTTAGCACACTGTTGAAATTGGCCTTAGAATCTCTGGCTTTGTTTCTTTTAGCAGAAATCACCTCCTTCAACGTTCCTGATTTCCAGAGGGTGCTTTCCAGCGCCAACACATGACTCCACACTGCCAGGAAAATGTGGGAGCGCCCAGGAGATTGAGCCTTAGGACAAGCAAATGAGAAAGCCTCAAGTTTATCATCCAGTGCCATAGTCATAACATCTGATATTTGAAGAGAAGACCAAAGATGACGAGAATGAAAAAACAAAGTGGGGGAAGGAAATAAAAATAATGGGGGGCGGGGGAGGAGACCAGGTGAAAGGATGAGCATGAGGCAAAATAGGACCTTCAGATATCAGGTGCACCGAATTTTTAAACCTTTCCTTTATCCCTCATCTACCCCATCTCCACCCACAGAAACACAGATTTCCTTCATTAAAAGGACCTGGGAGAAGGGAGAGAATTTTCAGTGAAAACTACTTCCTTCCCAAAGCATAGCTATTGTTTAGAATACTTTTGAGCTTTCCTTATTCTACCTTATAAATATTGTTGAAATGTATGTTCTGGGTTGTTTATTAGAATGTCTTGAATGAGCAGAAAATTAATAAAGGAAGCAAATTTGGCAAAAGGTACTCTTTTTAACAGTAGAGGTTAAGGGTTAGAGGTTTTAAGTGAAAAGACTTCACAAATCCTTGTCTGCTTATTCATTTTTTGTGGTTAACAAAACTTGACATCACATTAACAGGACTCGACACTGATTTGTAAACCATTAAAATGAAAGATAATTTTGCTTGATAAGTTTGTCATCCACATGTAAGATTTTCTATTGCATTGTATTAATATATCATCTTTCATTTAGGACTGTACCAATGTGGCGTTTCCCCACTAGAAAAAAAGGAGAGAAAGCTGCCCAGAGAAAATTAAAGGGCAGAGGGTTTTGCCACTGGAAAATGCATCACATCTAAGCACAATTTTAAAAGGCTTATTTGCCTCACTTATTATAGATCTGTAAGTTGAAGATAATACTATATGGCTTTTGTCTTCGGCTGTAAGATCGCTAAATTGTCTAAATTTCTGCGGCAAGAGGCAGACATTTTTCCTTTTCTTTGACTCTGTTTTCCAACCTACTGGGTAGGCCCTCCATATCTCCTATTTCACGTGCTGTGTGTGTGTCTCAGAACAAGAGCAGGAGCTTCCAATAACTCATAATAAGCCAGGCCAATACTGAAGAGGGCTCTGTCCTACTTCAGGCTGACCCCTTTCAGCTAGCCTCTTCCTTGTGAGAAAGTACAGAATGTGGTCAACAGTTCATGAAGAAGGAATTATATTGTGAATCTTAGGCACCATCAATAAAAGCCATTTTAAAGATAAGATACTTCAGAAAAGCAAACTGAACATGAGTTTCAGAGTCAGAAATCATGAAGGTTTGGGGTTGAAATTATAGCTCAGGGGCAGAATGCTTGCCTAGCATGTGTGAGGCATTGGGTTCAATCCTCAGCACCACATAAAAATACACAAAATAAGGATATTGTGTCCATCTACAACTAAAGAATATATTTTAAAAAATCATGAAGGGTTTTACGTCTATCCCAGCCATTAGAAGCTGGGTGAGTTTCTTTATAGCACCATTTTTTTTTATCCAAAAAATATTGAACATAATACCTATGTCATAGGCGCATCATGAGTATTTACTATGATAATGTATGTAAAGAAACTAGTATCAACAGGCTCCTGAGATTCCAAGCCATCTCTGGATAACATAATGGAAGAATCTTTTCCATAAGAGGAGGGAAATAAATGCACTATGGCTAGGAGGAAAAAGATACGAAAGTAAACACTTAGAATAAAGCAACCTGATGCTGACACCAGAAAAGGCGGCTTCTGATGTCCATCCTGTGGACAACTAGAGAACAAAGCAGATACTTACGTCAAGAATTTCCTTGTTGGCTTTTGGAGATGTGGCTTCTCTTAATTCTTTGATTGCTACCGGAATTTTAACTTTCTCACCTTCTGGAATCCAGAGTCCCTGAGATCAAGAGAAGACATTAATTGGTGATTATCACACTGTGTAATATGTTGTCTTGTGTGCTAGATGGATTTTATTAGTGACAATCCTAAGTGGAGCCACAGCTCTGCACTGCAAGGCCAACTGTGACTTCTAAGCATCTCTTTAGCTATCAGGTGCATGAATCAGAGTACAAAACCTGCTTGGGCCAGTTGTGAAGTCAGTGTGGATCACTTAGTCCAGAATTCTAAGATGCTTTGAATCTAGGCCTAACTAAAACCAGATTTTAAGCAAACAGGAAAAGGAATGAAGCATATTAGGAAGATCCTGTTCTGACCTGGACTTTATTTTGATGTTTAATGCAATGACAGGCAGCTCCCCTTCTGTATTCACCTGCTATGGCCTCCTGCCTGTGCCACACTCCCCTCGAAAGGTCAATACCATCTTTAACAATGCTTTTGGCCCCCAAAGACCACTTATTTGCATTGTGGCTATAACAGATTTCCTCTCAATGACTTGGAAAAACATTGGAGTTTCCCAAGCCCTCAGCCAATCAAAGAGAAGAGATGATGAAAATCAGTGACACACTGAGGACTTGTCACTGACTGGGTCATGGTGAGCCCCGGGGTTTTACTTCTCCCCATGGTTGTTATTACCTTATACACAGTGCCGAATGCTCCTGAGCCCAGCACTTTTATCTTTTTGAATTCTGTTTCCTTTAAGATCCTCAGGAGAGCTTGGTTGGGGGCTTCTCCACTGGGCGTCAGAGGCTCCACAAGCTGTGAAAGAGAAGGGAACAGATCTAAGATGCTAGTTCAAGGCACCACACCAACAGCAATGTGGGTGCTAGATGGGTCCAGAGCACGAGCAGCCAGAATCCAAAAACACGTGGTCACCTTTTAGTACAGAGCACTCACCCTGCTTGTTCAAAAGGACAAATGGACACTTTCTTTAAAGAACTTGATAAAACACCATAGGAACAGAGCTTCTCTGATATATCCACATTCAACAAATGCAATTTCTATTTCTGTTTTCACACCAACTAGCTAGACTGAAAAACTGGTGAGGAAAATTTGTATATGGTGGTCATTTTTGTCATTTGTGGGTCCCCAACACAAAATACCATTATGCTTATGAGGGGAACTGGCTTTTACTACAGTGCTGGACACAGATGCCAGATTCAGGCTGTGTGAAGGATCACACCAATCTCAAACAGAGCTTAAAGTAGCAGCCACTGGTGTGGATGGTGGCCTTTTCCAGAGTGACATCTTATCTGACCACGGTGGCTTGTTTACAAGTAGTCATCTCTTGCTAAGCCTCCTCCTATATATATGCAGAGGTGCTGCATCTTGGGCCTCTACTCAGCTTTGTAAGCATTTCATAAGACTTAACCCAGAAATATTTACATTTCATTGTCTAGAGGTAACAAAATGTAACTGAGTAGAACTGGATACCTAAGAATTTTTTTTTCTCATTCTTCCATTATAACAAATAATTCATAATAATATAATTATATATTTGCTGTTGTTTGGAGAAGTGTTTCCAAAGGTCCAGGTGTTGAAGGCTTGTTCTCTGGCCCATGGCACTGTTGGGAGGTGGTGAGACTTTTAGAAGATGAAGTTTAATGGGAGATCTATGTGTCACTGGGGGTATGTATTAGAAGAAGGAGACAGTGGGACCCTGGTCTCTTCTTTCTCTCCTTTTCACTTCCTGACACGAGGTGAGTGATTTTATTCTGCCACTTGCTTCTACCATGATGTGCTAACATAAGCCCAAAACAATGGGGCCAACTGATCATGGACTGAAAGCTCCACAAATGTGAGTCAAAATAAACCTTTTTTCTTTTTAAGTTGATTATCTCAGTTATAGTTATAGTTATAGTGATAGAAAACTGACTGAAACAACAACCAAAATACAAAATTGCAAGTTACAAGTTCTCAAACAAAGATTCTCTTTTCTCTCTAGAGCAGTGTTGGTTCCTAATGGTGCTTCTGGTCCCAAGGGAGCCAGGCTCCTGCACTCACCTCTCTCTCCTGCAGCAGTCGACGCAGCGTGCGCTTCCTGACAATGTGGCGCCTTCTCATGAAAAGGCCAATCCCAAGGGCCACTATCACCAGCAAGAAGAGGCCACCCACAATCCCAGTGGCAATGGATGGGATCTTGGGTCTGGAATGAAATGGAAAGACAAAAAAGGTTGAGGTTTGCTGAAATATCAATTATTGGCATTTTTCACATTTCCTGCACTTTTTGACACATTAACGTCATTTTATATTTTCTCAGAAAGAGGGATACTATGTAGCTTCTAAAGGGAGAAAAGACACCTGACTGATTCCTAGGACAATATTTCCAACATTTTCAGCTTCTCTCTTCCCAGCCTAGCCCCCCATTTTTCACTTTGTAAACTGAGGTCTCATCTCTCCACATGGTGACAATTTTTTTAATCTACTGATTAAGAAAATACACAATTTAAAAAATGAATCAGACTTTAATAATGATTTTTATATGAATCTGTATTTTGTTCTTTCCAAGAACATGCCAATTCAAGTGAAGATATTGTCTCCCGGCCAGGTTTGATGAAAGAACCTTCCAGGAACAATAAGATCCCTAAAGGGGTCCTTGGTTTTCAAGATGGGTCCCACAGCTATGTGAACTGCTCTATGAATATGCCTGATGAGGGTTGTAAAATGATAGGATTTAGACAAAAAAGCATCATTGTTACAGTGAGTGTTTTTATATAACCTCACACCCCAGTGCATTAACTCCTGTGTCTTACCAAGGTCATGCCTAATTTCAGAAAGAGGAAAAAAAATCAGAAGTTTGCTTTTTCGGCTCACTGGAGGAAGGACCATATATGAATTAATAATATAAATAGCTCTATCTGGCGTCTTTATCAAATGATTATTATTAATTTTTTTTGTGTGTGTATTGCTGGCATGAAAATTATTATTCTAATATGTCTATTCTAATAGAGTTCCTAGCAAATTGATTCTTATTTTTGGGTAGAGATGTTAATGAATATCAAAGATTAATTAGCACTATCATTTGTCCATTAAAAAGATGCCAAAGTCCTTGCACATTTCTTGTAAGTGGGTCAAATGAATTTATAAAAATGATAGTTCACAGCATTTTTCTTTTTAGAAAGGGCAAAAGTCATCTCCTGCATTACATTCCAAATCCCAAATTAATAAAGTTTGAATTAATGAGTTTTTACTGTATTAAAGGTAACACTAGAAGACACAAGGAATAATTTGTTCCACAGTATGAGTTCCATGGGGGACCACAGTAGTAAGAGTGAGTGATTGAGAAGAGAAAAAAACTAAAAAGAGTATATATTGCTGGGTGCAGTGGCACATGCCTATAATTCAAGGTACTCTGGAGGCTGAAGCAGGAGGATCACAGTTTGAGGTCAGACTGGGCAACTCAGCAAGATCCTATCTCCAAATAAGAAGTAAAAAGGGTTGTGGGCTTAGCTCAGTGGTAGAGTGCACCTGGATTCAATTCCCAGAACCACACACCCACACAGATGTAAAATTACAAAAAATGGAATTGATTAGTTTCCAGGTGGCGTGGTGATAGAAAATCTCACTGAAGGACATGGAGAATAAACTCCAGGCACTCCCCTATCTACAGCTGTTCCCCTACCCACCTTCCTGCCACTAGTATGTAGGGACATGTCTTTGGTAAATTGGAGCTTTTGTCATTCAGAAGCTCAGGCCTCAGCAAGAGGGAAGGCAGGAAGAGAAAATGGGGAGAACACAAAAGGAACTTATACCTGACTCCCACCTGGCTAAACTGATGACCCCAGTACAACAGGCCCCAGGGAACTCCCCTACTTGCCCTCCTGTCCCACCCTACATGAGCCTGCCAAACCAACTCATCCCATGACCTGGCTCTGCTGAACCCTACAAAACTTGGGCCCTTGTAGACGGTCACCATTTTCTTTCCGGAAAAGGTGCCCCTCTGCTGCTTAATAAAAGCATCACTGATTTGTGGAGGACTGTTCCTGTTTCAGTTATTTTTGCTTTTGTTATGGTGCTGAAACCTAGAAATGGGAGTTTCAGGGGTTCTTTTTACCCCTCCTTATTCCAACAAACCTCCCTTTCCCTGCTGCCCCCTTTGCCTTTTCGCCCAACAGTCATATTAAATGGACGATGAGACCTGGGAAGTGACCATTGGCATTCCTGTGGTTCTCTGAGGTTGGGGAAGCCCCCAGCCATGGCTCATTTGGCTATGGCTGAATTCCCAGACTCCTCCTTCTAACCCTCCCCTCTCCAATCCCTCACTGTACCTATACCTCTTCCCTGTATTTAAGACCTTTGGATCAGAGGCCACTTTCTGCCATTTTGTTCCTGCATGCAACACTGGCCTTCTCATTCTTCAGAGAGGTAAGAGCCCCTCCAGTCTTTTGCAGAGGAACCCTCCCCTGGCCTTTTGGCTCATCTGGACCCCAGGGGTCCTCCACCATTGATATTGTAAAAAGGGACACCCTCTCATTCTCTGGTAGAACTGCTCTCCAATGACAGGAGACATCAAAGGATGCTTTGATCTCAATCCCCACCTAGGTCAAACCTCTCCTAATGGGGGCTAACCAGTCTCTCCCACAGGACTTCCCCTTAGATTGTCTTTTAAAAACCTCAAAATCCTCCACTTCCAATCTGACCTCAAAAGCAAATGCCTTATTAGCTGAATACCCAAATCTGGCCACAATTCAAATTAGACAACCTACATCAATGGCCCGAGTTCGGGAACTTTGATCAAAAAATTCTCCAAGATTTGGATAATTTCCTCCAATGAAATTTCCAAGATTTCTTTTACCTTCATTCTAGCCTTCATTATACCAGCCCTGCTCTACTCTAAAACTAATCCTCACTAACCCACAACTCTCTTCCTCATTCATAGCTCCCAAAATGGCAGGTGAACACTCTCCTTAAAGACGTCAGGGTCCCTCTGCTCCCTCATCCCACCCACCCTCCTCAAAACCCACACCCAAACGCCCCCCCTCCCCTTGCTATCACCTCCTCTTACACAATCTAAAAACTCTTCCAATGAAACACATGTCCCTTTCTGGGGGGTGGCAGGGGCTGAAGGGATTGTTCAAATTTATGTTCCCTTTTCTATGACTTTTTTTTTTTTTTTTTTAATACGTTCCAGCCTGGACCTGGTCTCAGCGCCAGGTCTTAAGCCTCCTGATAATTCCTTACTTGCTGGGATTGAACCCACAGTCTGGGATACCTGTCCACCCAAAATTGCTTAACACCATCCCTCTATTCAAATCCAACTAAAAGACCCCCCCCCCCCCCAAACCTTGCCTGATTATCACCTGGGGAATAAAACTGATCTCAGGAGGAAACATAAATTATAGGACCACACCTTAAGAGACTGATTTTAAAAAGGAAAAATGGTTAAAATGCCTTAGGCATGAGGAGTAGCTCAACCAGTAGATTCCCTTGGCTCCTGCCAGATCTCTCTCTCACCAAGGCTTGCATTGAAATGCAAATTGCAGAGGCCTGCTGATCTTACAGTATTTGAGATCAGAGGGTGAAAAAATATGCCTCTTAAAAAAAGAAAGAAAGAAAGAAATGATCAAGTCTTCTTTACCTTGAGAATCTTTACCTAATTTTTTAAGAGCTCTACCTTATTCTTTCAATGTCTGAATTCACTCTACTAAGTCAAAAGTAAACCCTGATCTGATAAAGATGTTCTGCATGCTCCTTTACTAATTACAGCCTTGCTGTTTTTTTTTTTTTTTTTTTCTAGGACACTTGGTTTTTCTTTTTTTAGTACTATATTTTTGAGCTCATGGTTTTATGATGAATTCACATATGATTCTGTGTGCCTAAATTAATGTTTTTCTGATCATTATTATTTTATCCAACTATAGCAGTTCTTACACTCTGTTGTTGTTCAGAGGCCAATCTTCAAGGGTTAGCTCTCATCTACACTGGGAAAATGTCCTTTTACAAGATCCTTAGTAGGACATAGACATGGTGATGCTGGGAATAAATCTAATAGAGGCTTTAAGGAACATCTGTAGCATTACAGTGGAGATCAACGTACAAAAAGCTACAAGGTTTTTGTTTCTTGTTTGTTTTGTGTATGTGTACATACTTGTGTATTGTGTTGTTGTGTCTTCACATGGATTTGTATCCATATATCATGTACATGGTATCAAAATTGGCATATAAATGAACATTCATAAACAAATTTAAATAAAAAATGGATCCAAATACCTTTTAGTTCACATGATGTAAAAAAGTTCAATTTAAATCCGGGAAATAAATAAGAGTAAATATGTCTTTAAAATTACTAGCTCAAATGTTTTTCTAGGTGGTCAGACAATTAATAGATTGTTGGTTTCTACAAAATGTCTAGAATGTAATATCCATTGTTTCTAGAATTTTTCTTCAACAAGGAAGAAATGGCTAGTACTGTTAGCTACACTTGGTATCTTGGTATTTACAGTAAAAAATAAGTAAATTAGATTTGACATAAATGGTATTAATCATAAATGTGCTTATCAGAAACATCTGATTACTTTACAAAGTTAAAATGTTAACTGCTAAATATAAAATCAAGTACTCTTGACTTTTTGAATTAGTGTTTTCATAAATTGGTAAGTGAAAAAAGGTTTAAGATTGCTTTGTGTCTTCACTGAAGACAAGGTTACTAAGAATTAAGATTCTATCAGGTGTAATTTACATGCAAAGTATAAGAGGTTTCAAATGGGCTTCAATGAAAGTACCATAAAAACAAAGTATTTCCCCTTAATAAAGTGAAATAATTTGTCTAAATTCAGAAGTTTATATGGGTTGCTTTAGAGTGTGAATTAAGAAAAGGATCAACAGTGAGGAAAAAAACCAAGATGTTCTAGATAGAGAAATCTATTTTAGTATGAAAAGTGCAAGAAAAAAGAAATGTTTCTAGTGAAAAGTCTTTGTGTGGTAAAGTAAAAAGTTGTAAAATGTCTAAGCAAGTTGCAAAAGGGTTTGTGAAGGGTAAATTTCAATAGTGTGTGTTTAACTAAGTTGGTTAAATATAATTAACATAATTAGTTAAAGCTATTCAAGTTTTTTCTCTAAGGTAAAATATTAATATACTGGTATAAACCAAAATTTAGTCCTCCATGGGCTAAAGTAACAAAGATTTCTTAGAACATTAATTTGCTCTTATCAAGGTAATCGCTTGTGTTTGTTAAATTTTATTCTTTAAAGCAACTGGTGATAAAGGAATTAGAGTTTGTACAACTCTGGTTAAATAACAGATGTTATTTTAGAGTATCATATTACATTACAGATTCTGAATTTTTCTTTAAAAGCTAAACGTGGTTAATATAAAAACATCAGTATAATTGTGGTATTGTCGTATTCATATCTTCCAAGTATTCAAGTCTTTAAAGTATAAGGTTTAAAAGAGCACTTTACCAAGCTGGTATTCTTCAAACTAAAGTTTAAAGTAAAGGTTTGGGATTGTAAAATTATGTTTCTTGGTTCATAGATATGATACAAATTAAATACGTTTTTATTCTTGTAAATTTCATTTTGTAATTTCCTTGTAAACTTTAACTGTTACTGTTAGTGCCTTATAGAAGTACAACTTTAGATATAATAACCTGAGTTAATTTGAAGTAGTAGGCCATCATCTATAGACAGAGATGATGATGTAAGGATAACTTATGATGATGTAAGGATAACTTCCAGTACTAATACTGACCCCAATTAAATAAAATAGGTAAATGACTGTAAAGTTATAGGCATTAAATTTTAAACCCAGTACTCTTACTTTAAGACTGGTGAAACTGGCTTGCTGGATGTTTAAGACCAAAGCTTAGAGATTAAAATTAAGGAAATTAAAGATCAAGAAAAAATAGCCAATATTTGGCTCTTGCCCTCTGAGTCAGCTTGAATCAAGGGAACAAAGAAACTTCTCTAAGGGCTTTGCAACTCTGGGTCACATGACCTCCCAATCAGGGTGATCCATTAGACCCTGGAGAACAGAAAGCTGACCAGTGCACATGCTGCAAAACAGGAGGGTCATTGGAGAAGAGAGACATCCCTGATGCTTCAAAAGGAGGCCACATGGTCAGTAAGACTCTGACCCATCTTGGCAGATAGCCACTAAAAAAGCTAAAAGGCTGCTCTCAAGTTCCACAAGAATAAACTCCTGAGATTATTCTTAACAATAGACAGAAACAAGGTCAAATTGACCAGCTTGATCTTGAACACCTAGCAAAACCAGTTATAACCAAAGTACAGCCATACCAGCATTTAAAAGAAAGGACAATTTTTTTTTTTTTTTTGGTGGGAGGGTATTGGGGATTGAACTCAGGGGCACTCAATTGAGCCACATCCCCAGCCCTATTTTTTATTTTATTTACAGCCAGGGTCTCACTCAGTTGCTTAGTGCCTTACTTTTGCTGATGCTGGCTTTGAACTTGTGATCCTCCTGCCTCAGCTTCCCAGCCACTGGGATTACAGGCATGCACCACTACACCCAGCAAACACTTCTTTTAACAGAAATTAAGATAGACAGTCCTGTTGCCCCCAAATTCTGAGGCATTTTTTTCCTTTTCAAGGCTCATATTTACCCCTGCCTACCAAAAATTGGACTGGCTTCTGCACCTTGGTTTTTCTTACTCCTCAAACTGATGTTTTAGCTAACAACCAAAAGTTGCCTATCCTGATAATGTACACACCAGACACAAGAGAGCCCTTCAGTTTATTTCCTTACTCAAAGCCTGGAGATATCTGCCCAAATTGACATGGGAGCAGTGGGATTAGGAATGTCTATTCATTTCTTTAAAAAATGTCACAACAGGTTATTGAGGATATCCATCAGGTTGCCAATTCAGTACTGACTTTACAAAATCAATTGGATTCTTTGGTGTCTGTTGTCCTACAAAATTGTCCAGGACTAAATCTCTTTACTGTCAAACAAGGTGGCTTCTGTCTCTTCCTTGGGATGTTGCTTCAATATCAGTCAATCAGGACTGGTAAGGATAAGGTTAAATAACTACAGGGCCAGTTGGAACAATGGAGGTGAGAACTGGCAGATTCCTGGTGGTCCTCATTGGGGGATCTAACATGGTGGATTTCTTGGTTATTCTCCCTTATATCTTCTTTAATATTCATCTTCCTCATAATAACCTTTCTTCCCTGTATCCTTAAATTCACACAGAGACAACTTCTTAGTAAAGGGACCTGTTTGGCTCCATCTGCTTCCCAGGGACACATTAATGCCATTATCCTGGGTTAGGGTTGTGGCTTAGAGGCAGAGTACTTGCCTGGCACATGTGAGGCACTGGGTTTGATCCTCAGCACCACATAAAAAAAAAAAAAAAAAAAAAAAAAAAAAACTATTTAAATAAAGATATTATATCCATCTATAATTTTTTTTTTTTAAAAGCCATTATACTCCTGCATTCACAATTGGATTCCTAGAAACCACCATGGGAAAAGATTGCCTGTGGTGACCCCAAAGCCTCTTCCATATACACCCCTCTTCAGCCCAACGCCAGAGGCTCGGCTCTATATTCTCTTCCAGTATCCTGAAAGGTAATTTTTCTTCTCAGCAGGAAGTAGCTAGATATGATGACATTGCCCCAACTAATCATACCTCTTTCAGAGTCTGGAATGAAGGACATGGAGAATAAACCCCAGGTACTCCCCTATCTACAGCTGTTCACCTACCCACCTTCCTGCCACTTGTGTGTAGGGAGATGTCTGTGGTAAATTGGGAGTTTTGGTCATTCAGAAGCTCAGGCTTCAGCTGGAGGGAAGGCAGGAAGGGAAAATGGGGAGAACAGAAAAGGAACTTACACCTGACCCCCACCCGACTGACCTAATAATCCCAGTTCAATAGGCCCCAGGGAACTTTCCTACTTGCCCTCCTGTCTCACCCTACATGAGCCTGCCAAACCAACTCATCCCATGACCTGGCTCTGCTGAACCCTATGTCTCAGAAATTGCCTTATTTCTCTTTAATGTTTCAACTGGTGGCAGAAGCCATCAGCTACAACCATCAGGTCTGGGGCAGACGAGTAGGCTGAAGTTGAAAAACATTTGTTACCAAAAGCTTGGTCCTTGTCCCCAGTGCCAATTCATGCCAATTTAGTAAGAGGATACAGTTTTGAGGAAAAGGAAAAAGGAGGTTTACTGCTTTGCTAGCAAAGGAGAAACACAGGGGACTCCAGTTCCAGAGGCTGTGATTCTGCCCATCAGAGAAAACAGGGGTTTTAAAGAAACTCTTCAAAGACTACATTCCAGGTGTGCCCTGACAGGGGGCCCCAAAGCCTGATTTGTTATGTTGAAATTCACTTGTTAATTTGGGAGATAGTCACTTCCTAGTTCTTCTAGTGACATCTCTTTGCTGTGGAGAACAGATAAAGTAATCTGGTTCCCTGCCTCTAGGTTAGGGAAGGGGAGAGGGAAAAGGAGAAAAAAAAGCAGCAAGGGCTATATTCAAAGGGTAAAGTGGACCACTCTTACAGGATCAGTAAGTGGAGGGATTTTGTCACATAATCAGAATGGCACCCATTCCTTGGGAGTTTGGCTAGAGTTTTCTCAGAAATGGCAAAAAGATGTTTTGTGCATGATTCCCCAACTCTTCACTAGACGGACGATGCTGATTGATGATACCACTCTTTCCCAGTTAAGTCTGAACAGGAATTTGTGATTTTGTTTTCCTCAGTGCATCCAGCAATAATGGCAAACTGATCAGAATTGAAATGTCAAAGGAAGTCCATTTGTCATTGTTGGACAATGTGTTTTGAAAATAAATCAAAGAAAGAAAATTCCCTCCAAGCTGGATCTTTGTCATTTAATAGAAAAGTCATTTAAACACAGGTTTGTGATAATATTGATTTAGTGGGGAAAAAAAAATGAGTAGAAGCTAGGAGATAGTAAGATTAAGGAAAACTGGTTAACTGCTGAAGCCAGAGAGAGGTATGCATAAAGAGGTGACTAGCCATGGGTACCAGTTCCTATGGAGAAGGCCCTGGCCTAACCCTTCCTGCATCCCTTCCACTAAAGAACAAAGTTGATAGGGGACAGGAAGGTGGAATCAGCAAGGCAGTTTCTGCTGGGGACCTTGGGCTGGCTAAGGGAAGGCTTAAGAAACTGACAAGGCTCCCGGACAATCAGAAATGACTTTTGGTAATATTTGAGGCGGTCCATTGGATCCCAAACTGATACTTACCCATTTATTGTACACCCTTGAAGCCCTCGTCCAGCACATCTGTGGGCAATAAAAGACAAATACATTCTAACTCTTTGGCATTTGTTTTGTGGAGATTTTTTAAAAATTAACTTATAAGCAACGTGCAGCAAATTGCTCTCAAATCATTACATTGCATCTCAATATTGGGGTGGTGGTTACTAATTTATTTAGTATGTATTTGACTCATTTGTTCATCCATGAAGGAAATATTTATGAGTGTCTGCTTTGTGACGGGGAATTGAACAAAGCAGTCAGGTCATTATTGGAATATTTTCACATACAGTCCACTTTTGACACAGATCCAGCTATCTCATAGCTGGCGGTAGATGTTAAGATAGATAGGGGAGGGCAGGGAGCCAACATGAGACACATACACTGGGGCCATAATGAAGCAGGAATAGGGTGGCAGTGTGGAGTCTTTGCTGGCCTCCCAGGAAAGCTGAACTTTGAACAATCATCCAGCAGTGATGGAATGGAGCACAGGCTGCTCCTGAGATGGGAATCAGGTTACAGACAACATGTGAGAAAAGGAAGGAGCCCTAAAAAATTAAGGGAGACACTGGATAGGAGGTATAATAATAGAAACCTGGTAGTCCACATGAAGGAGAGGCAGAAAGGAATGCTGGAGGGACAGATAAGAAAAGGTATGAGTCTGAAAGGCAGGAAGATGACTGTGATGATCACAGACACAGAAAGCCAGGACAGGCACTGGCCCCACCCAGATCATTCAATTGAGTCATTCTCTATGCAGAGAACATACAGGACTGCATTACAGATTACTCCTGAGCAGTGAGGGTCCCATTGTAGTGGAACAGATTACCATCATTATTTGATTATCACACTGTGGTTTATATATGTGAAGAGCACCAGGGAGACTTTTGGATATGAGTGAATAATATCTCTAGACTGTTGTAAACACTTTCTATCCATATTCCTTAGGTGCCGGTAATTGGCTCTGATCTCCATACCCTACTCTTCTTGGTTTTAATGGCTGGGGCTCCTGCATTTTTCCTCAGTGTCAGGTACAACAGTCTTGCTTCTGCCACGTCTTCAAGATTTCACCCATAAATGAAACACACAGGTGTCTTCAGGCAGTGAAATATACAGGGAAGCCTCCTTATTTCCATCTATTACCTCCTGGGAACATTAAGATACTCAAAATAGAGAGCATTCTGTAATGAACCGGCCACTGATAAAAACAGGCCTTGTTCAAAATATCCTCCCACCCCCTTTGCCCACCACAATGTCTTTCAGCAGCTCTTAATTGTCAAATGTGATGTAGTGGGAACATTATGCTAAGCAAGGGCAGATTGAAATTGCAGTTTGGACAAGAGGCAGGGTCTTATGCAGCCTCTGAAAGTATACTGGAAAGAAACCACAGAGATTGCTAACAGGGAGCTACAACCAAGAAGCTCAGAGGGAAAGACCAGTTTACATTTGAAGGATAGAGTCAGGACAGGTACTGAGAGAGAGAAAGAAACACTTAATGGGGCTCAGTAATCATCTCAACTCATGAACCAGTGGAGTCTGATCCCTCACCATAGCCCAGGACCTTGAATGATCCTAAGAGCCACACCCTTCCAGCCATGGCAGGTGTGGCCACCCAGTGCATGGGTAGAAATCCTGGACGCATATCCATTTGAGTGTCACAGATTAGGAGCTCTTTGGGAAAGATGAATATACCATTTCTTGCCTTTTGATTCCTGATATGAAGTCAAAGAGGCCAGATTAGGTTATCATTATATTCTCTCAGAAAAATTATTCTCTGTCCTCCACTCAATTTTTTCTCTTTTTTTTTGTAAGGAATTTACATTTAAATTAAATTACCATGTACCTTTTGTTGCATATGATTTAAAAGCAGGCAAATTTCATATTATCTAATTTAATTTATAAGGATAAAAATTTCAAATTTATGGGTGAAGCCTCGAATACCTTGCCACTTGGTATGAAAATGTGATTCCATTTAAAATGGATATGCTTCCAGTATTCCTATCTGTGCACTGGGTGGCCACACCTGCCATGGCTGGAAGGGTGTGGCTCTTGGGATCAGTCAAGGTCCTATGCTATGGTGAGGGATCAGACTCCACTGGTTCATGAGTTGAGATGATTACTGAGCCCCATTAAGTACTTCTTTCCCCATAAATATGGACAAAGCAATACCTCTTTCTGAGAACTTAGAGAAACACTGTGCTGATAAGTCTATGCACCTTATTAATATTCAGGAAAAGAAAGGTTTCCTTATTTTCCTTTACCCTCATCAACATTTCTCCATATTTTAGAAGTTACATCTATTTCTATCATGAAATTCCTATGTAATTAATGACTTTGAGAGAAAATACTGGTAGTAATAATAAGATCATATAAAATTATATGTTCTCCCAACAAAAATGCCAAGAATCAGGAAAAAAAATAGAAAAATATTAAAATAAATGATCATTAGTATTTAAAAGAAATTTTTGACTAAATTCCTTTTTTCTACATTTCAAAATCTGCTTATTCTTCTAGGTAAATGTACTGAAAAGTCCAACTCCTGAAGACTTTCTGGATCCCCACAAAGGGCAACAATTACACATTCATAGACAAAGAGACATATATATGCACTAATTTCTGAAATACAGAATAAAGGAGGAAGACACACATTTAATTAATATGTACAAATATACTAACAGTGCCTAAGAGTTCCTTTTTCTCCACATAATACACTAACATAGTTCTGTTGTAGAGAATCTGCTCCAAAATTGCTTATAAAAATAGATGGTGAAAAACAGCAAAGCATAATTTATTTTTTAAATGTTAAAATTATAAACATTAACATATTAATTTTTTAGATGAATGGATTTCATTGTAAGATTTCTATACTTAATATGCAGCATATTTTTATCATATCCACTCTCCATTCTACACTCTTTTTGCCCTCCCCTCTCCTTATGTTTCCTGAGTCCCCCCTTCCCCTTCGCTAATAGTCTCTCATCTACTTTTAGGTCATCATTGTTTTTTATGTTTTTGTTTTGTTTTATTTTTTAAGCTTCCACATATGAGAGAAAAATATGTGATGTTTGTTTTTCTGCATCTGGCTTATTTTGCTTAACACGATGGTCTTCAGTTCTGTCCATTTTCCTGCAAATCACATAGTTTTGTTGTTTTATACGGCTGAATAATATTCTATTGTGTGTGTGTGTGTGTGTGTGTGTGTGTATCAATCACACTTTACTCATTTATCTGTTGAAGTGTACCAAGGTTGATTCCAAATCTTGGCAAGTATGAATAGTGCTACAATAGACATGGGTGTTAGGAATCTCTTCAGGATGCTGACTTTATTCCTTCTGGTATATATGCAGGAGTGGTATAGCTAGATTATATGGTAGCTCTCGTTTTATATTTTTGAGGAACCTACATACTGTTTTCCATAGCAGCTCTACTAGTTTACATTCCCACTAACAGTATATAAAGGTTCCTTTTTCTCCACATCATTAACAGTGTTTGTTATTTTTAATTTTTATAATAATAGCAGTTGTAACTAGGGTGAGATGGAATTTCAATGTAGTCTTGATTGAATTTCTCTAATGGCTAAAGATGTTGAGCATTTTTTTCCATGTTTATTGGCCATTTGTACTTCTTTATTTGAGAAGTGTCTGTTCAGATCATCCGCCAGGTAATTGATTGTGTTAGTTGGGGTAATTATCGATCTTGTTGATCATTTTTGGAGTTCATTATATATTCCGGACATTAATATTCTGTCAGATAATAGCTGGCAAAGATATTTTCCCCGTTCCATAGACTGTCTCTTCATTCTGTTAATTGCTTTCTTTGCTATGTAGAAGCTTTCTAATTTGATTTAATCCCATTTGTCAATTCTTGCTCTTATTTCCTCTTTGCCTGTACCTACATGCTAAAGTGTTGCCACTCTATTCTCTTCTAGCAATTTCAAAATTTCAACTCTTACATTAAGGTCTTTGATCCATTTGGAGTTGATTTTTGGACAGGGTGAGAGATAAGGATCTGGTTTTAATCTTCTACTTGTAGATTCTCAGTTTTCCCAGCACCATTTGTTAAAGAGGCTTTCTTTTATCCAACATAGGTTTTTAGCAACTTGTCAAGAATAACATGGCTGCAGATGTGGAAGTTTATTTCTGGATCCTCTGTTCTATTCCATGGGTCTACATGTCTGTTTTTATGGCAATACCATGCTGTTTTTATTTCTGTGGCTCTTGATATCTTTGAAAATCAGGTATTGAGATGCCTCCAGCATGTGTTTGCTCATGATTGCTTTGGCTATCTGGGGTCTTTTATGCAAAGCACAATTTATAATATGCTTTGCAGAGTTTACAAATTGGCCACTATAACCAGCATGCTGATATGGCAAAAGGGAGAAAATATGAAGAGTATTAAATTGTGACCAAAGAGATATTTGGCAAAATTCAAAGTCCATTCCATAGTACTTCACTAGTTTAAAAAAATAGTTTAGGTGACTATTTCCTTAACAAGATAATTAGTATCTCAAACTAACAGCAGATGTTCTTAATATTGTGACACAACCATTCTCGTACTGTCAAATGTAAAACTCTGATGTTCACTTTCATTGTGTCAGATAGTATTCTGGAAATTCTGGCCCATGTAACACAATCTGAATTTTTTATTTATTTACTTATTTAGCAGTTGTGGGGATTGACCCCAGGGCCTCATGCATGTTAGACAAGCACTTTACCACTGAGCTACATCCCCAGTTCTACAATTTGAAACTTTTGAAAAAGAGATTAAAATATCATTGGGGGATGATATGATTGTGTTCCTAGAGAACTGACTACTCATCATAATTGTCTCAATCACAATCACTGCCATTGCTACTGTCATCAACATAGTTACCATCACTTCATTACCACCACCATCATCCATGCTACTATTCATTAATCGAGTGCTCACTGTGTTCTAGGCACTGTTTTAAGTACACTAGACATCTTAACTTATAATTACAAAAATTCTGTTAGGTATGTTGTGTTATTATTCCAATTTACAGTTAAAGAGAGGCCCAGAGAATCTATGACACCTGCCTAAGGGCACCCAACTAATACTGGATGGATCTAGAGAGAGAAAGAGGAATAGGGCCAAACAAGATTGAAGATTTTAAGAAATACAAGGAAACACGAAATGGTATAGATGGCAACTCAACTTCTTTTTGATTGCCAGATGTAGTTCAGTTTGATTGCCAAATTTATTATTCCAGTAAACAAGATACATACAATCAAAATACTTCTGCTGATTGCAGCAAAATTGGTAACAGCTTAATAATCGACTAGTTATAAGATAGTACTTGTAAGCAATATTCCAGACAATGTAATTGCAAAACACCAAAAAAAAAAAAAAAAAAAAATCAATGCACACAGGGACCCTAGTAACCTAGAGAGAGGCAGAGGTGACAGCTGTTGAGAACTCAGCTCTTTCTACCTATCACTTAGTCTCTCTTGTTTGGACAGGAAGCACTGTGGAACAGAGTCTCCAAGTGACATCCTGAGAGACAAAGAGATATTCCTATCTGTATCAAGACCTACTCAATCATGCTGCTGCTGCTAAAATGGATATAAGACCAACACCTGTGTAATGGATTGATAGAAACCTCTATAATCCATGGCCAGGAGATTTGGGAGGTGTTTTCAACATGTAAATTTGCAAGTTAGGAAACATTTTCTGATTCTACATTCTGTTATGGGCATCCAAGCCCCACTCACCCATAAGTGCAGTTTGGATGGCATAGGTGGCAGACACGGTTGGCATCTGCATACTTCCAGACCAGGGTGTTGTTTTCTCCCATGATTCCAGCTGGGCAGGTCTTGACACAGTGGGGGCCATCAATGTAGTGGGCACACTTTATGCAGTTGTCTGGTCCCTGCACCAAAGCACAGAAGAATATTTATGTATGTCTCTTTCTTTCTCAAAATGGGAATAACTTTTTACTTAAGATATTTAGTGTGAACCAAAATGATATATAGAAGTTTTCATATATCAGAAAACAAGTTCTGTAAATGCTCTTGCTTGATATGACCACACTGTAAAGTTCAGTGTAGTTTTCTGACTTCAAATGCACGTAACATACATAGGCATAAAAGAAATGATATACTTTGTTGCATTTTACTTGACTCATCATAGGCATCTTTCCAGGTCAAAACCATCTTGATTTTTCTCTATGTTTGTTTATTTATTTTTGTGGTGCTAGGGATAGAACCCAGGGCCTTCTTGCCCAGTTCTCCTCCCGTTCTTTCCCCTCACAGGATCTTGCTGTGTTGCCCAGGCTAGTTTTAAACTCCTGAGCTCCAGTATTCCTCCTGCCTTAGCTCCTGCTTGAATTGGGTGTCTCACACTTCATAAGGCAATGAGAATGAGACAAAAGAAGGGTTTTCCTCTGGGCTTTTCTCTCTAATGTCCCAGTTTTGTCCTCTAAAAGGCTGAGTGTACTTAGACCTAGAACAGCTGGAAGACTAAGTCAATATCACCAACCATTCTATTAGAATGATGAAAATTTAACTCAGCATCCTGTAAACCTATCAACCAATGGTTTACTTTGTAACCAGCCATGTTGACAGCCTAGATCTCTATCTAACACAGTCTTATTAACCTCTGCCTGATGCAGGGACAACTTTTGAAAAAATATTTTCATTTACTAAATTTAGATGTGGCTACTGAAGCTCAAATCCAAATATATATAATCAAGAATTAACAACATTGGGATATTTGGTATTAGAGGGACCTGATGTCTCATTTGTGAGCTTAAAAAGATTACTATTGAAGATGTAGATTTAAAACTGCAAGTTTTAAAAAGTTTTGCTATAAGTTTCTTTTAAGGTTCTTCAACTGAGTTAAACTGAATGTTAAAAAATAATTTTATGATATTTGGTTAAAATGAGAAAGAGATGAATTGCACATGTCAGAAATGGTGAAAAGTAGCCTGGCATGGTGGTGTACAGCTGTAATCCCAGTGACTTGTGGGGGCGGAGGCAGGAGGATCATAAGTTTGTAGTCAGCCTGGGCAACTTAGTGAGAAGCTATCCCCAAGTTAAAACAAATAAATAAAAAGGTTATGTGCAAATTATGTTCATGGACTGGGGCAGACATTCTGGAAGGCACTGGATGCACTTATAATTCTCCCCAAACTCCCTGGGCTCCCTGAGAGAAAGAACAAGGAAACTGATGATGCCATCCACTGAGAGGCTTTTTAAAAAGGGCAGGGTGTGCAGCTCAGTGGTAGAGCACCTATGGGTTTGGTCCCCAGTAGCAAAAAAAAAAAAAAAAGTGAAAAGTGGCTGAGAATGAACCAAAGTCTACCACAGCTTTCCTGTGCTCTGGTGAAGAAATGGTCATGGTTAAATGTGCTTGGGGTGCTGGAGTGGAAAGGTAAAGGTTGTCACAGGTGTGATATGTCACTCTCACACAGCCACACTGCCACAGCTTACAGATCTTGCCCATTTCTTCTCTGGGAGCTGGGCTTGGATGGTTATCCTTCCAGTTAAGGAAATGCAAGTTACCACTGTTTCTGCTCCTGTGAAAGGAGAGTGCATAACAGCAGAGGGACTCCTTACCCGGCCTGTGCAGGTTATGTTCATGGTCTGGGGCAGACATTCCGGATGGCACTGGATGCACTCGGAATTCTCCACAAACTCCCTGGGCTCCCTGAGAGAAGGAAAAAGAAAACTGATGATGCTATCCCCTGAGAGGCTCTTCCAGATGCAGGTGGATAGGACCCTAACAGGTGACACAAATCACTGCTCCCAGTAAGGCAGAAAAGTTTTAGATAAAGGTCAAAGAGTTGGGACTCAGAGACTATTCTATATATATTACAATGACTGTATCAACTGAATCTTTGGTCATCTTCTCCCAGAAAAATAAACATACAAGCTTCATTTAAACTAAAGATATCTTCCCTGTGTTTTTCCAAAAACCTAGTTTCTGATATATTAGGTTAGCAAGCCAAAAATGAAGAGAAAAAGTGGTTTAATGAGGCTCCTCCCTCTAATAACAGCTCTATGAATATTTAAATTAATATGGATAGAAAAGCTTACTGTAGGTAAAGGAAGGAGGGGTAGCCAACTAGCTTAATGGCTATTACTCAAAATGGTACGTGTTGAAAACAGGTATGAAAAATTTTGCTTGTACTATTTTCAACCTTCCTCAAGATTTGTAGATAATAGCAAGAAGCTGATGCTTGAATGAAAAGACAAATAGTGTGAGAGCTGTTATGAAGACTGAAATCTCCCTGGAATTAACTCTAAATCTTCACTCCAAGCAGAAAACAAGGACTGTTTACACCCAACAAAATATGTCATGGGACCTCCTTTAGACAAATGGCATCATTTAAACTATGACACAGTGGTGTTTTTCTGTGCTTCATCTCTGGGTCAAATTCCCTGCTAGGGAGACAGTCTTCCAAAGGGTACTGCTGAACACCAGGATTCTCCACTCTAGTGGAAAGGCATGGGTCACGGGATATGATTATTTTAATTACCTTGTCCCCTAAAAGAGACTTGAAAACTAAAAACTCACATGAGAGTCTATTTGTGGCAATAAGGACTGCACCAGTTTCTTATTTGAAAGAGCACTCACTCTCAGTAATGCAAATCATTCTGAGTCTAGCAGCTAAAGGACTGCATTGAATTTGGTCTTCCCATCCTGTCTCTGAGTATTTTGGGATCCAAGCTGTGGTCTATGCCTAATGTGAAACAGGAAGGAAAATTTCCTACATCCCACCTGTAATTCCTATGGCTCTTCTCTATCAAACTTTCCCTTTCTCTTTTTTTAAAATTTATCTGCTTATCTATCCTTCAATTTGACTTTCCAATTAATTTGTTTTAGTCATTACTTCTAGTCATTCAAAGTTTTACATTAATCTTGAGATTCTCAGAGTATCTTTGTATTGATTGCAATGAAATTAAACAAACATCATACAGATTATTTCTTTCCTTATCTCTAGTTATATTTAAAGCTATTTCTATGGTTCAATGTTCACTGCATATGGGGGCACATAAAACAAAAATCAAACAGGAAATATGATTTGCATTAATGGATTTTGACACACCAGAAAAAGTGAATGGTAAAGAAGGGACCAATGACATTCTCTTGGCCACTGGAACAACCTGTGACTGTTCTATTTGCCTTAGGAACATTGCACAACTTAGAAAAATATACACTATTTCCAGGGAAAAAAATTCCATAAAGTATTGGGTTGGATTAGTTAATAATGAAAAAAAAAAAGCTTCCTTCATATCATGATGAACAGTTTAGCAAAAAATTAACACACAAGCAAACAAACTAAAAAGGTAACAACAAAGGAAAAAGAAAGAAAGGAAGAGAATCAATTTGAATAATCAAAATCTATAACAACAACCCTGTGACTGATTTGATCAAGACAAGGGTAATGAAAGAACAGCATCTCACCCCTCCAGAATGTTGCACTTCTCTACACACTCCTTGCCTCGGCTGACATTTTGGCAGGAGACGCAGTCTCTGGGCTCAGGGCCCCAGCAGCCCTCAGATGAGCACAAGGGATTACAGAAGTGGCCTCTGTTCTCTGTGGAGACACAGTGAGTCACAGGAGTCAGTTACAGAATAAGGACCAGAGGGAGAAGAAGACACAACACTTTGGAAGGAGGCTATGTGCTCTACACAGACCAGCTGGGGGCTATTGAAAGGAGTAGGCACCAAGGCCATCTGCAGGCTCCCTCCTCCCTGCTGGGTGTCAAGAGTACCCTGGACCAGACTTGGTGGTAGTTTGTTCTCACAGCTGACAGAAATAACAGGGAAGGTTATAGTCAAGGCTGGGTGCTAGGTACCATGACCAGAGAACTTTATAATGCAGAATTTTCATTTAATTCTTTCATGAGCAACTGTGTAATAGGAATCACCATTTTATAGGTAAGAAAGTAAAAAATCTACAAAACTAATTGGCCAAGTTCTCAAAGCCCAGGAGGGTCAGACCAGCACTGGAACTTAGATCTGCTTCTGCATAAGGCCAGGTCTCACCACAAGGCTGGGTGCATTTGCCAGCTTAAAAGCTAACGTATGAAGATAAAATCAGAATAGAAAATGTTACTGTGAAATATCATCCCATTCCTGTGTGTATGTGTATGCCCAGGTGCATGTCTGTCCATGTGTGCTATCATGCCTAGGTATAGTCATCAGAGGCTGAAATGAGCAGGAGTAACCTACAGCTAAAGTATAACATAAGTAATACTGAATTTAATGGTTTTTTTGTTTGTTTTTTTGGTACTAGGGATTGAACTCAGGGGCACTCAACCACAGAACCACATCCCAGCCCTATTTTGTATTTTATTTAGAGACAGGGTCTCACTGAGTTGTTAAGTGCCTCGCTGTTGCTGAGTCTGACTTTGAACTCACGATCACCCTGTCTCAGCCTCTCGAGCTGCTGGGATTACAGGCATGTGCCACTACACCTGGTTAAATTTAGTTTTTTTAAATTGCAAATAATCGGTAGCCTAAACTTAAGAGCAAATTATTCTATGAAATGAGAATGATCTCGAGGTAATTCTGGTGAATTTCACATCGTATCTTCACAATTTGGAATATACACATTTCATTTGCTTCTTAAGGAATAAAAAAAGTAATACAAATGTTTGGGAATGGTCCTTCAATATTCCACCTAAAAAAAAACTGACCCACAGGAATCATTTGCACAATTGAAATGAAAACTGATCACTTACTGCAGTCTTTTTGATCTCTGTTGTTTATAATTTTGGTTTTCTGACTGGAAGTCCCAAATAGTTTTTTCCAGTTTATTGTGTTTGCATAGCACAAATTTCGGTTTCCTGAAATTATCACATCTCCATCACTTATCTCCTTCAGGGAGCGTAATCCCAAGGATGTTATGTTCAGGCCAACAACTGCTAGAGAAAACTGACCACTAAATTGGGGAAAAGAAAAATAACCTTGTGAACAATGATGCAAACAACATATCACTAAAAACTTTATTTTGTTGTTCAGGACCACTTAGATTTACTACCATCTTCCAATGATTGTAAGTTATGTTGTGAAAGGTATACATTATAGTTTTGGAAACTGCAAGTGGGTAAGTAGTTTATTTTTTTGGCACCATGGATTAAACCCAGGGATACTTTACCAATGAGCCACATCCCCAGCCTTTTTTTTTTAATGTTTTATTTTGAGACAGGGTCTTTCTAAAGTTGCTTAGGGACTTGCTAAGTTGCTAAGGCTGGGTATGAACTTGTGATCCTCCTGCCTCGACCTCCTGAGATGCTATGATTACAGATGTGTGCCACACTACCTGGCTGCAAGAAGTTTTTTTAAGCTTTTCTAAGGACAAGCCAGTTCCTCATTCCTTTAGTATCTTCAACCTCAGAAACAGACTTGAAGGGGAGCTGAATAAATACCTTCATGACATTTTATTTACTACACTTTAATTTTTTTTAGAAATTGGAAACACGCTTCACCTCTGAAAACCCCAAAGGTATTTTAAAGGCTATAAGTTTGTCTGTCCATCCATCAATCTAACCACCTACCAGTTACCCAGTCATATACTTACTGAACAAATATTTGTGGTACTATGTGCTAAATTCTATGTAGATTAAATACGTGTTTCCTACTCTCAAGGAACCCTTTATCTAGAAGTGAAATAACCATATAAGCAGAGTATTTGAGCCTAGAGAGATGAATGAAGCAAAACTAAGAGCCATTACAGAATCATGGAATATTTAAACAGTTCTGAAAAGGAGGGACATGATGCTTGAGGCTGTCACCTGGAGAGCAGGACCCCTGATATTTTCCTTTATGCTAGGACTTTACAAGGTATTCAATATGTGTGCATCAATTGGATGAAAGAGATTGAGATGAAAGGAAGAAGTTCCAAACCACCTGGGTTGGATGCTGAGAGTCGTGGCCTGTTGCACATAAATGTACAGGTGGGGAGGACTGGTAGATGGTGTGGAGGGTGGATGAGGCTGGAGCACAGAAGATCTTGCACTGTTCAGGGGAAACTTGGATTGCTGTTTGTGACTGACTAGAAACCACAGGGGAAAAATCTGCACTTGTAGGAAGCTCACTGGACAAGAGGATGTGGAACAGACCAGTTGAAACAAGACTTAAGTGAAGAGTCTTCTAATTAAAGTGTTAAGTGGCAAAGGTTTAAAGGATAATTTGGCAGCCCTTCTCTCCCTGTTCTTCTCCTCCCCATCTTTTCTCCTTTCCTTTCCCTCTTTTCCTACAACATGGCTCCTGAGAAGCAGAAGGCCCTGTGCAAGATACCTATATCCACTACTGCTAGGAACTCTCTCCCTGCCAAGACACCAAGGGCAAGGCTGGGTCTTTTTTTTTTTATTCACGTGATTTAAATGGTTTAATTTAAATTAGGTAAACAGCTGTTAAGGATTGTTTTTAAAGGAGGTTAACAGATCTGTTTGTTTACTTTCACCTTTCCTTTTCATTATATTTAATAATTCTGTTCAGGATAATGTAATGTTACATAATTTCTTTTTAGCATCATTGCCAGAATTCCTATCTTCATCCCAGTGCCGGTGAAGACAAAGATAAAACCAAACTACAGCTTCTTTGATAGCTATCACAGTAAACTGTATAAACTGATGCATCAATGAATAATAACTCAACAAGTAATGCTCATTCAAGGAGTTGATTTATTTTGGGAAGAAATGGACATATTGATAGATTCCTCCACTTTGAACTGCTTGCAGAACTTGCCTGGACTATGTATCACTTGTATGCATTGTGATCTATCTGTTGGTGCAGCGAATTGTGGTAGTGCTGGCATATCTTTGCTGATGGTGTCACCAGTGATACAATTTTTCCAAAGGAGCCGTCAATTGGCTTGGTGTTGTGGCATTTCTGTATCCTCTTCCCTTCTGCTAGTGATGGTCTAAAATTTGGGGGCCAACAGAGGTGAGGCAAAGAACCTCACCCCCCCCACTGGTGCATAGGCCTATCCACAAGTATGGCTGTATGCTGGACTGGTAGTCAGTGACGGGTATGATCCAATTGCAGTGGTACCAACCGAAGACAGGAGGCTGACGCCTAGAGGTCAGATCATCTGATGACGGGTAAGGACTGAAAAACCAGCCTCTATCTCAGAGCAAAGCTGTCCAAGGAAGGGACATGGCCTTTGTCCTTGGAAAAACCCACAGAGCACTCCTAGGCACATTCCCACCCTGCTAAGTTGTTTATCTACAGGAGAGATCTGCTGCGCCAGGTGTCCCTGACTCAGTCAGGCTAAGTGGGGATCCATAGCAACCCCCTAGCAGCCACCAATCAGCATGAGACAGGGAAATACCTGGGATGCCAGATAACCCTCCCAGTAGTTTATGGTAGTTGATAACCTGTTGGGAAACCATGTAGTTCAGCACGTACACCCCTCTTGGCTTAAACCAATCAGTTCAAACGAATACCCCTTTTGTATTGACCAATCACCCCTATCTAACTTGTTCCCATCAGTGAATGTGCTAATCATGTTTTAGAGTTGTTGTTTGACTTTCCCGCGGTGTGAGGTGATTTGTTATGCTGTATGTGAAGTCCCTGCCCTTTTCAAAGAATGTATATAAGCTCTGTTCAAGGGGCTCTTTGTTCTTTGCTCCTCTGAAGTGAGCTCTGAGCCCCAGCATGCTGGACCCCCAATAAACCCTTTGCTGTTGCATGAGACAGTCTCTTGGTGGTCTTTTCCTCTGACGTTCGCCCGACCTTTTCAGGACCATATGTTGAATTGGACAACTTAACAGGCACGGTCCCTAAGCCACATTGCTTGTTGTTTAATTAATCAGAAGGGGGGAGATGCTGAGAGCCATAGCCAAGTAGGAATGACGCATGGCAATTTCCTTGTCAGCCTACCCAATGTTGCTTAGAGGGAGGACTCTCCATTGTGGAAATGGGCTTGCCTTGGACGCAGGTCATTTGCAGTGACATTGCATGAATGTCATCTAGCCTGTACTTTTCAGAGAGTCAAGGACATCAAAGACATGGTAAGACACAGGAATTAACACAGATTGGAGGAGACTAAGAAGATATAAGGGGTAACTGCAGTGTGAGAAGTTGGAGTGAACAGTGAGAGAGATTCATGGAAAAACTGGTAAGCCCAATAAAGCCTGTAATTTAGTTAACAATGTCAACTTTTTCATTTTGATCCTTGTACCTGCTCATGCAATACTTTGTTAACCTTAAGGAAAGCTGGGTGAAGGATATATATGGGAAGTCTTTGTACTAGTGTGGAAACTCTCGTGTAAGTCTAATTTCAAACTAAATTAACAGAGAGTAATCTATCAGGCTTTGGCTGTGGTCCACTTACTGTTGCTTTGTCCTGCCACGTATGATTTCTAGGTTCTCAAAAGCATGGAGGTCAGTCCTGTTTTCAGGCCAAGCTTGAATCAGCAAAAACCCTAGAAGGCAGAATAAAGACTCAGACATGTACCATTTAGATTTTCTTTTCTTCCTTCCTTTCTTTTTTTTTTTCCTATTTCTTTTTGTATGAACCATTATTGTAGGATTCTCATTAAACTCTCCCAGGATAGTGAATATTTGTTTGGATTGTGCTCTTATCCTCTTCACTGAGGACATGAACATATGAATAGATGAAAGTCAAGGCAAAATTCCACTCCCCTGCTACATCTCTTCTACTGCCCCACTCCCACCTACTAGGCTGTGAAACAGCTCTGATGGCCCTTTGGGGGCTTTATATCTGATCCCCCCAAGTGGACTCCTACCTTACAGACAACAAATTTCAAATATTTTTCTTATTTAGTTCCAATTTTAAACAAACCTTGCTTTGGGTCTAACTATTCCCTTTGTAGAGATGAAGAAAGTGGAGCTCAGATATCAATCATGGACCCAAGGTATGCCAGAGGCCAAGCAGGGATTTAAAGTTTAGCTTATAGGGCTTGAGAGCTCCTACTGTCCCTCATCTTCTCGATCTTCCCTTCCCTCCACCCAGTGCGGTTCCTGGCCCATCAAGGGGGCTGGTCTGACCTGGGGAGAACAAGGAATTAAACATGTTCACACCAAGTTGTGAGTGACCCCGGCCATGGCTTCAAATATTCATATGTAGGGGAAACTGAATTTTTGAAAAGTATCAAAGAAGCAATTGATGGTGGTGAATCTCAGAAGAAATGTTTTTATGCCAGGGGAAAAAGAGATTGACCAAAGTTCCCTATAAAACTCTGATGTCCCACTTGTGCTCCTAGGATATGGCAGCACAAACCTGTTATTTCCTTTACGGTTTTTAGAATATCCAGTTCCTTTGGATCTAGAGGAGGAGTACGTGTGAAGGAGTCCCTGAAAGAAATGGCAGAATGATTATTAATTATCTGTCTTTACCAGTTAAAACAGCAGATTTTCTTTTCTCTGCACAAGTAACCTAACTATTACTTACCCTCTAAATGCCACTGGCAGGATATGAAGATCTCCACTGATAGAAGTGCAGTTTTTGAAGTGCTTTATGTTTGTAGCATTTATGGAAAGTGTGTCTTTAAATTCACCAATTCCTATTCCGTTACAAACTGTTAAGAGAGATGTTTGTTATATTCACATTTGATGAATTAAAATGAACTGGAGTTTCACAGGCAGAGGGTAGCAGAAAGGGAATTCCTGCCCTGAGAACCCCTCCCACCATGCTATCGTTCGTTCATTTGACAAACACTGAGGGGAAGCCTGCTAGGTACCAGGACATGCAAGCTTGGGAGTTACAATGGTGAAAGGAGATGCTGGTCTTATGACAGCCCTCACTGGGCTTGAATCCTTCTCCTCATGCTTTCCCACTTGAGTAGTATAGTCCAAAGGCTCCCAAAGACTCTTGCCCCTCCCCTTTTTTGCCCACCATAGCACACCTGGGCCACAGGTGCTGCCACTGAGCACAACTCTAACCAGAGAACTCCCCTGACCAAATCTTCCATGCCTACTGTTACCCTAACCTGGCTTCCCAGATTTATCTTATACTTTAAAGAAACAATATATTTTATTATTATTAGAAGAGTAGGATGTGTCCCCGTGGAGGTGGACAATAGTGGCCAGCCTCAGGGTAAGGGAGGAAGCCCTGACCACACACATGCTGCAGGCTCCTACCTTTGCGACACGGCCCTTCACACTTCTTACACTTGCGGACACCATCCTCCTCCATTTCATAGCTGTCAGAACCACAGGCACGGACACAGGAGCCATGATCTGTCACCACATAGTTCCCTGAGAAAGAGACAAAGAAAGGAAGGTGGCAAAGGCAGCAGCAGGTGTCCTGGGCCTCCCAGGGACATCCTACGTCCTGTGGTACAAGGTCCCTGATCCTTGAGTTGAATTTATTTGAGCACAGAGAAGGAAAGGCTACAAACAGAAAGAGAACTGAGTTCAATAGCTTTCGAGACTGCAATATGGAGAAATACAGATGCTTCATCATAGCCGGAAAACAATCCTCATCAGGTGAAAGCATTGATTTGAAGCTCAGTTTTCTCCATAGTTCTCCGTGGGCTTCATCTTCAGGACTTAGACTTAAATCTTGAATCTTTATTAGATCTGTAAACCTAAACACAACCATTCTCCCACAAAACTGGCTGCATTTGAGGCTGCATTTCATTCCTGCAGCTTTGCCCATCCATCTTTCTGATGTAGCTGCATGTCCCTTTGCAAGGAGGTACAAAGGCTAGATAAGTAAGTTTTGCATCCAGAGAGATACCTCAGTCCTTTCCTCCATTTCCCTTCACACACATAATTTATTTCTTTAAAATTAATGTCATCACTATTTTTAAAGAAACTCTCTATATTCCTACAGTAGATCCACCAAAAAAAATATTTACTGGACATTGGTAATTTTCCTGTAAACTGTTGCTCTTGTTATCTTAGGCCCTGAATGTTTTCATGGATTTTTTAAAGCTCTATTAAAAGTTAGATCCTATGTATGTCATAATTGTGGCAACGTTTTCTTTATCTTACCTTGCAATTTACATTACAATGGTCTATTATTCTATTTGCATAGAATTTTTTTTTCTGTACAGAGTTTGAAATTTTTCATGCACACGAATCCAGCAGGGTAATTTCTGCCTTTCATAGTTGTTCTTTTACATTGTCCCCTAATCTCCTTTCTAGAAATCAAGAGCCCTTTAATTAGACATTGTTTCACTTTCTCTGTTCAGAAATAATTCAGGTCACCCTTTCCCTGCAGCCACCAGTGGGATGCAAATATAAATAAGCAAAACCCAAACCCAAACAAATGAAATAAAAAAAAAAAAAAAAAAGCTTCTGCAATACTTCCAAGAGGAATGATTTCACCATAATTTGAACCACTTAAGAAGGCTGCAGATCTGCTCTTCTCTGTAATTAGGTCTGTTAAATACCTGGTTGGTATAAGAACAAAACAATGAAATGACCCAAAGAACTGTGGTTTTGTGCTAATCAGACAACCGAACACTCTGGACTACTGCAGCTGGCCTTTATTTTTGGGGGACAGAGTGACAGGTGTGTTTCCTGTTATGCAGTTGAGCCACCATAGACACTAGAACCAATACAGACGACGCTGCCCCATAAGCAGAGCCTGAAGCCTTAGTGCTCCTTGGCACTCATCTGGGCTTCACCTCCACACCTGATCAGCATGTGTTCACCCGCCTGAGAACAAGGCAAACACAGAGCCCCAAAGAGCACCCAAGGCAGTACCTGAACCCCCCACGGAGCTCAAGGATTCCTGTAGAAGACAAAAGAGGATATGGATGCCTGACAACTCAAAGGGTTTCCCAGGTGAGGCACTCACGGGGACACTTCTTCACACAGGTGGCACCGAAGCTATACTTCCCCTCGGGGTTGACATCCATCTGGTATGTGGTGGGGTTGTACAGCATAAGTGGTGGACAGGTGTCCTTGCATGTTGCTTCATCTCGGAACTTGCGGCAGACCTGCACAGGAGGGACACAGGCCTGATGGAGCTGGGCAAGGATACTCAGTGCCCCAAAATCAAGGAAGCAAGGTGTTTTGTCTTCAGGATAGAAAGGCTTAGAAAGCTCAGTGCTCAGGTGTTCAATCAGAGTAGAAAAATCTAGTAATGACCTTTGGTAGAGTCAGAACTTTCTCTCAAGAATATGATTTTTCTTAAACAGATTGTCCTGGCTATAATAGTTTACAAATTATGATCAGAGAAAATATATCTCTATTAATTTTCAAATGACAAGAGTTAAGACATTTTAGTGATAACCATTGTTTTGAAATTCAATGTACATTGTATTTCCTTTATAAAGAATACTCGAGGATGCATTTTAAAATTTATGGATAAACTGAAGAAAGACTTCACTAGGAAAGGTGCTATGTAACAAGGGTTATTTTCCCTGAAAACTTCCATTGGAACTGGCCCACCCCAGACCAACCAGTTTGAAATCCCTAGGGTTGGGCCCAGTCTCTGGAATTTCAGAATCTTCCCTTTGTTGAAACCACTGAAAGACCAGCTTAGGGTGGGCCTCTTTCTGGAGTCTGAGCAGATCTCACTACACTTGAGTATTGACCCTGGGAATTGTAACCTCCAGGCCAGATGTGTCTAGGACTTCTGAAATGAAATACCACAGTGTACACGGGTGACAAGGCTTTTGTAAGTTATCTATAGTAGCAGAGATAAGAGTGAAATGCTTCAAGACCCCTTAGGGGTAGGGTGTAGACTAAGAGGCATTGGAACTGTGGTAGAAAGAAGAGAAGGATGAGGGACAGGAGACCCAAATATCATACTATTGAAGATCAGGAAAGCTCTGGATGGATCCCTTAGGAGACTGTTTTGGTTTGGATAAGAGGTGTCCCCCAAAAGCTCTTGTGGGAATGAAGGAGGTTAAATGATGCAATTATGAGATTTTTAACCTAAAAATGGATTAATCCATTTGATGGATTAATAATTTTAAAGAATTGCTGTACTGGGTTATCACTGTAGGCAGGTGGGACATGGCTAGAGGAGGTGAGTCACTTTATATCTTGTCCCCCTGGCTCCTTCCTCTCTCCCTCTACTTCCTGGATACCATGAGATGAGCAGTTTTCTTCTACTACCCTTCCACAGTGATGTTCTGCCTCACCTTGCCCCAGAGCAATGTAGCTGGCCAGCCATGGACTGAAACTGTGAGTCCAGAACAAACTTATTCTTCTCTAAATTGTTCTTGTCAGGTACTTTGTTCACAGTAACAGAAAGCTGACTAGCATAGGGATCTCACAGTATCAAGGGAAACAATAAACAGTGTGATGCTATTTTTATTGGCAATAACACATATACAGTATTTAGTGCTTATTCTGTGCCTAGTTCCTGGTGATGAATGCCAAGGGTATTATGCTATATCTGTGATTGCCAATATTAATCCACAAACGTCTCCCACAGGAAGCCCCTGTCATGGTCGGTGTTGGGGGTGGCAGTGTACAGCAGTTGTGGACCAATTCCAAAAGAAGCAGAAGGGAAGCTTGGTCTTACCAGGCAGTCGCTCTCCCGGGGCCCCGTGCAGCCAGCTGCACACTGGTTGTGACAGCAGTCACTGGGGGACTTGCCACGGCATCGCCCTGAACACTGCTGGGCACAGATGATCTTGGTCACTGAAAAAGAATAAAGATCACCTGAGAGCTGAGTCAAGGGGAAGGCAAACATCATTTCCCAGGGAAAATTAAAGAGCACTTGCAAAGGTAATGGAAAAAGTGGGGAGAAATGATGAATACAGTGATGTGGTGATTCTGTGATTCAAGATCTCAGGCATTCATGTTCAGCCAAACTCAATCCTGTCATGACCTGCCTCACGGTACCTTTTATTTATTTATTTATTTTTAATTGCTTAGAAGAACTGATCAATCAAGACCTTCTTAATAATTAGACATTAGTCAGACTGAGTCTTTGTGTCTGCACACAAAACATAAGCACTTGGCAGGAAGAAGTATTTCAGGGGAGGCAGCAACCATGTCACAATGAAATTTAGGGACAGATGGTCAATTTTGAACCTGACAAGTCCCCAGAGTCCTTGGCCACACTGAGTATGTGAGCCCACAACCAGGATCAGGTAAATTAAATTCTTTCCTGAAGTAGGATTCACACAAAAACTCTCTTAAGAGACATTGTTCGAACTTCTGGGTAGCAGGATACCCAGGAATAACGAAGGCAGAGGGAGAGGATGAGTTTCTGATTCTCAGGAAAATGTGCGAACAACCATGTTGTCCAGAAGAAATGACTAGGACATAGGTGGCTGGCTTTCACATATTTATAAAAGACTGAAGTGGCCCAAAATAGCCCACACTGGAGTAAGCACATACAGTGAGATTTGCAAGACTGTCATTCATGAAACTGACAACATCTGGCCCTGTGGTCAGGGAGTGGCCTATAGTCTCTGAAGGGAAAACAAATCCAATCCCCTGAATCCAGGTTGGGAGGGTGGTCACACCTTGACTTGGGGATATGCTCATGGGTGGTGGGGAGGGGGGGTCATACATTGACCTTCTTCACTGACTGACTTACATTTCTGGCAGTTTTCCTCTCCTGCGCCCCAGCAGCTTCCATTGGGACAGCTTGGATCACACTTTTGGCCTGAAACATAAACATTATAAATTCATATCTCAGCAAAAGTGAACAAATGATAAGAAACTGATAATACCTTTCCCATGGCCCTGGATAATGTTCTAGAAATAAGGAATAACTTTAAAACTTCTTATTCTTTGGCTAGTTTGTAGGATGATTTAAAAGATCCCCATAATAAATAAAAAATGAATCATATACTGATTTTATTTACATTTCATCTATGGAAACTGAGGCAGAGAGCAATTACTAATTTTTCACAGGCACATAAAGGAGAATTTAAATGAAACTAAGGTCCAGAGTTCCAATTTGCATAGGCTTGGGGGATTTTCTGGCATCTTTCACAACAGAATCGAGGTGTCTAATCTGGTGGAGTCCTAAGTATGTACCTACTATATCTTTGCCATGTGTGGTCATGAGTGAATGAGTGGATCAGTCATCTTTGGGTATTTGAATATAAACATGTCAATAGTGTATACTACTATGTTAATTATCTCAAAGCTAAGCTAATAATTTACAAGCTACTATCCAGAAATTTTTGCAATTGATCAGTTTTTATAATTGTTCAATTACAAATTATACGTACAAAGACTTTTTAATCTCCTTAGCCATATTTTATTTTTTATCAGCACTGAGAAATCTTAAGCCCAGATTGTGAAATCAACAGAGAAAAAAACAGGTTGATCACGAAATTTGTTAAAAAGGGGACACTCATGGGAACATCTCTGTGTGTGTGTTGCTGGAGATCAAAACTGGGGCCTCACTGGGATTACAGGTATTACATGCCTGTAATAGTAGTGACTTGGTTGAGCAGGAGGATCACAAATTTGAGGCCAGCCTCAGCAACTTACCAAGACCCTCAGCAACATAGAAAGATACTGACTCAAAATAAAAAGTAAAAAGGAATGGGGATGTAACTCAGTGGTAAAGCACCCCTGTACTCAATCCCTAGTACCAAAATCAACCAACCAACCAATCAACCCTGGAGTTTCATGAATGTTAGATGAGAACTACACTCTTAGTTACAACCCCAGCCCCATGCAGATATCTTTTAGTATAAACATATCATAATCGAAAGGAGGTAATATGTGTTCCAACGTCTCCTATTCTCAGGAAGATTTTAGCTGCTGTAAGAATTTAGGTTGCAAATGGAAGAGGTGACAATTTGCCAAGTCTAGTGAACCAGGAGACCCATCTAAAACAAGTGACAATTTCTACCATTGCCACCAGGAGTGACAGAAATTAATGCAATGCTGGAGCCCACTCCCTGGAGTCATGAAAGATGTTAAGGCCAAGCACTACATGGATGGTGTGTGTGATATGTTGTGAACACAAAGACAGAGGGAAGGAAACAGAGAAACAAAAAGAAGAAAAAGCAAATGCAAAAGAAATGTGTTACAAGCAGCTCTGTCTGTACAGTGAGATGAAGTTACCGTTACTTTTCACCCTACACATCAACATCTTCCAATTTTGATTATAACCTGTAATAGGTTTATAAAAGAAATATATTTAAAATAAAAATGATCTTTCAGGTAACAGGGAAACATTTTCCAGCCAATGAATTCAAGGTCTGTTTATAATTGTATTATTAACCCTCTGTGACAAAAATTAGATGCATTCCCACTATATGAAATGTGTATAGTAGAAAAGCAAAAAAGAAGAAATAAGAATCATTAAGAGGCAATCAATAAGTAAATTTAAATATGTATCTATATAAGAATCAATATCACACTATGCATTGCTTTGTTATCTTAAAAAACACTAATAAATGTCATGACAACTTTTTCATGCCTTTAAATATCCTTCTACCTAGCATGATTTTGGAAGCATGGCTGAATCATAACTTATCCAATCAATCTCTTATTTTTGATATATAGTTTGTTTCCAAGATTTATTATAAATAAGGTTTCAAGAAATATTCCTGTATAAAATACTTTTCTACATCTCTTATGATTTTCACTCCCCTAATTATTTCCTCTCTTATTCTCAGCCATGATAGCCAACCGTCATGGATATGAAGGCTTTAAATAAGCTTTGGAAATATACTGCCAAAATTCTCTCCCTGTCTTATTAATTTATATGTCTAGAGAAGAATATAAGAATTTCTGTGCCCCTGTACCCTGATTGACCCATGCATATAAAATTGAAAGAAATTCAAATATTTAGCAAAAGCAAAAATTATACTTCCTTATTTTTTTTGACCTTTTTACTATTGTAAGAAATAAAATTTTACCTCATTTCTTGGCCACCTATTTTGTAAAAGTGTGTGTACATGTGTGTATATGTGTGGGGGCATGCTCATGCACCTGCTCAAGTCCTTAGCCCATTTTGGTGGTGGTGGGTCATCCTGTCAGGATTTCCTTTGTGGCAATCAGATGTCATATAATATTTTCATTACATGTTTTTACATGAAAATTTTCTTTTATGTTATCTAACTTTGGATTTTCTTGAAAGTGTTATTATAAATATTAATATTTATGTTTCCTTCTACCACTTACATCCATGTTCAATAATTTATTATATATATTTAATATATTTGGAATTTATCTTGAGGTATGGAATGGGTGATGAATTTATTTTCTTTCTTTTTTGTCTGAATTTATTTTCCTTTCAAGATAATTATTCACTCTAACCTCAAATTCCCAACTTTATTAACAAAAGCACAAAGCTGGGGTACATAGTTTGACTTTTCTGAATTTCAGATGTTTTGCCCTTAAAATACTTGACTCATCTCACAGGATTTTTTTTTTTTTTTTGTAAAAATGAAATGAGATAAGTTCTCAGGAGGAATGTGTGTATTGCAAAGCAATGGTTAAGGGAGGAGTCCACTTTCCACAAGGAGATTGGCAGTAGGTAATGAGGAAGCTATAGGTGTAAGGTGATTTTGTACTTTCCTGTATGACTAACCTAATATACCTAGTTTGTCTTAAAACAAAACAAAAACAAAAATCCTTTACAGCTCTATCAGTTCTATATTTCTCCCTAATCATTAAGTAATTTCATAACAATTTATTGAATCAATTTTTACTTGAAATGCCATTTCCTTATGGACTTTTGATTTAGTTAGGTTTATGTGATTATTGCTATATTTTGGATCTGAAATGATTTTCACAAACCCATATTTTAAAGGATTAATCCCCAGGTTGGTGCTTTTGGGAAACTGGAAAATTTAAAAGGTGGGGCCTAGTGAGAAGTTTGGTCACTGGGGAAACTGGGGAAAATGTACTTGAAAGGAATATTGGGATTCTTGCCCCTTTTCTTTCTTTTTCTTTTGCTTCCTCTGCCATCTACTTCTGCCATGATGTGCTGCCTTCGCACAGGCCCAAAAGCTTTGAGACCAACTTACCATGGACTAAAACCTTCAAAATTCTGAGTTAAAAAACCCTTTCCTCTTTTAAGTTGATTATCTCAGGTATTTTATTATAGTAGTGGAAAGATAACACAACGTTTCTTTAATCAACACCATATTGATTTATAGCTTACAGTGTCATCATATTTGACTCTAATTATTTCATGAACCTGTCCACCCATCATTTTTTTTTCCCAATGCTTCTTGATGGATCTTCCTTACAATCATGATGGCAGTGAGTACAGGTGTACCATTGCAGGCTGTCTGATCTTATTCATGGCAAATCCATAACCTTTGTTTGTAAGGTTTTTTTTGTTTGTTATAAATTTGAACAATTTGACCTCCCTATATTTCCTCATATAGCTGAGGAAATTCTAACTTTGGTCTCATGAATAGTACAAAAATTTGCATTCTAAAATAAAAACTTTCAGTTTATTGCAAACACAATGGGTGATATGTTGGGTATCTGGTAGAATGATACATTTATAAAATGGAAGAGCTCAATATCCATTTTCATAGTAGCATTGGTTAGGGAGTTAAAAGATAAATGTGATATTAGTATATTATGGAATATCATTTGGTCATATAAAGGAAGAAAATTTTGACACATGCTACAACATGGATGGTCCTTGAGGACATTATGCTAAGTGAAATAAGTCAGATACAAAAGGACAAATACTGTGCGATCCCACCTGTACCTAGAGTAGTCAACCTCATTAAGACAGAAATTAGATTGAGGGCTACCTAGGCTGGGGCATAGGGAGGAAGGGAAAACAGGAGTTATTGATTAATGGATACATAATTTCAGCTTTGCAAGATGAAAGGAGTTCTGCCAGTACACGGTGGTAATGGCGACATCACGACGTGGATGCATAATGTCATTGAAGTTTACATTTAAAAATGGTTAAGGTAATAAATTTTATATTATGAATATTCCATCACAACCAGTCAATCAATAAACACGAAGCAAATAGAAACAGAAAAGAACATCCAGCTGATGATTTTGAAGAGTTGTGTCAGCTACATTTTGAGACCAAAAATAAACATGCTTCTACTGAACAGCTGTAGGGAAACAGAGATGCAGGAAGTGGTCATCCCTTCTTATTTTAAAGGGTTGAAACACCAGGGGGAATCAGGAAGGGGATCAAACTCAGGGGAGCTTGGTAAGTGTAAGCATGTGTCTTTCAGAGTTTACCACATGGCCTTGGCAATGGGCAAGGGGTGTAGCCGTGACCTTAGGCCTGGTCTCCTGCCAGGCCCTCCCTCACAAAGCTGCTTTACTGATGAACAGGGCAGGGATGAGGTCAGAAGAATTCAGGGAAATATTTACAAACTTCCTCCCTGTGGGCTGTACCCAATTTTGCCTGTGGTTCCATGTGGGAGTGCCTATAGTCATAATCCAGAGGGCAGAAGTCAAGGGGTCAAGAGGGCTGGGGTACCACTGTAGGACTCAGTAGTAATTCGGTAGCACACAAGAGGTTGGTAAATCTCCATGAGGCAGGATGGGAGAAGCCTCAAGCCAGGACTAAAGGCTACCACTACAGTTCTTCCTGCAACCAGTAATTCTGTTCAAGGTCTCTTCAAGGGTTCAGGCTCTGCATGAGAAGGTGTGCTACCTGGCAACACGAAAAGTAGACTTTTACCTCTGTCTTATGTAAAAGCTCTTCTGGTAGGCAGATAATGTGTTTATTACTTATTTTTGTTTTAGTATAATATGACTTAACAGTAAACATGCTGTCTCCCCAACTCCAGCATTGAACAGCTCTACCCACCATGGAAGCTGGAAGCCAAGAGAAAGATCTTGCAACACTTACAGCTGCCCAGGCGGTTCTGCAAGTCCATTGACATATTGCTCATAAAGTCGTTGTCGACGATATCCCGCCACTGGATGCTTTCCACGTTGCAGAGGACAGGGTTATTGCTGAACCGCACGGCACCATGCAGGATTTCTACATGAACAGAACTACAGTAAGCAAACTTTCCATCTCCTTTAAATTCACCTGATGCATGCACACATTTTTTACAATTTATTTTCCATTAGAAAGATGCCAGTGTGCAAATGGTCAGTCCTATGGAAGCTGTGCTGGGGGCAGACAAAAACTCAGTTTATGATAGTGCTATGGAGGAGTTAGGATTTCTCCTGACCTGGGCTTTGAATAATAATTAGAAGTTTAGAAATATAGCAGGGAGGGAATGGTTAGTCAGTGAGCACAGAATGAATGATAACTGTTCAGTAATGGTTCTGGGATCTGATCAAGCTGGATTAGGACTGATTGGAGAGGTGAAGGAGCAGACAGGGCAGGAAGAGCCCGTGGCAGTCACAGGTATTATAGACTCAGGATGGCAGGATAGAGTGGCCAACCTTCACCTAACATGCTCCCAGGTGGCTCTGGAGGATATAATGAGGAAAGGGTGTGCGCCTGTTATGGAGTAAGAACTGTATGTATGAAAAAGCCACAGGTGGACACCAGAGACATGAGAGATGCACAAGACTATACTGTACAATTGTTTCAAGGAATTCATGAGAGGGCATGAAAAAGTTGGGGATGGAAAAAATTTCAAGCCTGGACAAAGAGAGAGTGCTGCATTGATAACATTTAAACATAAATATTTCTGAAAATGACTTTTGTGTACAAAACACTGAACAGGTGCTGTGGGGTCTGCAAAGATGAATTAGACCTGCTGGCTTCTTTTTGAGGACTGACACACCAATAAAACAGATTAATGGTTCTGTTTAATGGTCCTGTGCCCCCGGGAGACCATGATGATGAGGCTGGGTACTGTGCTAGTTGGTGTATAAATATTATCTTCATTAATCCTCACAATGGTCCAATGACTATCATTTAAATGTAGAGGGAAAAAAAAATCTTAGTGCTCAGCATTCCGTGGGCAGGGAATGGATACAACATGTGCACAAAGTACCAGTGCTGAAAAGAAAGGATTCTCCTGGGGAAGAACTCAGACGCTGCTGGAAAGAATGAGATTTCCAGAATGTATTTACACACTTATTTTATAGGAATAAGGAAGAAAGGCTCTTGCAGAAAGAAGACTTGAAAGCAAAGGCACAGAAGGCCTCGGGTACAGAGTTTTCTTAACAGAGGGAAGAGTATAAAGCAATTGCAGGAGGAAACCTGGGAGATCAGGAAAGGCCAAACCGCAGAGCCTGATATGGAAGTCAGAGATGACCAGAGGGTCACCAAGTGCATCACGTGCCTCATGAGAGAGCCATGTACAGATGGATGAAACTGAGAGGCCAGATTTGAAAACACAAGATGGGGATGCCAAGGCTGCAGGGACACTCAGGACAAAAGACGAAGGGGCTGTGAGTGCAGAAAAAGCAGAGTCTAAAACAGGGCCTTAGAGAAACCTATTGTCAGTGATAGGGAGAAATAAGGGGTAAGAAAGGTGAAGGGGACATCAGGTGCCACTGTCTTGTAGCTTCGAAAAGAAAGACAGTCAGGAGGCAGCCAGATATTTATTTTTACTTTTCACATTCATGAATGCTCATTCTGTGGCAGGCTCTAGGTTGACTGTTAATAATGCTATATTAAATAATCTGGATCTGTACAATCCAACCTTGGTTTCAAAGTAAGAATAATACCAAGGACTCACTAAAGCAGATGCTTTGCCGATAGTGAGTCACTTAATTTTCTCAACAGTCCTAACTATTGTGGTGAGTATGCAGCCCACATTTCTGAAGGTGAGGCACAGGGAGCTGAAAGAACGTGCTCCAGAGTCTCTGCTTAGTGAGTGATAGAGCCCGGGCTGGAACCCAGACAGTCTGGCTCCAGGAACCAGACTCACACCCGCTGGGGCCTTGTTTCATGACACATGTGAGGCAAGACAGGCATGAGGAGTGAGGCACACTGAATGTACCGAATCAGTCACTTCACAAAATGCAAGTAAAACACCATGAGTGCTAGAATAAACACAGAAACATGAGCGTGGGTGCTCCGAGCAGTAAAGCTGTGGGTGGGAATTTTTAAGGCAATTTATAGGATGGTAAATGAAGGAACCAAGGAGATGATTGCCTAGCTGTTTCCATTCTCGGCTTTGAATGTGTGGCTCACACTCCAGCTCTGCACACCTGCTAGGCTCCTGTCATTCCAAACAGGGCCTCCTCTGCTCCACACCCCTCTTCTTATCTTGCTCCTTTCCCTTTCAGCTCTATGTCCCCATCAGAACCACACAAGAAGGATGAAATATGGGGACAGTGATTTGGGGCCATCCCTGGCTTCTCTGTTTACTAGCATGGGGCCTTGGGACAGTTAATTTACTGCCATTTCTGTATTTGTAAAACGACTGCATGTAACACCCACTTTGAAAGAGCGATGTGGGCAGTAAATGCAGTTACTGATTTAACATGCCTGCCATGCGGTAGGGCACAATTGTTGTTTATTTTTATCTCCACTTTTTTTTTTTTTAAAGTCAATTTACCCTCACTTCTACCATCTCCGGTTTCCTCTCCCAGGAGCCTCCCAAGTATCCTTCTTACAAGAATTCAAACTTCTATCAAATCTTCATTCCTTGTCCTTAACTTATACCTGATTTTTCCATATAACAGCACTACTTTTGAGACCGCATCAAATGTGGGTAGGGTTTTTAATGTACACTAATACCTCCTTATCAGCAATTTTGCTTTACATAAGTTTCAAATCCCATTGCAAACTAGGTAACAAACTTATTGCTTATTCAATAAGATACTTGAGAGAGAGAGAGAGAGAGAGAACAAGATTATATTCATGTAACTTTATTATAGTGTTCTGTTATTATTCATTAATGGTGTTAATCTCTTATTATGCCCAATTTATAAATTAAACTGCCAGAGGTATGTATATATAGGAAAAAACAGTATAAATAGGCATTTTGGTGCTACAGAGATGATGGGCATTTACTGGAGGTTTGGAATATATCCCCCCCCCCCGCCCCCGAGTATGAGGGAGAATTACTGTATGTCCTTATATACCTGAGATCTAGTTCAGAAGGCTGGCAGTTTATTTCTTCCCCACATGCATGAACTCTCTATTCCAGTACAGGAATAAAAAAAGATTCTTTTACCCAGAATATTTGCCATTTCTTCCTAACCCTCCGGATATTTTTCCACATCCATGGAAGAATGGGTAACTGGCTGAAATCTTCCCTTTCTATTACATTATCTACCTTCTCCTTAGTAACTTCCACTAAGATTCTGGATCCTGTAAACAGTTGGCATGCAATACATGTGTATTTCATGAATAAAAGGTGGAATTGAAAAATGTGACAGTTATTGAGTGCCAATCAGAATCACCTTCTGCATTTACACACACCCATGATCCCCCTGGCCTCTCACCCTGTAAGTTTCTCATGGGCAGCTCCCTTAGTCCAGTTTTATTTGCACCGTAGTTAGACAGGACTGCTAAGGCATAAGTATTTTCATAGAGCACATTTCCTCTGATGATCTGCAGGTTTTCCAAAGGAATCCTCTCCACTGTGTTGAGGGCGATGAGTACATAACCAGCAACTTCCTGGATGGTCTAATGAGATAAAACAACAATATTTTATTTCTGTTTCAAAGAGTTCAAGAATTCAAGTTCTGAAATGGGTCCAGACGTTCCAGGGCACCTAACTGCACCATAATACACATGAGTGGTTGACAAATGTAAGATATATAAATGATTACAACTGAGCAAAGAAGTGACAGGATTTGAAATGATCCGATCCCTCCACTTTGGGTTTTGAAGCCTGTAATGAAGAGCAATGTGCATTAATTAGGAGTACTGCAACTTAACACTTCAGATGAAAATGAAAATTTTAAAAAACTACTTTGTATCTATCCCATAATTTCTTTCTTTCTTTTTTTTTCTGTACCAGGGATTGAACTCAGATGCACTCAACCACTGGGTCACATCCCTGCCCCTTTTTGTGTTTTATTTAGAGACAGGGTCTCACTGAGTTGCTCAGCAGCCTTGCTTTTTCCTGCGGCTGTCTTTGAACTCTCAATCCTTCTGTCTCAGCCTTCCAAGCTGCTGGGATTACAGGTGTGCGCCACAGTGCCCAGCTCTCATATAATTTCTTACCAAAAAAAGTAAAAGAGGGAGGGAAGGAGAGCTCGAGAGGTGGGGTGGGGTGAGAAGGAAAGAGGAAGAAAGGAAGGAAAGAAGGCAGGTAGGCAGGCAGGCTGGCCAGCCAGAAGGTGGCGAGACAAATCCAATCAAAATTTAAGTACCATCAAACTCTAAGCTTACTGTAAAATATTTAGGAATTGTGAGAACTGGTTATAATCTCTTGGGAGCTTGAAATTGGCTATGGTAAGAATATTTATGCCAAGGATAAAGGCACGTACTATAAAGCCAGGATTTTTATACTTATTATTTTTTTTTTGGAGAGGGGTAACTAAGGATTAAACCCAGGCATGCTCAATCACTGAGCCACATCCCCAGCCCTTTTTAAAAATATTTTATTTAGAGACAGGGTCTTGCTGAGTTGCTTAGCACCTCACTAAGTTGCTGAGGCTGGCTTTGAACTTGTAATCCTCCTGCCTCAGCCTCCCGAGCCACTGGGATTACAGGTGAGCGCCTCCATACCCAGCTATTTTCATTATTTTTCAAAAGACCTGATATGCCAGCATACCATGACTGAAGCAATGGCTAGTGATTAATGTCAGAATCTGTGGTGACAGTGGAGTTCCAGGCTGTTTCTCTCCAATATTCTTTTTTAGCTATAACCTGATCCAAGACAGTAAAGGAGACTCTCACAAAAATCTCATCTATAGCTCCCTTGGACTTGGAACCACCACAATGAAAAGTAAACATGCTTCAAGCTAAATTCTGTCTAGCTGTTTTCTGCTAATATGAACTTCTATCATATTTGGGTAGGATAACAAATTCATCCAAACAAACCTTTAAGAAGGAAAGGTCATAATTCTTTTGCACGTAGGTAATTTCCAAGTTCCCCAGGACCACTTCACAGTTATTGAACATCCTCTGGAGGCTCAGAAAGTGATCTTCAAAAGTGCCCAACTGGGTGAGCTTGTTACTTGTGCCTTGGCAAACTGGAATAAAGGAAAAAAAAGATATGTCATAAAATTCTTTGAAGTAACAAAACTAATATAAATATTTACTAACTTTCTAAGCTTTAGTGATTTACAATATTAATTCTGATCAAAGGATACTTCAGGACCAATGTGATAAAAGATGTTAAAGCTTATGTAAGGTGTAATTCAATGTAAGAGGAAATGCATCTCTATACTGCATGGGATTTCATTATATTAAAATATGTAAAAAATGTTTAAAATTCAATGGGAATATATGAAACTTCTATGAAAGTCTTTAAGACAAGAAAATTCTATAAGAGTTCGGTAGTCAAAAAGAAAATTTCATAAGGAATTTAATAATTACAAGGTTGAGTTAATAATTATAAAATGAACATTTTAGTTTGCAAAAAGTTAGCATGCACATTGTGTGTGCAAAGAATGTGCACAAACATAACATACACTAGACAATATTTTCTGACCATCACACTATAGATCTAAAGTCAATCACAAGCACATAATTGAAAAACTCATCTGGGTGGAGATTAAAAATATTCCTCTATACAAATGCAGCAAAGAAAAAAATCAAAGAAATATTTGAATAGTTAGAAAATAACAAAAAAGAAGACACAACTTTTAAGAACACTTGGGGATAGACAAGCATGTTCCTCTGGCTTATACACTCTGTCATTCCACAGAGCACAAGCATATGCACAATTGCTTTGCATCAATGGCCAATATACAACCCAGACACTTTTCACTCCTTAGTGTTTCAGGATGTCAGATTTTAATCCAAGATAACATTTTAAATTAGAGGCCAAAGTTAGACTGTAGAAATGCACTTGGAAGCTTACATTTAAAAGCAAAGGAGAGGATTATAATAAAGTGATATTTACAAACCTAGCTCTCTGAAAGGCGTGTTTCGGCAAGCCTAACAAAACAAAGAAGCTTGGGGCTTTTGAAGCAGGGAGCTTGTTAATAAGGGACTATGTTTGAACCAAAATTATCATCAGTGAAGAAATATGGCCTCTGGCTTTGGACATTATAATCAGACCTGGCCAGGTCCTTCTTCATCTGTAAAGGCACTGACTGGACAACCAGGTGGCAGTCCACAGAGCAAGGCCAAAGTCAATACTGCACTGGTACTTTCTTCAGAAACTTTTAAAATATATACTTCTATTTTATAGGCTTCTTTGTTCCCTCCCTATGGGAATTATTCTAAGAGCATCATGTGTCTGCCTTTGCATGACGGAGCCACAGCCATGAGCACATGTTCAAACACCACATAATCAACCCAAGGCATTTATACAAACATTAGCTATGATGCAATCTTCACATCCTTTTTAACTCTGTGGGGATTTCCCTATTTTTCCCTTCTATGCTCTCATTCAAATTCAATAGTAGTGAAAACTTTCACAAAGGAACTCAGTCCCTATCTCCTATCTGCAAAGGCAGGATGATTGCATAATTCTTTCAACTATAATTTTGGCTCAATCCAATGTCGCTCATCTGTTTTTACCCAGAAACCCGGGCTACTTTGACTGTAACCTCAACCTGGAATGATCATATAACTATTCTACCCAAGCAGACAGGTGTTGAGAGAGAGTTGATATACTGATTCAATAAAGACAAGTCGTTCTTGAATATTATCCCAGGGCTAATATACTCAAGTATCAAAAGTCATTAAAATGCTGTTTCTTCTACAGCTTTCTCTTCCTATATATCCAAAGAGGATGCCAGCATATGAGTGAAACCTAGGATGATGATCAGAATGAACTGCTCTAGGGGCTGAGGTGGAGCATATTTAGTATGCTTGAGGCCCTGGGTTTGATCCCTAGTGAGGGTACATGCGTGTACACACCCGCCCACCCATACACAAATATTGGTATAGGTTTCACACCTACACACATACATGCACACAGATTGGTATAGGTTTCCTAATTGAAACAAAGCATAATCTTGGCTCCATCTTTATACCAAATATAAAGCTATGAGAAATGTGAGACCACTGAAACAAATAAAATTATTAAAAAATAATAATCATGAACTAATTAGTCTGATTTTAGACAAAACTGCAAAGAGTAAGAGATTTTTAATTAGTCCAGGAGAAAGTCTGTTTTATTACTTCCTTATTGTGTGACCTTGAAACATTCCCCTGAGTTTTTTGAATTAGGCTGTCTCAAAACACCAAAATAATCCTGAACTGCCAATTGTTTTGAAGATTGAATGAATAGATAAGAGCTTTCAGCTTTCTTTTCTTAAAGTTCACAGTTGTATACTGTGTGCATGCATGTATATGCTACAACAAATCCCACCATTATGTATAGTTATAATACAACAATAAAATATGGGAAAAAAGTTTAAAACTACAGAATGTTCATTACTGATAATGTGACACTAATATACTATAACATGCACCTGGACCGATGTTAGAGGACCTTGGTGCCCTAGTACACTGTCCTAAGTGTCTAAAGTGGGATGTTTGGATCTGCACATTGGCTTACTAAGTTGCTTTGCAGAATATTTATCAAATCAGAAAAAAAAAGAAAGCAAAAGGAACACATTGTACTTTAAGAATTTCTTAAAACATGCACTTAAAATTTAGTTTTTAAAGCAATTTATTCAGAGAACTTCAATATTACTTTAGGTCTATTCATTGAAAACCATACAATTTTATTTGTATATATCAAGTTTCATAAAATGCTAGTGGCCTTTTCCATCTCTTGCAAACCTGAAGACAAATTCTACTGAATCAAGAACAGGTCCTGTGACTCAGGTAGTCAAAGCCCCAAGCTTTTGGTCCTCAAATTTTATTATAAAGATTTATAAATACAAAGAAAAGCTGATAGAATTGTACTGTGAACATCCTTATGTATTATTATGGGGCAGGCCACTCTCCTGGCCCACAAGCCTGGGCAAATCTGTTACTGATTAAGATGCAACTTTTAAACAACGTATATTCACTTTATCAAGTGTCTATCCATCTATCTGATTTTTTTTGGATGCATTTTAAAGTCAGGTACAAATATCAGTGGATTTCACCTTGGTCCATCACTGACCACAGTTCAATGTCAGTTTACAGTTCTTGTTTTCTAGGGATCATCCACAAACTGTGAATAGATTAATCTGAAGTCTAGCATTTCATAAGTTTTAACAAACGTGTTCACTTGTGCACCCTAATCTCCTGTTATGATAGAGAACATCACAGACACCTTCATCCTCTTTCCCAGCCAGGCCTTGCTCCACACACCAGAGGCAATCCTGTGACTTGTTTTCACTCCACAGCAGTTTGCCTATTTTAGAACTTCATATGAATGGAATTGCACAGCATTGCCCTTTTGTGTAAGGGTTATTTCACAGCACAGTATTTTGGAGATTAATCCTTGCTTTGTTACACTTAGTTTTTGTGATAGGACCAGGCAACCATATAACAGGAAGTTATCTCAGCCCTGAGATATCTAGGGCTGACACAGATTCTGGTTATTCTTCAATTTTACCTTAACTAAAAATGAAAAGGAATCTGCCTTCTTTAAGTGTTACACCACTTGGTTTTATGAGGTAGGCCCTGTGCTCTCCTGTACCATTATGGGGTAGACAGCTCTCCTGGCCCACGAGCCTGGGCAAATCTGTTACTGATTAAGATGCACCCTTAAAACAGGTTTCTCCAGTTGCCCAAACTCACTCAGACACTTTTGGAATTGCCTCAGTAAATTTATAATTGTTTTAATTTGCTGTTTTCTCAACTATATATTAATGGCTGCCAAAGTAGTGGTGCTCTTGCAAATTTCTTCCCTCCACCTCCCAAATTGCCTCTGCTTTTACCCTTGCTTCTATTTTCCACAGAGCATTCTGTTTTAAAACAGAAATCACATCACATGGTTCCTTGGTTTGAACCATATGAAAGTTTCTCTCAGTTGTAGTTAGAGTCAGGATAAGCTTCTCCTCATGGTCATATGAAGCTTTGTCAGTTCTGTCTTCTCTCAATTGCTCTTCTTCTGGCTCCCTGGCCCATCTACATTCCTCCATTTCTCAGTTCACATCCACCAAAAGCTATTCCATCTGCCATCTGCGTGGAGTGCTCTCACACTGCTACCCTGGATCTGTGCATTTTTGCTTCCTTTTTATCACAAGTTCCAATTCAATGGTCATGCCCCTGGAAAGGCCTGTTCTGAAACCATCATCAGCTTAACACACCACTGCACTGTGTCACATTATTCTACTTTCTTTCCTTCCTAGGACTTATCACTACTTAAAATTAGTATTGGTTTATGTATTTATTATCCATATCTCCCTACCATGTATCATGCATGCATCAAAACTATTCAAAGCCTGCATGCCTATAATCCTAGCAGCTTGGGAGGCTGAGACAGGAGAACTGAAAATTCAAAGCCAGCCTCAGCAACTCAGTGAAACCCTGTCTCTAAATAAAATATAAAATAGGGATGGGGATGTGGCTCTGTGGTTGAGTGCCCCTGAGTTCAATCCCCAGTACCAAAAAAGAAAAAAAAAGCATTTGAAAAAATGCATCTGCATCTGAACTGAACATGTGCACACCTTTTCTTATTATTTCTTATGTAATACAGCATAACAGCTGTTTACATAGCATTCATGCTGTGTTTGGTATTATAGTCATCTAGAAATGACTTGAAATATAGAGAAGAATGTGTATAAGTTACATTCTATTTTATATAAGGTAATTATGCATCCAGGATTTGAGCATCCACAAAGTTCTGGTACTAACTCCCCAGGGAGACTGAGGGATTGAAAAACTTTATATATATATATATATATAATATTTTATAAATATATTTATATATATTTAAAAAAACATTGGGTAAATATTTCATTTGAGATACACACACATACGTATAATACAATACACACACACACACACACACATATATATATATGGATGGATACACACACTTTGTTGAACAACTATGATGTACACACAATGACACCATTGCACATCTTTTTTTGTTGGGAAAGCGAGTGACTCCGGGACCAAAGTTTTAGACGATTCTCATTTCCATGTATCAGATGGAGAAGGAGGTGGAGAAAGAGGAAGGATGTATTGGAAGAGTGACAATCTTTACAACTTTCTGATTGGTCATTATAAAGTCTCTCTAGCTTAGATAACACATATAATTAAACTTCAACAGCCAGAGGAAGATTTATTTTTCCCCATTTCCATGATGAAAAGTTTAAATAAATCTCAAATGAAATATTTACCTAATGTTTTTTAAAATATATAAATATATATATTTATAAAATATAATATATATATACGGAACAGATATACAGAGTTTTCCAGAGGTTTTATCATGTCAGGATTTATAACTTATTTTGCTTTACTAAAATTTCAAAATGTATATATATATATATACATCCAAACTCTGCTGAAGTGCAAAGAACTATGAACTATGTCAGGAAGAAAATATACATGAGTCTTTTTTGAGTAATGGACTTTTACATGCTTTTTTCATTTGTAAATTACAGTTTTTGCATTTTTCAAATTTTCTACAGTGACCATATTACTTCACAATAATAATATTAATAATAATAAAGTCAATAAAAATTATTAAAGATAAAATTTACTCAAATCTGTGTTGAACAATGCCAAAGAAGGCTATCTTAATAAATAATTAATAAATACATTTAAAAAAAATTTCAATATCTGTGCCAGTTGGCTTTGTGAAAGTGCTCTAAATTAGAAATGGAAGTACACAATAATAAATAATATTAATAATAAATAAATGATAATGAATAATAATGAAGTACATAAACACAGAAAGTGTTTGAAAGGCAGTAACCTGTAGTTCATCCACTTCAGTGTTGTTCACGATAGTTGCATATGACACCTATTGGCAAATATCATACTGTATGTGCAGATAATGTCTTTTCAAATGGTGACAGACTTGAAGAAGACCTGCATTATATTCTTTTCATCATCTATTAAATATTAATTAGGGAATTAATTAGTGAAGAGGAAATTTATTCTATAAAAATAATGCTTATCAATTGTGATTATAGAATCAGACTAAATTGATGAAACTTATTTAATCCACAGGATAGTTTGCAATAATAGGAAAGTGGAAGATCTTGGTTATGAGTCATTATGAAACAATCAGAAAAACAAAAGTAATGACAAAGTAGCCATTACGTTTTTATTGTGGTTCAAATAAAAGGTTTTGTGGAATAGGAGGAGTCTCATAATTCTGAAGATTTTTCTTCATTTACAAAATTTTGTTTTTCTCAGTAATGCTTAGCTATATTTTATTTCACAGTTAGTAAACAGTTCTTAGCTGGTAGGCATCTGAAGATATTCGTCAAAATGAATTTGAATCTACACTACAACTTGGAAGTGTACATGTAATACTTGAAAAGGCATCTTAAATTTTTGAGAACTTGCCATATACGTTATAATACACCTACTAGACTAAACATGCCAATCTTTGGCATGCCTAACACAGTTACAAACTAAAGTAACTCTAATTAAGTTAACAAGCAGAAGATTTTAAAATAACATCTTTTATTTAGAGTTGGAGAACAGAACACTAAAAAATTGGTTGACTTTCATCCCCATGATTTCCTTCCTACTATTAAAATATTCCTAAGCCAAGTTGATGATTATTATAAAATATACTAATTAGAGTTGGGATACCTTCGTATTTTGTGTCCTGCTCTGTTGAAGTTAACTGACATTTCTGAAATCATAGGAAGGTCAGTTTCATGTGTGACTCTAGAATAGGTTTCCAATGACACTATCAAACATTTCTTTCAGCAAGAAAATTGGGACAGTGTCATTATGGGGTAATCTCCAGTCAGTTATCTCACCTCTGCAGGTTTCAGTATATTCACTGCTTAAAACGGGACCAGATCTAGGTATTTCACAGGGTAGTTGTAAGCTGTAATGAGATTGTGTACACTAAAGTGTTTTATAATCACTAATATCTTTAAAATAAATTATGGGTGACACCGAGTCTTTACCACAGCAACAATCATCACAATCTACTTCTGACTACATATCGCCAATAATTGTCCACCATTATTTTTAAAATTAATAATCTTAAATCACAAGTCAATCCAATCTACTTTTTATGGGAAGTTGAATGGCTCATAAATCTGAATTTAATATGTTTTGTACCACTAAAAACAAAATTAGACTAAAAACTATTTCAGAAAGCAATCCTCATTGATCTGTTATTTACTAACTCCAATAAATCCCTTGTGAGTACCTTTACGTACTTGACAATACACTTTATCTTGGGAGCTAGGAAGCAGATCATTCATATAGAATTAGATCTAAATGTGCTAGAGAATTCCTTGACTGAATATTCAGTACTGAACAGGGAACTCTGGAAAAAGGGCAGAATATTGAATTTGGTTAAAAACCTCTCTACATGAAAATATAAACAAGAGTGAATATGGTGTGCTGGTTTTCATTTCCTAGAGATAGCAAGAGTAAGCTCTCTGACCAGTGCTCTGTTTTTCTAATCTCTAAGATGAGGACTACTGCTTACTCATGTTCAGGGGCTCTCTCTTTACATAGAGACATACTTTGGGAATGGATAATACCACTTCCCTTCCAAAGGTCTGTCAGCCAAACTGCCACTTATACCCATTGCCTCCAGTGAATCTGGCCTATTTATTCAGAGCTCATTCTTTTCTTCAGATGAGCACCACAGGCCTGCCAGAGAAGGGCAGCAGAGTCAAGAACAACAGCAGAACCTACATTTGCATTGCAATTCACAGTTCTCAGTGCTCTTCCTCTGAGTTCAGACACTGACTCATGAATGAGCTACAACCTGCCTGTCACCTGGATGTGGGTGAGGTGATGAGGGTTGGACATGACCAAATACCAAAGGAGAACCCCTGAAATGGTATAGGTTTGGATTAGTTGGCTGCCACCATAAGAAGGTAACACTTGAAAGACCAGGGATAGGATGGATGGGTAGGCACCAGGTGACATGAATGATAATAAATGAGGGTAAGCCCAAAAAAAGGCAGTCAGGAAAAAAGTGGGAAATACAAAATTCCAGTGGGGTTGGTGCCAAAAAGCATTTCATGAAAACTGGCTTTGAAACCTGACCAGTTTGCCTTCAGGAAGGTCAGCTCTTTTTTGAAACTTAAGTTTGGAACCACCTGTCACCTGTGACCTGGCTTTACTCTGTGTGGCAGAGGGCTGGTCAACAAGAAACAATGTAGACATTTGAAAGACAGGTGGTATGTGGAACTTGATCCTAAGATCCAACATTGCCTTGGGTTTTGGCATGCTCATAATTTCTTTCACAGCCTCTGATAGGACCTAAGAGCTGACATCAGAGTGTAGCTTTTCTTTTCTGAGATCCACCTTCAGGATCCATACATTCCCAGCAAGGTGATATGGAGGAAAGTGAGGCAGGGTTCACTGGATTTCATTATTCTGGGCGCAGTCCTCACCTAACTCACATACCTTCTCTCTTATATCCTGCTGCTCAGGCCCACATGACTCACTTAATGACAAAGACTGAGTAATGTTTCCCATATGGGGCTGTTTACTTGCTGGTTGAGTTGTCCCTCTAGAATTCCTATGAATACCATGCATGGCTGGGGAGCTTCTGGGCAAGGTGGGGTCAGAAGCCTGGGACAATACTATAGCCGATCAGCTGGGGCTCTGTTTGCTCTGCTCCACATCTGCACCTGGGACATGAGAGGTCATTTGTTCTTCTGTTCATTCATATGTTCATTCATTCATTCAACTAAAACATTTTTAGTAAAAGACAATTTTAGTACAAAGACAATTGCCAAGGATGAATCAAAGGACTCACTGCCTAGAAGGAGTATATCAGCCCTCTGGGGAGATGATTTTATAAATGAAATAGTCATAGCACATTCCAAGCCATACAACAGATGTGCTAAATGAACAAGAGACAGAAAGGGGATGACTTGCCAAGCTCAGGTAATCTGGGAAGGGGATTTCAATTTTCCACATTCGGGTTAAATGTATAAATTGCTTATAAGTTCCAAGTTTTGGGCTTGGTGACTTCACTATACATAATCCCATGATTCACCACACTAAAAAAATGGAGTTTTTAAATTTTTTTTTTTTAATTTCTACTGTTTTTCCCTGCATTTCCCTCTTCTGGGTCATTGCCCAAATTCTAAACTTGGGAGTACAAGTTATCCTTTTCAACACTGTTTAGGGTTATATATATGATTCATTCTTCCTGGAAAAAACATGTAATTTGCAAGGAAATAAAAGATTTCTGATTCAAAATGGGATTAGAAATTCCTTTTTTTTTTTCCCAATGTTTCTCCCAAGAGAGACTTGGGTTCTACGTGGCAGTGTATGTCCCCCACTCCTCCCAAGATGACTTAAGAGTTCTTTTAAAAATGTTCTTATATTTTTACCAATGTTTTTAAAAAATTAGTTTTGGGTGCACATGTGTGTTTTAAGGCCACATGAATGTTAGAAAAGCAAACACACAAGTTTTCCCACCACTGCCACAAATAAGAAAATAAAAGCGAATGAGAACCAAAAATTCAAATAAAAGAACAATCAATAAGTCACCAGGAGAAGAAAAAAAAATTTTTTCCCACTGAAAACAAAGATGCTCCCTATCATTCCTCCCTCTTTTCCTCCACACCAAGGCCAGGTCTAGTTGCTTAGGTACTCAGTGATAGTCATCATCCTGCCTGTGTTTGGTGGGTGAATACTTCCAGAGTGTTGCTCTTGCAGAACACAGGAAACATGGGCTGATGATGCTGGGGTTCTCCAAGAACCAATGAATGTGTTCCATGGGGAAACCTGTTAAAGCAAGGGACGATCTGGAATCTTCCCCTGAGGATCAAACATGGAGTAACTGATAACTAGAAGAGTGGTTAATGGATGAAGAAAAGCTGTAGGTAGGGAGGTGGAGGGAAGCTCAACTGTTTTGTGAATACTTGGGGAAGAAATGGATTTGGGAGGCTGAGGTGGGGCATGAAAGGAAGGCACAAGGCTGGCACACCTGAGACTGCTAAGCCATGTCTCAAGTCTGAGCTTGCAACTGTGCTATATTAGGCTAGGATTGTTCTGTGTATGATAGTCATCTTATCCTTTTACTATTGGGGGCAAAAAACTTATTTTTCTTTTCACTGCTGTGAAAAGAAAATAATCTTAAAAAAAAAGAAAAAAAAAGTACTGGCTTGATTTTACCAGTGAGCAGAGCTTTCTTTTATTCGAGTTATAGAACCATGTCAGATCATCTACAGAGCTATTTGAGACTGAGCTTCATGTTTATTTCATCAAGTGTTGGAAAAGCAAAAAGAGAGAAAAAAAGAAAGTGGAAAACTAACCCCCCAGCTGTTTTGACTACAGAACAATAAACAATCAGACTTTTATTGGCACATGCCAATGACCACTGGACTTGGAGTCACAGGTCTGGGTTGGAATCCTGGTTCCACTTTTATCTTCTGAGGCAACTTCTTAATTCCTTTGTGTGTCTCTCTCCACCCTCCTCCCCTTTCTCAAACAGGGACTAATGTGTCCCTTGTAACTCCTGGGGGATTTAGTGAAATGGGAGAGTCCCTGTTCAAAGCACCTTGAGACATGGAAGACCCATAATAAATAGAACTCATCATAAAATCCACAACAAATCTGGATTGGATCCCATTTGAATGAATTGCTTCCTTCCTTCCAAGCACTCTCTGAGATTGACCCTCTGCCCTTCTGCACACATCGCTGGTGTGTGGCCTGGCCAAGAGCCGTGAGATCTCGCCGTTGAGGGAGGAACAGCTGATGCTGACCACAGCTTACTGCCCGCCTTGGTCACAGGAAAGAGTCCATGGCTTGAAAGGAAGGCATCTGGACCCACATCTGACCACCAGGGAGTGTGAGCCAGGCACTTAGAGCCAAGGAAGCCACACCTACTGAGAGTCTTTCAGAAGAATTCTTTTAAGAGGACGTGCAGTCTGTTCAAAATGGTTTTAACTACTGTTATTTTTTCATTCAAAAAAGAGCCTCGCCTGACCCTCTGTGATGGTTTGTTGAGAGCTGTTGGATTTGTGTGCTGTGTGTGCACGTGTTTTTATTTAATGATTATTTGGAAATGAACAATCTTTCACTCACTCCTATTCAAGTTAAATATTCCTTTTAAATTAAATTTTAAATGGGCAAGAGGCTAGTACACACAGCACAGTTTTAAGCATAGACCTCGTCCCTACAAGAAGACCTGAAGCTTCTGTTTCCCAAAGCTTCTGTTTCTGGTTAGCTCTGAAACCCAAAGCCTATTTTCTGGGCTCATGGACAAGGAGGAACCATCTCAAGGAATACCAAGAACTACAAAATTAACTCAAAAGAAGCCCCCATCAAGTTTCTGCTGCAGAACAATATTAATTTTGGCTCATGACATTCTTACAGTCAGGGGTGTTCTATTGTTTCTAGAACATATTCACCCCTCCATGAGGGGAGTTATAATTAAAAGTAGAAGTTCCTATAGATAATCAGTTCATATTAGATAGCTCATCTACCTGACAAAATGAGTAGATAATGCCAGCCAGAGCAAGGTTTTTATTGTCAAGGGTCTAGGTCTGGAAAAGAGAAAGTCAAAAGCATTGTTTATGGCATACCAGAGTAGGAGTCAGCAAACTTTTTCTGAAAAAAAAGTTGGAGAGTAAAAATTGTTAGCTTCAAAGATCATATGGTTTCTATCCAACTCTGTTCGTATAGTGTGAAATAGCCATAGGCAATTAGCAAATGAATGTATAATGGCCATGCTTCAATAAAACTTCATTTACAAAAACAGGTGGCAGGCTGGATTTGATCTATGGGCTGTACTTTGCCAGTTGCTGTTTTAAGAGAAAGGTCTACCAGGAGGTCAGGAAGTATATGATTAGAATCCCTTGTATCCTGTACTCTCTGGAGATAAAACTAGTTGAAGTGATTCACTTTCCAAGGCCAAACTACCAATGGGTTCTTAAAAATTTATTTTGGCTGAGTTTTGTGCATGCTTATTGCAGCAGCTTGGGAGTCTGAAGCAGGAGAATTTCAAGTTCAAAGCCAGCCTCAGCAACTTAGACCATAAGCAACTTAATGATGCCCTAAACAACTTAGTGACACCCTGTATCAAAATAAAATATTAAAAGGGCTAGGGATGTGGCTCAGTAGTTAAGCACCCCTGGTTCAATCCTGGGTACAAAAATAAAATTATTTTTAAAATTTTTTACTTCAAGGGCAAAGCTCTTTACATTTTATCGTATAGGAACTAAAGTAAGAAACAAGGTTCTGAAAACCAAGAAGGAAATGTCAGAAGTGGGAGTATTGTTACTTGTGTGTGTTTGTGTGCATGCAGTTTTATAGGTCTGTGCTTGGCATCATTATTTTAGACTTGGATGCCAACCCCTCACCCCTAAGCATACCCAGGAATCCTGCCTTCCTCTACCCTTAACAAATGGTTGCCAATTCCTACTGGGCCATTTTGAGTGACAAAGGGTTTTAATTTTGCTAAGAGTTTGTGGAAGCAGTTCTCTTGTATTGACAACTCTATCATATAATTGTACTGATCTGAAACTAGCCCCATGTTGAGTTCCTTAGCTTAACAATAGATGCAACTTATGTTTTTTCAACCTTACGGTGCTGTAAATATTTTAAGATGATAATTGTTTCTCACCAGTTTCTCATCCCAATGCCTTCCTGCGGATTCCCCTCCTCACCAGTCCTCCTGGGAATTCTACGTGTGTGGCCTCCTTGCACAAAGACATCCTCTGCAGAGCCTACCCCATCCAGCTCTTCTTCCTGGCCTCCTTAGTCCTTGAATCTGTCTCTCATGTATGAACACTTGCTCATACTTGAGTGATGAAAGCATCCTGATGTTTCACAGCACATTTCGTCTCTTTAAAGAGATAATATGTTATCTGAGAATAACAGTAAACATTGTTTCCTTTGCCTTTAGTTTAGTTTGAGAAATTCAGGGAGCAATAAAAGATGAATATATATTGTTGAATTACTGAAATATCTGCATTAACATCATATGTAAGTTTTCAAAAGATTTCATTAACTTTTTAAAAAAGGGTTTAGCAACCAATATGGCAATGGGGCAAGTGGAATATTTACCCCATCTACTAATAATAGGGTTTTTTTGTGTGTGTGTGTTTGTGTGGCAGGGGATGACACACGTGGTTCAGGGTAGAGTGCTTGCCTATGTTTGAAGCCCTGGGTTCAATTCCTAGCACCACAAAAATAAATAAATGAACAAATGTATAAACAATATTTTAAAAACAGCAGGGCTGATGGTAAAGTCCTTTCAAGCTTGTACAAGGAAGTGTTTTTCCTTGCTTGGGTCTCTTCTGGGTTTTAGATCTCTAACATACCCTATGAGTTTAGCAATTGTAGTTGATGGCAAGTATAGAATTCTGTTATTGAATGCACCTGAGATTTAAAAAAAAACAATGTTTTCCAAAAACATGGAGTGAGAATTAGTACACAAGAAAACTTATCACTATTTCATTATTAATTATCATGTAAAAGAATCCATACAAATAACTTACATGGTAAGTCCCAAGGCATACTTCATACTTTTTAAAAAAAATTCCTACCTTTGACTTTGCTCTGGTACTTTTATTTTATTTGTGGAAAGCATTTGTAATTTTCCTCTTCACTAAATGTTCTTAAATAGCCTTCTCATTTAAGTAGGCTGAGTGAGGTGAAGCTGCTCTACCACAATAATTCTAGGTCAGTATTTGAATGGATTTCCTTGTCTGCTAATAAGAAATTATTTGAATTTATTTTTTCCTCAGGAACAATTAGAGACTAATCACAAGGAAACATAAGCTGCTTTTGATCATCAGAAGTGTCTTTCAAAATGCAGATACTGTTAAGCAGGCATTCACCAGGAAGCTCCCCAGTGAACTTTAGCAAGACGCTGGTGTTGCTAAATCCAGAAGACTCCTGAAAATTAAGTGCAAGGGAGAATGGAGCCAGGTGACAGGAGCCAGGTCCCTACAAATGGGTGCTGCTTACACCATGATATATCTAAGCACCAAATCCAGGTTCAAGGATTCACCATTTCATTTGTTCTTGTGCCAACCCTGCCTTCTTTGGCTGTCCTGTTCAATCTGACAGAACATGTTGATGGAGATAAAGTCATTACTGGCAACCTGGGGCTCTGCATGTTCCTGCAAGGCCATGTTCCTGCTACAGGAGGGTGTTTTCCAGTGGCCATTTCAATGACTGAGAGGCCGAGACCTAGTGGAAGGGATATATTTCAATAAATCAGTAAGCAGTAATAAAAAAGCAAGATTTTGTTTTTATTTTTAAGCTGACTGCCTGGTGACTGAGGCCAGTAACCGGAGAAGTGAAAAACTCTTAAGTATGTACTTTATGTCTTAACTCAATTCATCCTTAAGTTATTTACTCTGGCACATTGTCAAATCTTTACAAAGAGGAGGGGGTTGGTGGCAGAAGGGGTTTCTCCCAAGAGGCTATATGAGTGCCTTTCACTGAGCCAATTTCTATGCTGTTGAATAGCCATTCAAGCATATTTTTTCCCCCTGAAGACAAGAAAGTTTTCTACACAAGCATTTCTTTGTAAGCTCAATTAACTTTTACAATAATTTGTGCTCTTAAGTTTAAGAATTACAGATGTTGTGTGGGTGGAGGCAAGGGTGAGGGGGTGGGAATGAGGATCAAGAAGCAAGGATATAGGTGCCTCCCCACCCCCCCACCCCCCCACCCCCGCTTGGAAAATGTGGTAACACTTTCTTCCATGGAAAAAGCACATCAATTTTTAGGATTACTAAAAAAACTAGATCATTTGTGAAACCACTGAGAAAACCATAGCTGTTTGGTTTGGGGGAGGTTAGACTGGATAATCTCCCAGCTTCTTCTCCCTCCTAATGAGACCCAGATCTTTGTGACAGGATTATATGCAATTGTAATTTTATGTTTGGAAATAATCCAAAAGTTGGGGAGCAGACTCCAGTAAGAAAGGCAAGATCAATTTGCAGAAGAGATACAAAACCAAAATATCACAAAATCATCTGAATATATTGATACACTGAGGAACAGAGCAGCTCTTATTAACTAGATAATAAATTAATTCTCATAGGAGAATGTCTTTAACCATTAGAAACACACTTGCCCTCCCCCCAAGTCTATTCACTTATTATTTCGTGTTGATTTGAGATTATATGGGGATGTTTAGGTTTTGCTGCATGGCTATGTTGTACTATAATTCCTAAGTAAGTCATAACCCAAATCCCATAATACTTTTCATAAAATTAATGTCTCACCCATCCCCTTACAAATAAAATAACATTCACAAAATGCTTTATTATCCACACTTGCAAATAATCTAGAAATTCAACTATTAAAAAAAAAAACATGAAGAATAAATTTACCAGAATTAAAGACCTTTGCAACTTTTATATACAAGGTGACTTCTGTGAGAGTAGCTGATCAGAGTCAGCTCAGGAAACATTTCTCTTCATGTTTTTTTTTTTTCAGTGAATGTTTGTGGAACATCTTAACAGTGTGTGCTGGCTGCTGTGGTATAATGCTGTTGTGTTTACTGGGTACAGTTCAGCTCCACGTGTCATACCTGAATCCAGCTCTGCCAATATTATCAGTGTCACCTTGGGCAAATGACTTCTTACTAAGCTTTATCTTTCATGTCTGTAAAATGGGTTAAATTGCCTATTTCCTTGTGATGTTAAATGAATTAAATTATTATTTTTTATATTTGTTTTTAGTTGTAGATGATGGACACCATACCTTTATTTTATTTATTTATTTTATGTGGTGCTGAGGATTGGATTCAGCGCCTCGCACGTGTTAGGTGAGTGCTCTAACTCTGAGCCACAACCCCAGCCCGAATTAAAATTTTAATATATGTGAAACACCTGGACAAGTGTCTGGTCATGTAAGCCATTGATAGCATCATCATCATTTTAGTGTTAGTATACAAAGCAGCATCCAAGGACATGGAGCAGATAGGCCCAACCCTGTTTCTGCCCTCATGAAACCTACTGTCCAGTGGGGAGGGAATCAGATATGCACTGAATCATTATGTGGCTTGGTCCTGAATTGCTGCTGGGATCACATTGAAGGATGTTCTGAGAATCTAGAAACCAGACCCAGTCTGAGAGGCCTGGGCAGGATTCCTTGAAGATGTGGCCATTTAGCTGAGTTCTTAAGAATAAGAGGAGCCACGTGTAGGGTAGGGCTAAGGGTAGAGGGGATTCTTTGGCAGGAAGAGTGTGAGCATCAAAGGCCATGTGGCTGGGCAAAGTCTGAGAGGGAAAGGCAGATATTCAGGCTGGAGGGCTTGTGAAGGATTTTAGGTTTCATTTTAAAGGCAATGAGAAGCCACTGACAAGTTTCACATAAGGAGGAACAAGATCAGACTGGCATTTTAAAAATACTTGCTGCTCTGGAGAAGAACCTAGATGGCATCCAGAGATGGACATGTTTGTAAACTAACAATGTTGTGGCCATGGGAATGTCATGAACTCTGCTGTACCAATGCCCATGTCCTAGATTTGTTATTGCAAAATATTCACATAGGTGACAACAGGGAGAAGACTACATGGAATTTCTATGTATTTTCTTACAGCTACATGTGAAGCTATAATTTCCTCAAAACAAAACGATTAATTACATAACTTAAATAGAACTCTTGCAAAGAAATGCCACCCCTATGTGTGTGCTAGCTTTGTGGGAAGAAGCAGAATCCTAGAGCCAGAGCCCCTGGGGATGTTGGTAATAAGCCTGGCTTCTGGCAATGTTTTGGTGACAGGTGACTCTTCTCCTCTTAACTGAGAGGGATGGAGTTTGGCACAATTGCTTATAATTTTCAAGTACTGTGATTTTTTTTTTCTTATAAAGGTAGAAGCCATTATTTTTAATAACATGTGGTTTCAATGGTGCACACTTGATATATGATTAAGAATAATTTTTCTCCATGTCCATGTTGTACCTTGTAAAATTAAATATAATCTCCTTTTTCAAACTAAAAAAACAGAAACTAAAAAAGACCTTGCTGCCATGCAAGGAAGGACCTAGAAGGCCCTCAGAGGGAGCGTGGAATGAGCAGCTACAGAGCTGCAGTGGAGGTCAGCAGCCTCATGACCTCATCATGGCCTGCAGACCAGAAATGCTGGCATCACTTGACAGCCTGTTAGGAAGGAGGCCCCTCCCAGACTCCCTGAATCAAGATCTGCATTTAAAGGACATCTTTAGGAGATGCCTAGATACACTGAACTTTGAGAAGCTATGCAGTGGAGAAATAGATGGCAGGGTGGAAGTACAGAAGTGGATAACCCCACAACATTAAAAAGAGTCCATCGACAGAATTGGGGCTGGTTTAATTATAAGCATGTAGCAGAGGAAGGTGTCAAGGAGTCATTGGCATTTACAGTAAGAAACTATAATGTCATAATTAGTCAAGGCAGTAGGGAACATGAGAGGCCTACTGTATAGAGGAAGAGTTTAATTTCAGTTTGAGACAGGGCATAAGAAGCTGTCAGCCTTATATAGTGTCTGGTTTCCATGCTAAGGCACTTGACAGACCATCAGAAGGCAGCAGACTCTGGCTGCTCTCATCTGGGGCTAGAGAAAGAGCCAACTGCATTGTCCCCAATGGGTCCATCTTTGGAGTCAGTCAGGCCCCACTTAAACTTGCATTTGATAATGCAGATTTCACAAAATCCCCTAGGCCCACGGCTATTAGTGTGGGGACCCCTATAATTTTCCAACTGTAGGCTGCAATTAAAGGATACCATAAACACCACCATGATCTTACAATTTAAATTTATAATTTTGAAAATCTGAAAACTTAAGAACTGAGTTAAGCAAGTCTGCAGGCTTGGTACATGCTTTCTGTAGTATTCAGCTTCCCCTGGAATAATTTAGTTAATTTCATGGTTAATCTACCACCACAAAAAACCTGGTAGGGATTTGAAGAATATTGACACAATAAAACATGCTGAAACAAATATTTTGAATTTGATTGAAGCAGCATGAAATGTCACAGAGACATTCTGTGCCAACAGTACAAGGAAAAAGTATTGACAAGTCTGAATGCTTCAAAACCATGATCCATCTAGAGTAAAGTTTTTTTCTTGTGATTTAAGCTATGGATTTGTTGTTTGTATCCTATTTCTTTCCTTTTGTTTTGTTTTGTTTGTTTTCGGTGCTTGTTGAACCCAGGGACTTCATGCCAAGAACAACTAAACTACTGAACTATGCCCCAGCTCCCTATTTCTTTATGTACTCTCCCTAACTAGGCTTTAGAACTACATACATATGCCTACACACACACACACACACACACACACACACAAAATTATGTGCATGCAAGCACACAGATGCATAAACACAGAGACATGAACAAATGTATGCACACGGTGAAAGATGTAATTCTAGATGTAAACTGGGAAAGACCAGTAGTTCAAGTCTTTTATTTCTGTCCTACTACCTCTTCATTCTTCTTGGTTTCTCCTTCAGGCTCTCCCTCTCTGACCCTGCATCTGGGACTTAAAATGATGTCTGTGTGAGTATTGCAGCTCCTCTTACAAAATTTTGTGAAATGAAGCATGTGATGATTGTTGCCTGCATTTCTTCATGTGCACAAGCAGACCCCAAAGACGTTTTACCAAGTATGAAGAGACATTTTCCTACAGAGACTATATCAAAAAGGAAAGAAAGAACCAAAAAGCTTTTAAGAACACAATTTTCTCAGGGCATGTAGTTTGCAGTAGTTATGCAGTAACTTGGTTCAGTTTTCTTTATACTTGTTTGCAAAAGGAATCATTATGTAAGTTTGGACAATTATTTTCTAAATTGCTTGAACATACATTTATGCCTCAAAGAATGACTAGTTTATTCTTTGGTTTTTGACCACAGTATTACACCATTCCATGAATTAATCTGAAATTTCCTGGGGCACACCAGGAAGGGTCTATAATCATGTAGCCTATTTTTCCCCAGATATAATGTTTAAAACATAGTATAATAAAATAGAAGGAAATAGGTGGATCATATTTAATATTTTCTATAGTGAGCCTAAAAAATTAGACCTAGTCTAATTGGTTTTTGATGACCATAGATTAGCCTGGTTATCATTAAAAAAATAACCCACCAATTGTAAATTAGTACAATCACTATGAAAATCAGTATGGAGGTTCCTCAAAATACTAGACTTGGAACCACCATATGACCCAGCTTTACGACTCCTCAGTATTTATCCTAAAGAATTAAAGTCAGCATACTATGGCGATACACGCATATCCATGTTTATTGCAGCACAATTCACAAGGGTCAAATAATGGAGCCAGCCTAAGTGTCCATCCTAAGTGATGGATGAATGGATAAAAAAAAATGTAGTATATACACACAATGGAGTTTATTCAGCCATAAAGAAAAGTGAAATTATGTCATTTTCAGGAAAATGGATGGAACTTGGAAGCACTCTGGTAAGCAAAATAAGCCACTCAGACAGTCAAGTATGTGTTGAAGCTAGAAGGAAAAAAAGGTGTGGGGGAATCGCATGTAAATAGAAGAAAGAGCAGTAGTATAGAGGAAGAGGACCAGGGGGAGTAAAGGAGGAAGGGGAAAAACTAGGGAAAGTATTGACCCAATTATATTATTATATTGCTTGTATATGTAAATATGTACCAACACATCCCACTATTATGTATAATTACTATGCACCAATAAAATATGAAAAAATTAAATAACCTACCATGTGAATTATTTTAATGAAATCTTTTTGCATTGAAGGTTGTAATATTGTAAACTAATCAATTATAGATTGATTTACAAACTAATCGAGTATCAATTGTAGTATTGTAAATTAATCAATCCATATATTTACTGAACGCAAGAGACTGTACACAGCCTCTTAACTGAAAGAACTCACTGTAAATGGCACAGACAGAAAAATAAATCAGTGATTCTTCCACACTACTCTCAGGTATGGGTCTTTCTAGGCTGGGGTAGTGAGAGGGGAATGAGGAAGCACTGATGATGTGAGACTATGTTACAGAGGATGGACAAAAAGAGGGAGTGAGAAGGGATGGGAATTGCTAATAAAGACTCACATTTATCCACAGATAAAGACAACTGAGGACTACTGTGCTCCATGAATAAATTTGGGTGAGCGAGAAAGATAGGAGGTGAGATTGCAATGTGGTGTTTAAGATTTCAGAAGTGGAGCCTTCTTGGTATTTTAAGGGCTCATAAAGACAAAGTACATTTCTACCATTTCCTTCTAGAAGATGGACTCTGATCCCTCCTCCAAATCCCTTTTTCATATTAAAGAATTAATAAAGGACCCCCTAAGGTGATTTCAAGAGAAGCACCAGACTCTGCTGGTCTGAATTGATTCTAACCAGATATACAGTTGGAATTGGACAGAGATATACAGTTGGAATTGAAGAGACCCCAAGTAGATTCCCCTGGTTCTCTGTCAAGATCATTATCACACAAAAATGCTGAATATATTTGTTCAAGATCGAATTAATGACAATCTAAAGTTGAGCATACTTCCGAGAAGATGAGAGTTGTTATAATATTAATCTCTCTTTAGTCAAAGTTATCCAAGAAAGCTTGGTAATATGAATCCAAAGACAAAAACCACCCATTGTGATGAGTGTGGCATTTCTAGACTCTGTTTAATAGTAATTCTCCAAACCAGGAGTTGCAGTGGTGAGAAAGAAAGCAACTGGAAGTCAGAATGGGGAAAAGGAATGGAGAAGAAAGCAGAGACGCAGAAAATATGGCACCATGGTTATTAGGACCAAGAAAATCTCTTACAGGGCAGGACCTTTTGGTTCCTCCCACCAAGGACAATACAAAGGTGTACAAGACATTCTTCTAATGACTGAGCTGTTACTAAGAAGAAGGGAAATGCTTGATGCCACAGAAAGGACACATGGCATTTGTCTGAAGAGCAGGAGTGTCTGTTTCACTCTTCCTGCTGAATGGCTTCTGAAAGCACCAAGGAAACACAAGAAGAAGGGAGCAGCCTTTGCCTGTGAACCTCTCCTGAAAAAAGTTTACTTTCTCTTTGGTATCAGGGTTTTATCTCCAATTCTGTTCACAGCTGTAAACATCTACTCACTCAGAGTTTGGATGGTATGGGGGATTTCTCAAAAGAAGAGCAGGAAGAATTTTTTTTTTAATGTTAAATTGGAGATTTCATTACCCTGCACTGTCTGAAACATTTCCCTGTGTTGTAACACTTGGATTTAGTTCATGGAATCTTCCAGGCTTTCAAAACAGATGACCTCTCACTAGAAGATCTACTTATCTCTTTCCCCCTGGCCCTGTAAACCAGTCCAGCAAAGTCCTAACTTGCAACAAACAGGCCATTCGCTCTACCAGAAAACAGCATTATCTCATCTCCCAAAAATGACACCTGGTGAGTTTCTAACCTGAATGCCATTTGACTTATTTCCATCAACATTTCTTCTTACAAGAAATATTAATAATGTCCTTTAAGTCTGTAGAACCAGTATAAAATGCAATAATAAAATGAGGCCTTATGAACAAATCTCCACTCCAAATATTTTAAAATATGTCAACGTCCCAAGAACTAACCAGTTCGTCATTCATAGACTATTTATGTGTTCCTCACATATGATAGGCCCCGTGCTTATTGCTGTAGATGTGAAAGGGTTTTGCCCTCATGCAGCTGACAGTCCAGGAAGGAAGAGAAACCCTAAATACTGCAGGTGAATATTTCTCACACCACCACTCATTGGCTGACTGAAAGGGAAAATATGTAGAATGTTTTTGTAGATGGGTCATCCCCTCATAAATGTCCTCATTGTTGTAATACATTCTCTTCTCTATCCAAGTAAATAACTTTTGAATGAAGGAGTGGAAGTGATTATTTGTCAAACCAAGAAAATACTTCCTTTGTCAGTAATAAAGTTGTTCAATATATATTTCTAAGTGGAGTTATTTATATAGAATACCAGGAAGTAGAAAGTGATCACCAAAAGTTATTTTTGGACATTTCTGCATAGACAAACAAGCATGATGCATAAAGGATGGAGCAGTGTCTTCTGTGCCTTGGAGCACAGGCTTCTGTAGGGTACTACTGGGGACTGTAAGATATCATCCTAGCAATTGTAAACTTGTTAGAGAGGGCAGCATTTCAGTTCTTACAGAGTTACAGTATTGTAACAGATAAATTGAAAAATAATCACCTATTCTAGTCCCAGTGGGAAGCAAAAAGATTCTCCACTTAGATCTGGCTACCCAATTAGACCTCAGCAATATTAATATATCAGGAGCTCATCAGATCAGTGCTTTTCAAACTCTAAAGGGTATGTGAATTACCTGGGATTTTGTAAAAGTATAGATTCTGAGGTTCTGTGCAGACCTGAGTTTCTGCATTCCTGACATGCTCCAGATGATGGTAGTGCATAAGGTATTGGAAGAGTAAGAGAGTAACTGTGGTCATCTTTGGCAATGGAAACCTGTTGTTAGAAAAGGAAAGACTTTTCACAAACATTGGTAAAGAGAGATCATGGAGATAAAAGAATCAGAAGAAGATGGGTCACAAGAGGGTCACATGGAAGACTGAAGCAGACAAGTAAGTTCCTCAGATGTTTCAAAAAGGTCAAGCCAGATAAGAGCTAAAGGTATTGACTAGATAAGCTTCAAAGTAGTCATAGAGATCAATTTCCTGAAAGTTTCCTAGATGAGTTTCCATGCCCTGATTAGAACAGAGATATTACAAATTCAAATAGAATACAGGAAGGAGAGATTCACAGTGGCAGCTCTTTTCACATCTGCTGGGATAAGACCATTGCTGTACTACATTGAAATTCTAGTTTCCAAATAGTATGCAGTTGTGGGAGGTGTACATCTTCAGAGCCAACATTTTTTTCCACATATTTTTTTAAATGCCCAAAGGTTGTGTTGGTATCAGGTACTTAGGTCATATCCTATTGTCTCAGACAAGGGGGAGACTGATGTTCAATTCTGAGTCTGTCACTGTGTCACATCTCATGGGAAAGGAACTTGATGCCATGAAACACACTTTGTATCGAGAAAAAAAAAAGTACTCAGTACATTATTAAACAAGTGTTTCATAAGGCCAGTAAATGAAGGCCAAATGTTTTCTCTAATATGCAGATGCTAATTCACAATAAGGCAGGGTGGGGGTGGGGAGGGCACTAGGGAAGAACAGTGTTACCTTAGATTAGGTAGAGGGAAGTGATGGGAGGAGGGGAAGTGGGGATAGGAAAGAGAGTAGAATGAAACAGACATTGTTACTGTATGTATATATGTGACTACATGACCAATATGATTCTGCAACATGTACACTCAGGAAAATGAGAAATTATATCCCACATATGTATGATAAATCAAAGTGCATAAAATGCATTCTACTGTCATGTATAAACTAATTAAAACAAATAAAAAATTTTTAAAAAAGAAAGTAAATTAGGGCTGGGGATGTATCTCAATAGTAAAGCACATGCCAAGCATACAATAAGGTCCTGGGTTGGATCTTTAGCACTGAAAAAAAAAAAAAAAAAAAAAAAACAACACAAAAACAAAACTCAGAATTTACAGCATTCATACAGCATTTGTATTCTTATCAGATTCACAGCTAAGATTAAGGTTTTTCTTTCCTTGTGATGACAAATATACTTTAATTCTAAAATGAAGCAGGACTTTCATGCTTACTTGATCCCTTATTGACTCTGATTCTTTTCTTCTTGACTTGGAAGGGAAGAGAGGATTTATTGAAAATATAAAAACATTTAAAAAATTTACTTATATAGTAAAGTCTACTTTTCTAATTTGACTTTTTAAGTAAAGTAACTAATTTTCCAACTAGTTTGGTACTGAGCAAACAGCCAGGGGGAAAGTTTGGGGAAGCATTTAGGTTGTCTGGGACTTTAAATCAGAGGTTTCCCCATTTGGTCACCCTTCAGCATTCAGCCCAGGTTGCCTGGCCTGGGGCACTTCCCTAAGGACCAGCAAACTGTGGCTCTCCTTTCTGCCCCTGAGATCTACATTGTAACTCTGAAGAATTGATTTACTTGGTAAGTGCGGGTGGACATGACATTTCTGAAGGACAGAATTGGAGTCTATTCAATCAACTTCTACCAGTGCCGTCTGATGACTATTGCATGGTGGGGGCTGACCTGTGTTTGCTGAACCCAAAGGTGACGCATCTACCAACCAGCCAGGACTGGAGTCATTCAGAGTTGTGCTCACCTGCTTTTCCCCTGGCCTTTACGTTGTTGTCTCCAGGTAACTACTAAGCCTAGCTTGCTCCAGTAGTTCCATTTAACCTGGACTAGTGATTTCCCTTTATGCATTTTATGGAAAAAAAAACCCTGAAGCATTCATTAATAAAACATTAACTTGTGCTAGAAACTTTTAAACATACCAATAATGAAAAATAGAGTTACAATGTAATTCTACATGTTTCTTACTTAATGGAATTGACCGACTAGTCTGGGAAGTGTCAGTCATAGTCTTGTCCAGATTCTCTTCTTTGTAGTTTTTCAAAGGCCCAGTTCTGCATAGGTACATGTCTCAAACTAACCTTAGCCAACTTGGCACCAGTACTGAGATTCTAACTACACTCAGTTCTTTAGTTTTTCTGCCTATGAAATCCAGTCTTTGGAAATGTCTGAAATCTCAAAATACACACTTCATCACTAGATTCCTACAGCCCTGTCTTAAACCACTCACAGTCATTACTTTACACACATGTATGAAGGCAAAAATTCATGCTCTATAGAGGACATTCTGCAAAATGTGCTTGGATGAACATGAGAATGCTGTCTCCAGCTTGCTCTCCAAAAGAGACCTGTTGCAGCTGCCTCTGAATTATTTTACAGAAAAGTCTCTTAAATAGAGAAGGGCCATGTTCCCCAGGGGAATTCACCCATCTTTCAGAGCAGTGTCCTCCTTAGGGTGGTTTTGTAAGTATCAGATGTCCCCCTAGTGACAGTAGCCAAGGTCAAAAGTCATTCTATTTGACAAGTTGCCTTGTTTCCTTTTTTCAACTTAACTGTAACATGTAAACTGAATGTGAGAGTTACATAATGGGGGTTTTCCCAGAGAAGATGCCCTACCCTGCTAAACTGTGACATCTTTCATTGGGCCTTATGAGATCTCATCCTTTTTTGCATCCATTCAACAAATATTTACTGATCCAAAAAAGTAGCAAGACAACTTTTAACCACATCCCTGTCCCAACTGATAAACCATTTGAATAAAAACATAATAAATTTCCTTTCATGTGATGAATAGTTAAGTCATCAATCTGAAAGATTGTGTAGCAGTCTTTTGGACTTTTTTGTGAATAAATTGAAAGTTTTCTCATTGCTTTACAATACTGCATAGGTAGAAATTATTTTCATTTTTTGTTACTGCTTAAAAATAGATTTATGCCTTAATTATTAGAAATACCAAACACTGTACAAAGACCACTAGAATTAAAAATCAGGGTCTAAATTCTGGTTACACCCATGCCACAAGTTACCTATAAAGTCTTGAAAAGCCAGTGGCCTCTCTGGGCTTTTCATGAAGTACATGTTGGGCTGAATGAGTTCGAAGTGCTCTTTTAAGTGTCACTCATTTTATGAATGACCCTGGGAGAACTATGGAAATTCACATTATCTAGGAAGAGGACAAAGAAAAAGAGATTGTATATTATCTCATCATCCTCGGCTGATTGCAACCCGTGGCCATACAAACTCTCTTGCTTTCCTAAAGGAAGCACGTTTTCTGTATGAATTTGTGTATGAAAACAAGAGAGAAAATAATCTTTATGGAGTGTGTATAAATAACAAACCATTACCAAATCTAGTAGGCCTCCAGTTTCTGTTTTCAGACATCGTGTCATTTAATCTTCACTCTATCTTGTGGTTTACTCTAATTTTACAAAGAAGAAACTAAGGCTCTGAGATATTGTTACTCAATTAGCATGAGAATAAGTAGTATTAAAGCCCTTTGCTGGACTCCATGGTGTGTACACTGGTAGTTCAGGGACTCATAGTGCCTCTTTGACATTAAAAGTTATCTTTATAAATTTAGAATGAAAGAGAATCCTAGTCATTTGATTTGCAGGGACCACACTCATCAGAAAGGCTAAGATCAAGAAGTCAGACAATATCCAATGTTGAAAAGATTCAGAGCAACTGAAAATCTCAAACACTGCAGGTGGAACATAATTTTGCCATTAACACTTTGGAAAACTTTCTGGCAATACCTTCTACAGCTACTAAAGTTATCAGTGCCCTGTGACCTAGCAATGCTATTCTTTATTACCCAATAGAAATCCATACAAGAGTGCATTAGAAACCAGGTGTGCTGGCACATGCCTGTAATGCCAGTGGCTCAGGAGGCTGAGGCAGGAGGATCATGAGTTCAAAGCCAGCCTTAGCAACTTAATGAGGCCCTAAGTACCTTCTGAGACCCTGTCTGTAAATAAAATATAAAAAAGAACTGGGATGTGGCTCATAGATTAAGGGTCCCTGGGTTCATTTTTTTAAAAAAAGTGCACCAGAAACATATGCAATAGTATGCACACACTGTGAAAAAAAGAAAAAGAAAGAAAGAAAGAAAAGGAAGGAAGGAAGGAAGGAAGGAAGGAAGGAAGGAAGGAAGGAAGGAAGGAAGGAAGAAAGAAAGAAAGAAAAGAAATAAAGGAAGAAAGAAAGAAAGAAAGGTGCATTGGATAAAAGCAATTTGGTATTCTCTTACAGTGGAACTAAAACTCTATAGCAATGAGAATGAAACACAAACTCATGGAACAAAATGGGAAACATTTCAACACATAATGCTGAGTGGAAGAAATCAGATGCAAAGGAATACATGCTGGATAATTTTGTTTAGACAAAATTCAAGAGCAGGCAAAGCTGACTCATGTCATCAGGAGAGTAGTTACCTTACTCCAGAAGGAAGCACAAGAAGCTTCTGATATTCTGGTGGTGGCCTGTTCTCCTGATCTTGGTACTGATTACAAAGAGCTGATTGGTTTGTCATCTTCACTGAATTACATACCTTTGGCTCATATACTTTTTTGAATTTTAGTTACACCTGAATTGGAAGTTTACTTGAAAAATTTCTGGAAAGATACTACTCCCTATAAGGAAAGCTGCCTGAGTAGGAATTTAGGTTTTCAAATGGGAACTGTTCTAGGGGCCCTCCAGGAGAGGAATGGGAGGGTGGTGAGGAGGCCAAAAGTTATGATTTCACTCAGAATATTTCACAGTCTCTCACTAAGTTATCTGCAATGTGAGGTGCTTGCTGTAACTGGATTTCTTGTGGAAAGTTAACAGGAGTGGGCTGGAAAGATAGCATGGGCCTGGAGATCTCAATAGCTTGCCCCAGAGCAGAAGGAGAGAAGGCTGGGAGGCCTAGATTATTCCAGAGCATGAGATCAAGGGATCCACTGGGATATCAGAACTATTTAAATAAAATGCATGTCTTTCTTGAATCTATGCTGTTGTCTTTTCTTTCCTAAGAGAATCTTTCTTTCCATGTCATGATTAAAATGTTTCCAGGTTTCAGATGGTAAGGTGATAACAATAATTACAAACCCTCATATTCTGGCCCCTATTCCAAATTGAGCATATTAGTAACAAACTCTGTGTTTCCTTGTTTAAGAATACTTTTGTTTCAAATTTCACATACCTATCAAGTGAGGCTGTACATATGCATCTCCCTATGCATAATCAGCTGTTTAAAACTTTAAAAAATTATAACAATAAATGGTTGCCCTTTTTTGTCACTTTTCCATCCTGAAATTAATTATAAAGTCTGGTTTTTAAAGACAGAATAGCTCAAATATAAGGTGGTGAAAATATAATGTAATATGGGACAATAAATATTTGTTAAATGGAATTCATACAAACAGTAACTGTTGATTGAATATTTACTTTGTGTGGGCAATGTGCTTATTTTTACAATACTTCCGGCAGGTAAAAATTTAACTGATCCCTATTCAAAACACTAAAACATAGTTAAAAGAGATCATGCCTACAAAGCGATTGGCACACTTTCATAATACTTTTATCTCAGGAAATCTTAGTGAAATGCATACTTTCTTAAAACCAAGTCAATTTTTCATGTGGACATAAAGGATAATAATACAAATAAAAGGCTGCAGTGCTTCATTATTTCTATATAACTTCCTTCTCTCAAAAACTGATACAGATTATAACAATGTATTTATTTATTTATTGGAAATGCCAAAAAAATAGCAAAACACAAATAAACAGAACAAGTAGTACTTTAAGTCTATTGGACAGTTACTGTAGAAAAGAACAAATTCCTCAATTATAGCAAAGCCAATGGTTCTTTGTTATCAAAAATTAGAAATGGGCTTTCTAAAAAAATGTATTTTTTAAAAAAACTGCTAAATGTCTGATATTATTGTACTTTTAAATAAATTATTGCACACAGGAATAAAATTGAGGAGTGCTCTAATAATTGAACATATTTTAAAATATCAAGTGTCATGGAAAAAAAATCTCAGGATATGCTGTTAATGGATACAAAATATGTATTAATTACATACTAACATTAGTTGTTGTAGTTTCTGGATGACAAGTTCATGCAAGATTTTGTTTACTATACCAAACTTTTCAATTTTTTTCTAATATTTCAGAATGTCCATGTCTTATTTTGTAAGTTAATAAAATAGCATTAAATGTGGACAAAAATGGAAAGAACTCTCTTTGGAAAGTGTTTCTTATCCTGGCACATTAGAGTCACCTGAAGAACTTTTAAAACCCTCTACTCAAAAGCAGTGCTCAGCCCAGTGAGGTCAGAATGTTCAGGAGGCTGTTAGTATGTGTTTAGAGCTCCCCAGGTGACCCTGTGGTCACTGCAGGAAGGCATGTATCCTGCTTCCTAGAGATGGGTGGCATTTGGATGGGAATTGAAGCTACATCCGCAAGTCCCAGAGCCCAAGCACAGCCCTGCTTCTTATTAAATTCACTTTGATATCTTTGTCAAAGCTAAATATCCAGAGATATCTGTATCTGAATTGAAGTTCCATAAACTCAACTGGGCAAGAGTGTTCAACAAAAACTGAATTACTGAGCTGGATTCTGTATTTAACCAGATTAAAACTCTCAATGAATTTTTCCCTTCTTGATACCTTATTGGAGGAGGTACACTGAAACAATACTGGGAATGTGAAGAGAAGGTGATTTACTTGTCTATAAGGAAGAAACATATTATTCATACACACACACCCCAAAGACTGCACTTTTAGAGAGCAAATGAAACTAAAACCACCCTATTGCACACACATGCCATGCTATAGGAAGTTTTCAACTGTATATTCACTTTGAGAAAAAAGAAGAACATTTCCTGGGTACAAGGTGACTGACTAGGAAACTGTTCATGGAACTATCAAGATGATCCACATTAGTTGAATTCTGACTATACTTCACATTTGCATTATCTTATTTAGTCATCCCAACCATGACACACAGCAGTATCAGCACTGTGTCATCATTAGTCAGAATGTTTAGGGAACAAATTGTTTTAATTCATTGAACTTTGTATTTAACTGAGAGTTAAATAAAAATATCTCTTTTCTTACTTGACTTTTCAAAAAACTTTTTTTTTTTCAGATTTTGGTACTGGGATTGAACCCAGTGTGGCTTAACCACTGAGACACATCCCCAGTCCTTTTATATATATATATATTTTTTAGAGACAGGGTCTCGCTGAGTTTCTTAGGGACTTGCCAAGTTGCTGAGGCTGGCTCTGAACTCACAATCCTCCTGCCTCAGGCTCCCAAGCTGCAGGGATTACAGGGGAACGCCACCATGCCTGGCTGAAATTTTTTCTAAAATGTATATATGGGAATCACTGTTCTGCCTGCCCAGACATCTCTCCCAATGTTTGTTTCAGAGTCTGAAAAGGTCTTCCCCCTTTTCTTTCCCCAAAGTGTCCAACTTTGGAGGGAAAATTACATGGTCATTCAGAGTTTACAGAGCCTAATTTTATCTTCCTGATGATTCTCTTTGCATCATCTGTTCTAGAAGACAAGTGCTAGAATCCAGAAGTTTGGGGATGTGGTTGTAGTCTGATTGTAAGGCTGCATGCTGTAATGAAAAGTGAGCAGGAGGGAATTCCAGAACTAGCTCTGCCATTAGATGGGTGACCGTGGTCCATTGTTATGCCCTCTGGACAGCAATTACATAGTCTACAAAGAGCTGTCAAGGTAACACATTTCAAATGTATTCACATCCATTATTTCTTATTTTCTAATTTGAGTATCAATCCTCAGAAGCAGGAAGGGAAGACTCACTTTTAGGGGAGGCCACTGATGTGCAGACAGGATGACTTCCTCAGAGGGGGGTTTCTGATTTGGACCAGCTGCAGCCATTAGGCCAGGCTCCCCCAGGTGCCACGAAGGCGGCCACAGAGCCACAAAGGTCTGATTCTGAGACCACGTCTAGACGACTTATAACCCCTGATTGAAAGTGACAACCCCTAGCTAATCATCTGTTTGTTTTGACTTCAAATTATAGGTTTGAACAATGGACCCTTCCTCTAGCTGCCTCAGTCACCTGCCATCCTGCTCTCACCGTTGGCTTCTGTCACCCACCCTACAGAGCACTAACGTCTGTCTTTGATTACTTGTTCAGACCATTGGGGCTAGCCTGAAATTTGAAATGTCCAGATGAGGAAAGCACATTGAATTGCCACCATCATAACAGACTAAATTATCCCTAAAATAGGTTTGCTATTGAAGTGAATCACCATGAGACCTAGGATGTCTGAAAAGTCAGCTGTAAAGCACTGTTGTTGTTCAGCCTGGGAAGGAGTTTGTAAAAGAAGCTTCCAGTGATCTGACAGTATGGCTGTTGCTGCCCTCCTGCTTATGAATCTTGTGTGTCCATCAGCTGAAGGCATCGTAGGTGAGGATAGAGAGCCCAGGTGTCTGTGTCCATCAGCCACACCTTGAGTTCCAGCGCTGGCTCTGTCAGGTGTTAGAGATTTAAAGCCCTTCATTCTACCTTTCCATTTCCTGAGTAACCACCCTAACATCACCCTTTAGGTGACCTTCTGTTAAATGAGAAAATGTGGACAATGCCTGGTCAGAGGAACATGTCATAGCAAGGATATGTGTCTCACTTTCTTCCTGTTTCTAAAATGTCTCCTTTTATTGGCATCACCCCGAGCCCTTCTAAATATGGCATTTACCCGTCTATTCATATGGTGGGCTGCAAATACAAAAGGAACACGTCTTTTACAAAGAGCTCCCTAATACAGAGTCCAAAGAGCTTTTCAAGTTAACACTTGTCTGTTTGATCTTATCTTAACTTACTTAACTCAACGTACTCACTCCTGAGGTAAAGTCAGCTCACATTTCCCATCAAAAAATTCTATAGGACTATATTCAATCTGGGGAGCACAACATTTTGGGTTTTTTTTTAAGACTATACTTTGGGCAATTTTAAACTTACCAATATATTCATTGCTGCGTTTTATTCAGGGAACCTGCTGGGTCCTACTCAGAGCCTGTGTGAATCAGTGGCAACAATAGGTTAAGGAAACTGGAATCCAAGTCTAATAAAAAAAAAAGGTGTGAGGTTTAAAAAAAAAATCCAGCAAGCGAGATGAAACCTGCTTACTAGGGCAGCTGCTCTGAAAACTGTGGATTGCAAATCATACCCTGGTTGATTGAGCCCCAAACCACAAAGTGTCTAAAGAATGAAGCAGAACACTTTAGTGCACTTTGGTGTGAGGTGTGAGTCAATTGCATTTTGAGGACTCAGACAGACTGTCCAAGAGAGTAGGCACAGCTCGGTACCCCAACCCAGCTGGCAAGATTACTTGGGAAGAGTGCAGTCAGCTGTCTGCTAGCATTCAGCGATTCCAAATCCAATTTCTATGGTTTCTGAATCAGTTCCTGGGATATAAATGGAAGGGGGGAAAAAAAGCAACAATGATGCTTCCAAGAATAAAAGCAGTTGTAGGTTTGGAAACCCCCCAAAACTCCACTCACTGGAGGAAGCTTTTCTGAAGGCACTTGAATCCCCTTCATTTCTGCATAGTATCAATGGAAAATGAAATCACTCCCATCTTGGCTTCAAAATGCTTCTCCAGCTACTTCACACCTGGGCCCAAGATCTGCCAAGGGCCAGCTGGTCATTGTGCAGAGTCTGGTGGCTGATGGCCAGTGAGAGGCAGGAGAAAGGAAAGCGGACTTGAAATTGGTCCCAAATAAAGCATGAAAGGCAGTATCAGAAATTCTACTTCCGAACAGGAACAGGAAACAGCATGGAAATCCAGCAATTACAGGACAGAGAGCCGTTTCTGTCCTTGATTTCTGGTGACATAGGAATAGTCTCCTATGAATTTCTTAGTTTTAGACACATGTTAATTGAATTATAAAGAGTTTAATAACTAAAGACATCTGAGATTTAAAAGAAAGACTTGTCAATCATGGATGTTGATGCCAACGAAAATCTTGGGTTGTACCCAACTTCTGCCTGCCCCTCCTGGTGTTCAAGGCAGGGGCTGCTCCATGCTGAAGGATAGTCCCCAAAAGGCCAGGCAGTCTTGACTGCCGCAACCCAGATGCACACTTCTGTTTTATTATCTATTCAGATTAATGGTAATCAATTCACAGAAAAATCTATGTCTATACAGAACCCCTTTCCATCTTTTTGGCTACCTTCCTATTTGCACAAGTAGAAAAAGAAAATGGACGTTATATTTTCTGTTATGTTGTTTTTTAAAATCTATGGTTAGAATTTTACAACATAGAATGTAACATAGGTATTTAAGATAAATTTTCTAAACTCTTTGGAAATGTTCATTAATGCTCCTCTGTCCCTTGACATTATTTAATGATGACATAAATATTTATTATCTTCTATCTTTTTGTACCTCCTAATGAACATACTTTCTTATTTAGTTATCTAGATAAACTTGTTCAGTGAGAGAGCTGTTTTCCCAGGTAATGCGTAGCAAATATACAATCAACCACAAGGACAAAAGTCCCCTCTTCCTTCAGAACTTTAGTTGAGAACTATTTTGGTGCTGAATCAAAAGAATACTTTTACATGTTTGGTTTTGTTTGTTCAAATACCAGCCATGTAAAACGTAATCCTGGACCCCACAGACTGATAGAATGGGTCCTATGAGACGAAAAGTTCACATCTAAACCAGGAGGGAATATCACTTTAAGGGCTAAAATGGAATCAAGTCTCTCTGCAAAGGTAATATTCTGACTAACAGTGACTCACATGGGAAAGAGAGGAAGGCTTTGAATTACTGCTTCTGAACCTGTCCTGTCTTGCTTTCAGTGTGTTTCCTGGCGGAGCTCTCCTAAACAGCCAGCAGCAAGTATTGTAACCAGCTTGGTGCTTTGTAGCAGGCCCTTGATTTTGTGAAAAGGACCATAAGGCCACACCTTAAGGGCAAAATCCACATAAAGTCAGTTACCTGGGAACACATCCCAGCACCAACTGATCTTTCCTTCCTCTAGATAAATGTTTCCAACAAGAATGTAAGCATCTCAGTTTAACTACAGTAAAACTAGATACTCAGGTGAAATATGGGAATATGCAGATATGTTCTGTTTGGATTACAGCGATATATTTTAGGAGGAAAGAGAATTTAAGTGACTTTGCAGATCACATAATTTAATCCTTCATGCACATTCATATATTCCGTTTCTAACTTCCAAGACTTTGGAATTTATGGCCTAATAAGGCAGACTATTCTCTCTTTGGGCCTTTGCTGTTTATCCTATTAAGTATTGCTCCTCCCACCACCTCCCTTCCAGAGGCCCTCTATCACATGACCCTATTATATATTATCATTGAGCACAGGCCATCATCAGAAATTAGCTTGTTATTTAAATGTTTACATCTGCATTTCTGTTCCTCCCCCTCTCAACTAAAATATAAGTTCCATGGGAGTAGGCCCCTTGTCAACTTGTATTCCTGCTGCCAAGGGCAGGGCCTTACATATTTGAGATACTCTTATATAACCATGGAGTTCAAATAATTCTAAGCCTGAGGAAATTGCACTTAAGGTCAGACATCTCACTCTTACTCAAACAAACACTGTCTCTTTTTCTGTCACCAGATTAAATCTAATTCTGGTCTGGGTAACCATTCTTTGAAAATTTGAAGATGGTCATTTTATCTGCAGTTCCCTTCCCTATCTCTCCTGTCCCATCTTAGTAACCTCAGTTTTTTCTACTATTATTCATAAATCCCAGGCGTGGCTACTCTTTTGCAGTCCTCCTAACTATGGTTTTTCAATTTCTTAAAATGTAGCCACTTAATACTTTTAAAATGTAGCACTTAAGACTCACAAACCTGTGACAAAAGATTTCACTTCCAAAAAATTATTCTCCAGAGACTTGCCTAAGTACATAAAAATGTATGAACAAGGATGCTTATCACAACCTTTTACAAAAAATAACCCAAATATTCCACAAATTAGATCTGGTCCACACATTGAAGTATAGGACAGCTTTTAAAAGAATGAGATAGGTTTCTATTTATCAACAGGAACATACACACTAGTTGTGTCAAAGTTAAAAAAAAAAAAAGGGACTCTAAGAACACAATTTTGAACATGAGCTATAAGACCTAAATTAGGGTTTGGAACATGAGTATAATTTTTGATGAAAATACATTACACAAATATAAACATAAACATGCTATATGATAGGCAAAAATAATTAGAGGCGCTATAAACTTAGTAACTGATTTGTGGAGGTGTGGCTTTATGGGGATTTTACTTTTTGCCATATTTTTATGTGGATTTTAAGCTTTTTGTTTTGTTTTTAATAATATTACTGTTAGATGAATATCGAAAAATAAACAAAATGTTACTCCAGAAGTTGTCTGGCTAATGAAAAACAGATTAGGGCAACTCCCTCCTTTATTCTGGATACCAGCCATTCCTCTATTAATTCACAAGAGGTGCTCAAGGAGTGTTCTGGAATGCAGTGTGAGTCTGCACTAATTTCAGGGATGGGGGAGGGGCAGCCATGTATGGCTTTCCGTGAAGCTGGTAGTCAACAACAATTGCCAGCCTGTCCCCCAGTTCTCCAAGCCCATGACTCTCAAAATATCTATACATGGGTCATTTCTTAATGTTCATGGTTTTCTAGGCTCCTACATGGAAAATAAACTAGTTCAGGGTCAGAAATTCTTGCATTTGGAATGTGTCATGGTGCAGCCAAGACTCACCTTTCAGAAATTCTGCTGCCAAATTTAAAAGAATAGAACTTTTGTCTCATCTTTATCTTTCAAGAAAAAAAGACACAGAGTTCTCTAAGGTATCCGGGACAGTGATGCTTCACTTACAGAGCAGTGAAATTGTTTTCAAGTTGTTCTTGTTTATTAGCATTTTCATGCATAGTGTAGTATCATTTACATGGAGTTTAAATATTTTTCTTAGTTTGCAAACCATTCATTTTAAAAAGTGGGCCCATCTTTGGAGTAGTTTGTGTCAAAAAATGGGAGAAAATGGACAATGCAGAATTGAGTGGGCAAACTCTGTATAATGTATAAAATATTTGTGCAAAAATAATATTCCAATTTCAAATGCAAATATCTTTCTGGCTCCAAACCTGTGGCCTCATGAATTTGAAAGTCAAATGTGCTCTGAAAAGACAGGGATTCACTCAAGTGTCTGAACATCATGTTCTGCCCCACACGACATTGCCTGGGACACTCTAAGTGGCTGGAAGGTATAGTCTACCTGTTTCCCAAATTTAGGAGTCTGCTCATCACATATTTATTTTGTTTTGGATTATATTGCCAATACTTTATATAAAATTCATTAAACATGGATCTCTGTAATAGTTTTTTATATGACTTAATTGCATTGGGGCTATGGAAAATCAAAAAGAAAACTGAAATAAATAGGTGTATGTCATTGAGTAACCAAACCTCATGGGCATTTCTTTGATAAAAGAATAATATTCTCCCTCATGATCATTTTCCTTGTCATAAACATGTAATGAAAGTGGACCCCCCCCCCCAAAAAAAAGACATTAGTAGTATCAGGAAGAAAGAAAGAAAAACGGGGAGAAAGATGGAAAAATGGATAGGAAATAAAAACATTTGTTGTTACAACAGAAAGTATTTTGTGTAAACTATGAGAATGTTCAAATTTCAATATGTGAGATGCTATCAAATTATGCTCCTTTTTTTTCTTGAGCATATATTTTTTCTTTTTTTTTTACTATTTTACATTTGCTGAAATATGATATGTCAAGAGCTTTGTAATGTTTTGAACTAATAATAAAAAAAAGAATAAAAATAAAAGAGTTTAAAGAGTTTAAAGCCTAATAAACCAGAAGTTGGCAACAAATAGAAACTCTTCTTGATATGATATACATCTTTATAACCATTTTGGAAAACAATTCGAACATACTATAATGTTGCTTGGAAAGGCACAAAGCTAGAAATGTATATGCTTCTCTCTCTATATATATGTTTAACACGTTTTATGAAAACCAATTTAAGAACATTTGAGTTAAAATTGCTGAAGACAATTGTATGTCTTGACTTATATATTTTTAACAAGATTCCTAAATACCATTTTTTAAAAGTGACTTTAAAGTGTACATTTTAGAATCAAATGTGGTAGTACATTCCTGTAATCCCAGCTACCTAGGAGAATGGAACAGGAGAATTGTGTGGGGCCTGGAATTTGAGGTCAGTCTAAGCAACAGAGATACCATCTTTTTTCAATAGTCTTGATATAAAAGAAAGAATTTTCTTCAGCTCTGTAGAAGGCAGAGCACACAGACTGTGCATTTCTAGATTGATGGGGTAATGACCAAGAACAGATCAACCACCATTGGAGGCCATGTGCCCAAGAAAATAACCAATCTCAAGTTTGGATCAGGGCAAAGTTCTTTATGAGATAAAGAGATACTGCTACGTGTATGGAAGGAAAAGATGGGTACATTCACTAAGGATTCTTAGAAAAGAGAGTAGGATGACAGTGTTGGTGATTTTGACCCAGAATGATTTTGTAATTTAGGATGAGGAGACCTCTGGCTCTAATTTATGACCTAAGGAGTGGGCATGGGACACTTAGGTACATTGTTCCAAATACTGGAACAATGCTTACTCATTATATACCATTACATACAATTATGCATCACTTAATAATATTTCCATCAGTGCCAGACAACATACATGCTGGAGTCCCATAAGATTATGTTGATTAGTAAAGTTGTCGCCATGTCAGTTTAAGTACACCATAATCATACAATGACGCGACCAGTTAATAATGAATGTCTTTTAATATATCTTTTTTCTTACCCACTGTACTAGGATTACAAATACATTACTATGAGAATTACCTCAGCCCCAAGTTCCTATTACATTTTAGAGTGGCCACTGTTGTGGGTTTCTACTGACAGGTCCCAATTCTACATTTTTGGAGGACTCTGTGCAGTATTGAATATACCTTCATTGCCAAACTCTTGAATTTTGTTGTCTGAGAGTAATCATCCAGAAATATATGTATGTTGGTCCTTCTTATTTAATACTTAAAACTTCAATCCTTTAATCCCAGCTTCCTATTTCTTTCAGAGGAAAGAATAAAAACAACCAATTTCTCAAAACTTAACAAATAGAACATTTTTCTTAAATTACAGCATAATCTACCATTTGATTTTTTTTATCAAAATAGATAAAATAGTTTATATATTTGGAACATTGAATATAGATAAACTTTAGAATGAAATTGGAATTCTCTTGCTTTTTCTGGACACAGGCCCTAATTACAATGATGTTTTGCGATCTACCCTGGGTATAGTCAATCTCTTCAGAGATGTAGATGGTTAAATGTGCACCAAAGCTTCCTAAGTGTTTCTTGAATTGTGCTCATGGCTTGATAACAGAGTATATCATTTATATTTATATAAGCTGTTGTTTTCAAGAAGAAAAGGAGGGACACCATTAGTGCCCACATTAGGACATTAACTGAAACCGCAAGAGTATGATTCTCTTTAATCACAAGAGACTCAGTCTGAGCAGAAAGTACTAGAGTAAGTCCTTCTCTCCTAATAGGAGGAAACCATTGGAAAAACTTGGGATTGACCTAAACAGCCACTTATATATGATAAAAGAATGTTAACAGCAGATGGACTAAATAGTTTCATCTCAAAGACTAGAAGAAATTAAGGCAGTCTTTCTACAATTTCCTTCATACGCAGTCCCAACTTTTCTCAGCCAGACCAGGGCATGGGGCATTTTTCTGAGGGAGCTACAATATAATAGAAGGTACTATTCCTGCCTAAGTACTGACATCAGGGGACACAGATTATCAACAGTAAAGCAATAATTTAAAATAATAATAATTTAAATGTAATAATAAAGTGCCAATTATATTTCAAATCCTCAAATCAAAAGTAGACCTCCATTATACAATTAATTTTCAAAGTGTCATCACTGTAGTATAAATTGACTATATTAGCAAAATAAAGTTCATTATCTTTCTCACTGAAAAGCTTTCTACCCGAACTTCTGTCCCCGCTACAACTGATTTTTACTTTTACTTGATTAGTTTTCTAAGTGCAGCTGATCTGCATTAGATCAAATGAAGTCAAGGTATGTAGAGGAAATGACTATAAATCACTTTCTTTGACTGATTACCCACCTTCTAATTCATTAGAAAGCAACAGAAAAAAAATACATATAAGATCACTAACATGGAATTTTGAATGAAAGGATTAAATGCTCCCTCAGAGCTGTTGAGGACAACCCTGCCTTACTCTGGGGAGCCAAAGGGCTCACAGTGAGGCAGGGCAAAGGTGGCTGTGCAACTTTATGCACTGGCACCTTTTCATGAAGTATCTTCATCATGGTTATTTGTGGAATAGTTACAATGTGTCAAGGACTGAGTGCATTATATATATATATATATCTTTGGAATTTTTAGGACAACTCCAAAAGATAGGTCTAAGGTTTTCTTAATACATAGATGACAAAACTGAGGCCTGAAGAAAGTTATCTTGCTAAGGACGTAGAGCCAGTAGACAACAGGGATAATATTGGAACTCACCTGCGGTAGAATCCACCTGGCTCCAGAGCCATATATCTATATATCACTTAGCTATAGCAGCTGTGACACAGGAGTTGGAGACTAATGGACCAGGGTTTTAATACAGCTTGGCAACTACACACTGTGGGGCATTGGGAAAGTTGAATGCATACTCTATACCTCATGGTGAACTGCCTACAACTCTTTACCACACAGAGTTGTTAATGAGAATCCAAAGTACCAGAACATTGCCCATCTACCATATATCAAGCATTTGATAAGTATTTCCAATTATTATTAGCTATAGACAGTCTGGTCTACTCAGCACTACCCACAGGGGCTTCTGGACGGGCACATACCTATTATGTCTTCTATAAATTGGACTTTGTGTCAGGTCAATATTAACACTGCCATTTTTTAATATGAGCTTAGGCATTTCTACCCTCTGGCATGTAAAAATAAAAATTAAATAAATAATGAATTTTTAGAAACCATAATATTCCAAATGAATTAAAAGAGATGAGTCTTCTATGCAGCATCCTTTATTCTTGTAAACTGAAATGGATATTCATATAAAACCTATATGGATATTCAAAAACAATGTTTGGCAGGTTTAGGTTCAATGATATATAAAGACATGGGAAGGAAGAGACAGGCAGGTTACAGAATATTTGTTCTAATTTTCAGGAAGGGAAAGAACATGTGGATAAATACATATTTCAGGAAAAAATACAGAAATATAGACAATAAAATATGATGCTGGGCATGGTGGTTCAGAGGCAGGAGGATTGCAAGTTTGAGGCCAGCCTCAGCAATTTAGTGAGGCTCTAATAAACATAGCAAGACCCTGTCTCAAAATAAAAATAAGAAAGGGCTGGACATGTGGCACAATGGTTAAGCAGCCCTGGGTTCAGTCTCCAGTAAACTGTCCCCCTTACCCCCCAAAATGATGCATGTGCATTAGTTGCTAGTCCATCAAGGGAATCCAGTAAATGCAGATCCCAAGTGATTAACTTGTTTTACTTTGCAGTAGTCTTACAAAGAGTACAGGTCAGAACAGTACTGTCAAACAAGGTCCACAGATACAATGCTTGAGGCCAGTCTCTCCTGATTCAACTGTACTTTAAAAGGAAAAAATGGGGGGGGGGAGATGGAAGAATGGGTCAGCCGTAGAGCACCTGATTAGCATGTGTGAGGCCCAGGATTTGATCCCCAGCACTGTAAAATAAACAAACAACAACAGTAAAACAAAAAACAGAGGAAAAAAGAACAAATGCAGGTTGGCCGATAGGATTCCATGGATTCACTGATCATACGTAAACAGATGAGTGTTGGCGTCATAATACATATAATTCAGCCTTGTTCAACATTTTCAGAATGATTCTGTAAATAAAGCTATGGAGAGACTGATGAAACAATCTCAAGCAGAACTGCCTATGTGCCCAAGGACAAAGGAGCTAGAATGAAGAAGCGTTGAAAACAGGATTCATCTCAAAAGGGACAAATGACAATTCTTTACTCAGGTCCCACACCCCAATTACACAAGTGTATTGTGTGGTGGATGGGAGAGGGCAGGACTGCTGAGTTACAAGTCTATGTGGCACCCTTATGGTGCTTGTCAGATTGAAGAGCCCCATCACACCACTGCAGGGTGGAGCTTGCTCAGCTTAGGAAGAGAACAATCAGCTGTCTTCAAACCTGGGGACTGTCACAAAGGGAAACAAAAACCTCAACAGGGTGCGAGACTGCCAGAATTAAGGTGAGGCAGGGACACAGTATACTTGTAATAGCAGCAACTTAACCTGAGATTGGAGGACCTTTGTAAAAATTGTAAGAGATGTCAAAAGATTGAACACACTGGTTCTGGTCATGACAAGAAAAGTGCTCAAATGGATGTAAGGGCACCATAGGCCTCTGAGAATAATAACAACGTGTGTTATGTAAGGCTCCAGGATGACTCCAACATAGAGTAGCACATCTGGAGAGGGCTCACTCAGGTGGCCAGCTTCCTGTCCAGGTTTCCTGGGGAGTGCCCGACTCCAAGGACCATGTGTGGAGATGACAATGAGATCTTGGCCAGTGCGGGTCTCTGTGCACTGTGCTCTAATGAGAGCGGAAGCAAGAGGTCCCCTTTCAAAACCACGTGTAACCACAGCTATGAACGGGGTCACTCTGCAACAAACAGCTGGGGTGGCTCTAAGACAATTTAGAAAACAGACAGCTAAGGGAGGGAGAAAATTTCCTGCCGGCGTTACTCTCTTGAGGGCCCTGCCGCCCACCTTAAAGACTGCACCCAAATCCTGAGGATCTGGCACAAATGATGTTTTCAAGATGAAATTAATGCGTCTGTTTACAGAGAACATCTGCTGGGTCTGGGATGGCTGTTGTGTGCACGATACAGCTGTGACTGAAGCAATCTTATGACAGTGAGCTCATGATGTCCCCAAGGAAACTACTGCCTTTGTGAACTACTTGACATAATTAAAATTGGAAAACTAGGTCAGGCGGTCCAGGGTAGGTTGGGTGGGAGGCTGTGTGAATGAACTCCTCAATGGCCCTCTCTCTACGAACATGAAGAGAAACTGAGATGGGAAGCCACTGGCTGTCTCTGGTAAAGAATCAAAGTGCTTTGGGGAAGTCCCAGAGATGCTGAGAGATGCTGGTAATTCAAATTGGCCATCAAGCCTACCATGAAAACTGACCTCCCTTGACAAAGTGGCACACTGCTGGACTGCATGGAGTGCTCTTAGTCCCAGGGGATCTTAAATTATGAAATAAAGAAGGCTGTGAAAGCTGGACACAGTGGTGCAGACCTATACTCTCAGGTGTTTGGGAGGCTGAGGTAGGAGCCTTGGTTGAGCCCAGGAGTTCAAGGTCAGTCTGAGTCACGCAATGTCACCCTGGCTTGAAAAGAGAAGGAATGTGGGGGGGGGGGCGGGAGGAATCATACAATGTAGCCCACTTTGTGATATTTATAAACACAAGTGCATGTAATATCTAAGTTCTATTTCTGAAATTTTAAATTCAATTCATTAGCCTATGCTTTTCTATCAAAAAGTTTCTGGTTACAATATTAACTTGAGAATGGAGGACCTTTGTTTTTTGTTTTTCTGTTTTTAATTCCACATCTGTTCATAGGAGTTGGCAAAAGATAACAGTGATTATGAAATTTCATATCATGCTTTCTCACGGTTCAGATCCTTGGAGGGTACACACAGAGATGTCAGCAAGGGGATGCCCTCTCCCTGCCATCTGGGGACTCCTTAATGCAGGTTACAACCTGGTGAGACCAGACCCTCAGAGGGAAGGTTCAGCTGTCCAAGGCAGTCCCCTCTGACAAGGGCAGCTTTGGTAGTGGTGAACTTCAGTGATTGTGTCTCTCAAGGTAACCAAGTGCCAAAGGCTCATTTCCAACCAGATCCTAATAATTCGTACTGGCATCTGGGACCCAGCATCCTGCTTAGCTGTATCAAGCTAAGCACCTCTTTACAGAAAAGAACATTGCCCTCACCATCGTGGATTATCCTATCTATTTCACTTCCAACTCTGACAGCCAAATGGAGGCTTTTAATTCTTCAAAGAATGCAGTATTAAAGAAAATTACCCATGCCATGGCCTGAAACAACACAAAACGCGCCAGAGGAGGATGCCCAGCCCAGCACAGGCATCTGTTACATAATCTGAAATTTCTGTGTAATTGAATGAGATGTGGAAGAAGATCAAGCTCAAACTTTATAGCATTCTGGGAATGGAACCATGTTCTGCCTAATTCCAGGGAATAAATCAACAGAGGAATACAGAGAAAACCACACACCATGCCATGTGAAAAGAACAGGTAGGCGAGAGAACACAAGAGCTGTATTTTAGAAATTAGCTTTCATTGACTCTTTGAGACAATGGGAAAGGAGCATGAAGGAGGTGAGAAATAGGGGCATTTATTAAGAGCTGCCAAGGCCAAATGCTGTCCTCTTTGACCAGTCCTCTCAGTAGTTCCTCTGGATGCCACCAGGCCATCTGGGGCTGTCCAGAGGAACTACTTGAAATCAGAAGATCTGGGAGTCAGGAATCAAATCACTCTACAAATTGGTTGAAACACTTGAGCACTTTCATGTTTTACTTATTTCAACAACCTCATCCAATTTTTTTAAGAAGTGAGAAAACTGAAGCCTCAAATCCTGAAAGGCTGTAGGGAGGCTTTCTTTTTGATGACAAGATAATTTAATTGTTTTTTTTTAAACAATTAAAAATTAGGATTATAGATAGGCAAACAGAAAGAAAAATACTAAAATAACTAACAATATTCTAAAATAACTAACAATATTCATATGAATATTGTTAGTTATTTTAGTATTTTAGTTATTTTATCATATTTTGAGAATTCTTCCTTTGTATGCATGCTAGGTAGATAGGCATATTAATTCACAAAATGGGATTTTACCACACAAAATTTTTGGCATTTGTCTCTTTTTGTCATTGAATGATATGTCATAAATGTTTTTTTACTTGGATAAGTATTTTTCTATGAAATAATTTGTACTGGCTGAAAATTATTTTACCCTATGGAATTATCATATATTTGTATTAAAATAGCCCCTCATGGTTGAAAAGTAATGAATGTTGTTAGAAATAAAAATAAAGCTATATGACAATAAAGTATGTCACTCTTAGGAGGTAGGTAGAGGGACCCCACCCTCTCCCCACCCCACACCCTCTTCACCTCTCTAGCACTGACTGCTGAATGCCATAAATGAGTTATTCAGAGGAACAGGGGCTATGTAGTTGCTGAGAAATCAATGAGATTTCAGTTTCTAATAAGACTACCAACAACCTCATTTTTTCCTGTCTTTATAGTCTATGACAAAATGGAACCTTAGAGAGACAGATTCTTAATTCCAGCAACTACACAGTCAGGCAATAAGCAATTATAGGATCGTATTAGAAGATACACTGGAAAAAATATATATGTATGTATATGTATGTATACATTATATATGTAGTAGTTACTGTTGAGAGGCATGACTGAGAAGTTTTACATTATATTTTAAATTACTTTTCAAGATGCCTATGATTAAAATCGTCTATACTTCTTTAAGTACGAAAAAGAGTAGGATGAATGATCCTAGAGAAAGATTAAGAATAAGAAAGACCATGGAGCAAGAACCTCCTTTTCTTAAAATTTTCTTTAGTTGTCCATGAACTGTTATTTTATTTATTTTTTTATTTATATGTGGTGCTGAGAATTGAACCCAGTGCCTCACACAATGCTAAGCAAGTGCTCTGCCACTGAGCCACAACCTCAGCCCAAGAGGATATATTTTTAAATCTGTTTAGGTGCACATAAATAAATCCTGATTTTTTTTTTCACCAATGGAACCATCCTGCAGATAATGTGGGCAAATCACAGACTTCATCCTGGCTCCCCCATGCTGGGCAGGTCACCCTTGACTGTAGATCTGACTGTTGTGTGGTGTCTGCCTAGTGGATCACACAGGCAGACATGGGGTTTATAAGTCCTAGCCTTATACATATAAAATAAGATACAAGATACATGTGAATGTTTATAATGAGAAATCACAAAAAATTCATAAACCCCTTTTCTTATTAAATCTCATAATATTAAAGATCCTGCTGGTTGGTATATTGAAGAACCACACAGGGCCTTGGAGAGGGTTTTAATTTCATCAGCTTTATAATAAATGCTATCTCAGTAAATGTGGGGTGATTTACTTATCCATTTCTCTTTGATGGAAATTTAGTTGGTTATAGTTTTATTCTGTTTTGTTGTTTTCTAGTAAAACAATTCTGAGGGCCAGGTGCAGTAGTGCACGCCTGTAATCCCAGAGACTTGGGAGGCTGAGGCAGGAGGATCCTAAGTTTGAGGCTGACCTGAGCAATTTGGTGAGACACAGTCTCAAAATAAAAAAAAAAGGGGGGGTGGGGGTGGGGGTATCTGGAGATGTAGCTCAAAAGTAGAGTGCCTCTGGGTTTAATCCCAAATTCCAGGGGATTTTAAAAACCTAGAGAAAATGTGTTGGTGGAGAGAGTCTTTGGACCTTCAAGTTTTGTCTACATTGGATATTAGTTGCTGACTTCCCTTTCTGTGTAGATCTAAGAACATCTAGAAGTAGTGATTTAGAGAATTATTCACAACCACAAATATATGGAATCCACCAAAGGTTCCATTGCCAGATGAATGGATAAAGAAAATATGGCACATAAACATGATGAAATATTATTTATACATAAAAAGGATATAATTTGTCATTTGCAACAATAGGCTTAAGGAAAAGGATATTATTTTAAGTGAAATAAGCCAGATACAGAGAGGTAAGCAGCTAATGACCTAATTATATCACTCATGTGGAATTTAAAAACACTGATCTCATAGAAGTTGAAAGTATAACTTTGTGACCAGGGGCTGGGAAGAAGAAGAGGTGGAGGGGGGATGACCAGAGAGAGGCTGGTCAATAGGGACTACATTACAGGTTGATAGGAAGAATAAATTCTGATGTTCTACAGCACAGTAGGATTACTATGATTGCATATTTAAAAATAGCCAAAGGAGAAGATTTTCAATGTTTTATCACAGAGAAACAGTAAACATTTTAGGGGATGGATAAGCTAATTGGATAATTACACAATGTATATATCTATTGAAATATCATGTTATACCTCACAATTTGTACAATTATTGTGTCTACTTCAAAATGAGAGAGACAGAGTTTGTGTAAGAGGAGAAAGAGATAAAAGAGAGAAGATGAGAAAGGAAGGAAAAAAGGGAGGGAGGGAGGAAGGGAAAAAGGGAGGGAGGGAGGGAGGAGAGGTGACAGAGAACAGGCTACCTGGCCAGGCTACCTGGCCTTGAACAAGTCACAATTTCCTTGATATCAGTTTCCTTGTACGAAAAAGAGGCCAATAATGAATACATTTGAAAGCTTCCCTGAGAAGTTGGGGTAAAAAAAAATTTAGATCACATTCATTCCATTTCATTAGCTACATGACACTGGCTTGGAGCACGGCAGCTTTCATTAACATCTAATCCAGGCAGAACCTCCAATAACTTCAGGAAGGGAGCAATCAAGAAATACTGCCACCCAAAGCTCTGCCCTATCTCCAGTAAGGACACAAACTGCTTGAAGGTTCTCATAGGCCATCCTGGAGTTGATTGATGACATGGCACACACATTTTTACCAGTGTAAAGGAGTGGAGAAATCAGAGAAGTCAATAAATTTTTATTTCCAGTGAAGTCAATAAATTTTTACTTTAAAAATGTCAAAGTAGAAATTTAATAAGGAGCAGCTTGGCATAGAAGGGTTGATCAATCAATTTGTAGCAGAGTGGAAAAATATATTTTGATTTCCCTAGTCCCTGAGAGCACAAAGCTTCCTATCTTCCTGGAAGAAAAATAGCCATAAATAGAATGCAACAATTTTAAATAGCAGGTGGCTACCAAGGTCTAATTGCCATTTCCAAATATTGTTTTTATTTTTATTTTATGGTATTGGAGATTGAACCTAGGAGCACTTAACCACTGAGCAACAAACCCAGACCCTTTTTTTTTTTACACTTTGAGACAGGGTCTCACTATATTGCTTAGGGCCTCGGGAAGTTGTTGAGGCTAGCTTTGAACTTGTGATCCTCCCGTCTCAGCCTCCAAAACCACTAGAATTACAGGCATATGCCACTGTGCCCAGCCTTGATTTTGTTTTTACAAAGGATCTGAAGAAATTAGCACAAATCCCAAAGAGAGCTTATTCCCATTATACGCAATAGGTTCCAGTTCACAGACTGCTACAGAGCCAACTCTAACATATATTTAAATACACAAGCATATGTTTTGCAGAATTCTCAATTGTTACCAAGTACCTTGGCAAATAATTGGACAATAAAAAATTGAAGTGTATGTGTCAGTGTGAGAGTTAGGTCGCATCTGGAAATGAGATGGCTGGATTTAGAAATCAGAGGGCCTGGCAGTCACTTTTGTGTTTAATGCCCCTCAAACTGAGCCTTCACTTCCTCTTTGTAAAAAGTAAAGAGAAATAGGGCTTATATTATCCCTTTGAACCAGTAAATATCACTTCATCTTCATGTGTCTGGGAATCAATGTGTTATTGTGTGTTTGTGTCTGTGTTTTCTATGTGTTTCTGTATTTGTGCTTGTGTGTGTATGCATATGTGTAGTCAGGTATTAATGTTCTCATTGCACAATTCAGAAAACTGAGGCTCCAGAATCTAACCTGGCCCACACTGTCATGGCTGCTCTGTGCCAGGAGTTGTCTGTTAAACTAGGCTCTCTTTCCAGGAGGAAGGTCCTCACTAAGAAACCGCCTAAACTAAACTGCTCCAGTAAAATAAATTATCCACAGCACACCAGCATGTACCAGAGGAGAATAAAGATAACAATAGCTGGTGACTGGGCACTGACCATGTGGTCACTCAATCCCCACAACAGTCCCAGTATTTTTCCTACGTTAGAGAAAGGAGATAAAGTTTTTGAGAGGTTAAATGACTTGACCTTTTGAATTTGCAACTAAACAAATAAATGAGGAGAGGCAATATATCCTTGTAGGGGTGGATCCATGTTCTGTGGGGCTTGCACTTTTACAGTGGTGGGTTGGGGAGACTTAAGAAACAAATTCAGTATTCAGAATATAAAGTTAGGAGCAGAGAGCAGAACCTTAGCGTTCTGGCAATAGGAGCCTGGGGGCATGAGATACCTTTGCTGCAGGGGAAATCCAGATCTGCATCACTGCTTGCCTTTTAAAAGACCTAGTCTTTCTGTCTTTCTCCTCCTTCCGTGTTTCTCTCTTCCTCCCTTTCTCTCCCTCTCTCTCTTTTATTAGGAGAAGTATAAACCTGAGATAAGAGAATGCTGAGATAAGACTGCTGGCGCTAGGGAACACCCTGGCTTAGCACCCAGGGAAGGGTTTTACGGTGGCTGCCACCTCACTGCATTTTCCGCCTGACTCAAGTACTTAGTACCAAATCAGCCAATTCGCCAGGTTCCAAGCAGAAGTGCTTGGTACAGCGTTCACAGGACACGTTTTATAGGACCCCAGAGGGTTCTTCCAAGTAGATTTATTGGCTAACGGGCTTCCCTGCCAGGAAATGGGCCTGAGTTTGTGGAGACAATCAGAGTGGCAATCATTTCAGGCACAGAAAGAGAAGGCCTGACCCAGGAGCTGGGAATGAGCAGTTACCTGTAAAAGAGTGGCTTGGGGATCCTTTCCTTAAAAGTATTTTTGTTTTGTTTTATTCTGTAAGTGCCACCAGGAACACACATTCATTTCTGACAAGATGACTTTAAAGAAGGCCTGAATCATAAATATAAGGAAACACAAATTTTAGTTGTAAATTTTCTCCTTTCTCTGTGACACCCAATCAATCAAATATCGCTAAAATTCTTCCCCCATCAATTATTAAAGGAGACGGAAGCTATAGGAACAGGTGCTTTCAGGGAGTGTGTGCACCCTGAGCCCCATCACCAAAGCACAAAGGAGCACATTCGTTCACCCCCATTTAAGTAGGAGATGGGTCTACATTACCAAGGGCGCTAATTCACTCCTTCCCCCATCATCTGAGTCTGTGCACCCATGAATCATAATGAGCACAAAAGACACAGAGATAAAGGGCACACAAGGGTCTGTGAACACTATGCCACCCACATTGGTGACTTTACTCACAAATCAAAATCTTCTTTCACCCATCAGAGTTACAATACAACAAGAACCAAAGCTAGTGTTCTCTATACAATTAACATTTCAGGAAAAATAAAGAGGCATTTATAGTGGAGCCCCCTATATAATCTCCCAAAGCAGTTTTCCAAGTCTGAAAGTCCTCAAGTGTCCTAACACTCTGTTTCTTTTGCTTAAAAGAGTCAATGAATTTGCCTTTTTATGAATCACAACTTTGAATGGTTAAAAAAGCTTCTCTTTTTATCTCTCAAAGATAATTGCTTTTTCCTGTGGAATAGCAGGATATATTGACAACCTGTGAAATAAACATAAGTGAAAATGGAATCCCAAAGGAATAAAGATGCACAGAAATATTTCAAAAGCATGGTGTAAATTTCTTTTTACTTTACTTTTCTCCAAAATGTATCTGAGATGACCACAGAAATACAAAGTCTTGGAGTAGCTAGCACACGTAAGTGAAAAATGAAGTTAGAAAGGAAATTGTCAGAATGTTTTGTAGAAGCTTTCTTTTTCTGTTTTCATTATCAACTCTCAGTAGAAAGCTAGGACCTACATGTTCCCATTCCTTTCTGCTATTAACCTGTGGCCTCCAATTTAAAGATTCTCCAAAATCTGGTACATTGACTGCTCATATATTTGGCACATGGAAACTTCTCAATGATTGCATTTTCAGCAAGGACAGGCCACTCTTCCCCAGATGACTACCTCCATACAGGGGGCCCCACCGGGGAGGGTCATGAGTGCCTGCAACACACTGTTCAGGAAGCCGACGCAAACCACATGAACTTGGCATTTGCAATAGGCAGCTGCCTCTCAGGACAGACTAAGAGCCATCTCTCCTGAGGATAGGAAGCTGGATGCTGGGTTAGGCCAAATTCAGTCTTCTCCTCATCAATCAATGGGAACTTGCTTCCACAGATTAATTTCCAACTGAATAAATGTTATCACCAGATGTCATCCAGACAAGCAGTTCTCTTTCAGGACAGTTTATTCTTAATGGGGAAAACTTGACTTCATGGAGCCCTATGTAGAATGGGTTTCATTTTTTTATGTGTCACACACACCTCCCCTTGGTTGTCCTGTAAGATCTTGGTGCTTGTACTTCCCTTTGAGCGTATGGTTTTGCCATCATCTGCAACAGAATTGATGTTTTACGAAGCCAACTGCTCTGTGTCCATCAGCACCTCTGCACCCCCAGGTCTCCTCAGCAACTCCTGAAGCTACCAGAACAGTTACGATAGGACGGGGAAAAGGCGGCTGCACCAGCCAAGCACAAACTGAATCCAAACTACACAGCCTGGGAGAAGTGTGCAGACATTAGGCCTGTGATAACGTTAGGAGGCCGATTTCTTCCACTCCCTAATGTAAGAAAACCCTCATGAGTAAACAAAACAAAATGCCAGTCACTAGTCAAAAGTTTCCATCAAAATTAGAATGGATAAAAATGAAACTTTAATTTCAAAAATTACTTCTTCATTATTTACTATTTGCAGATATGAATAGAAATGACTATTTCTGAAATGCTGGTTTTTTTAATATATATATATCACAAAAGAACAAAGAAAAGTAGAGCAGATGTGCAGCAAGAAATGGTTGTTTCCATTAACAAGGACTAAAACTTGCAGAGACAGAGGAAAGAGTATATAAATTTGCTACTATGTTCTTCTTGTGATTTATTACTAACTCTATGTTACTGACTTTTGACTATAAATTAGCCAGGGTAGTAATTCCAAAACAGACTGGAGTTACAATGACCCACACAACTCCCATGCAAAAGAAATCCCATTTTAAAAAGCACAGGAAAAAATACTTTCGATAATTTCAAACATAGTAGAACAAAAATGTAGAAGATGAAATCTAAAACAACACAGGAAAAATTACACTAAAAGCTTAATCCAGCAGGAGGAGATTATAGGCATCACTGGACCACTTAATTTATCCTCTCTAGATGCCTGTTGAGAAAATCAGACATGTGTTAGCTATATGATTTTCAAAATCTTTAATTTTGAACTCTTCTGCCTCCTTTTTTCTTTTTTGCAGTACTGGAGATCAAACCCAGGGCCAGGCACATACTAGGTAATTGCTCTAACATTGAGCTACATCCCAGCCCCAAATCTGTACTCCTTTTGATTTTTTTTATTAGTTGCTCATGACAATACAATGACCTTGACATATCATACATTTGAATCAAATGGGGTATAATTTCTAATTTTTCCAAGTGTACAGGTTGCAGAATCACATTGGTTATGCAGCCACATTTATACATACAGCAATACTAGTGTCTATTTTTGGTTAAATACTAATACTAGTGTCTATTTTTGATTATACATACAGCAATACTAGTGTCTATTTTTGATTAAAATAGAAAAGTCCATGTTGGAATGTTGGGCAGGTTAGGATGAGACATGCAATGTTAGACAATTAAGTGAACTTTGTCCATAAGTTCAGATTCATAAACTTTAGAACTCTATACTCTCCATCAATTATTCTTTGAAATCCAGGCAAATAAAGTAGCCCTCCAAATCTTTAATCTCTAGCTTGATCTCCACATTGACAGATCTCTAGCAACATCATCAAAACCATATTTATTATCTGCAGATACTATGCTGGTGGCCCTGCCCAGAGCACTGACGCCAGGGCAGGCACAACTGTAATTAGCCCAGCAAAGGAATGACGTTCATCTGCTTGTCATTGTGCTCAGTGACATTTGATATTACAAGCTTGTTTTGAACTGGGGTGAAAAAGGTATAAACTTCTTCCATACAGGTGTTTTGGGTGATATCAAATTAGAACGCTTTCTTCAAAATCCATTATAACAGCATAATAAATACAGGCAAGACAGTTGCAGGGCAGGAAAAACAGAACTGTTTTATTTGCTGCATTTGTGGGAGTGGGTAACATTGAAGAGTGTTGGGCTCCCGGCCTAGATTTGATCTGCAAGTGCCCTACACTATAAAATAACCAGGAAATTGAAGCCTGAGTATGGCACACTTAACTGCAGTGCTACAAGTGAGGCTGGCTTGTGCTAATAGTGATGCAAATCTTGCTGCCATAATTAAACTGAATGTTCAGACACCTAATTTCGCCCTCTAGGGCATTTCCTGGGATCCTCAAATACATTTGTAGGAGTCAGCAATGACTTGAATTGTCAGACCAAATGCAGAAGGAAGAGAGGGCCAGTTCATAAAATTTCACAACCCCCCCTCCCCCAATATTTTGCTACAGGTCCCATCTGTTCTGTTCTCAGCATAGGAGGAACCATAGGTAGCATGGAAGAACATAGGCAGCAATCATTATGGAGTGGTACAATTTTCTGGTTTGTAATCAGATATTTTAAGGAAATAGAGTAAACTTGGGAGTGGTAAAGTGGATTAGTCATTAGCAAGTCTTCCTTAGGATATGTGTTGTTTTTCCAAACTTTAGATGTATGTGCATGTGTGTGGGTGAGGGTATATATGTGAATATATGTGTATATATGTGTATGTGTACGTAAGAGTTTGAACAAGATGCTCTTCAAGATCCCTTCTGCCCTGAAATCCTCCAAGTGAATGTCCCCATTTGTGTTCAGCTCTTGGAAGGCTGAAGTTTCCTGCCTGAGAAGAAAGCCCTGCTATAGGGTGAGTACTGCTCTTGGCCTCCTGTTTGCCCCTAGCCAGAGCTAGATTTTAGAACACTGTAGAAGCTTGCATTACCCAAAGAAGAGAACTTTAATTTCTTTAATCATTCAATTCTGCTTGGTAGGTGACAAGAAAAGGGCACACATGTCAGAGTGAGGCTGAAAGAGATGCAGATGACCATGTGCCTCCCCCAGGGAATACCTTCATCTTTCCTTCCCTAGCTGGTCCCCGTTTCTGAGCCCACACAGCTTTCTCTGCATTAGGAACCATCACCAGCACCTTTTAAGACAATAGTTTTTTTTTTTTAACCTGTATTTTAATCATGTTTTACCCCTGAAAATTACAGGAGAAAGACTAATTTATAATATTCTATCATTGTTACTCTTCCCCCAACATTGCTAATGATTTTAACTCAAAAAGGCTCATTTTGCAAAGTTGAGGTTATCCTCCTTTAGAATGTGCTACTGCAGAAAGAACAATGGTGTTTAAATTAGAAGCCAGGGTCAAAATATACTGTCTCTGTCCCTTACTAAGTTGGTGATCTTGGGTGACAGAACCTCTTAGGGACAGAATTTATCTATTTGTGTTGCTGAGTTCAAGTGACGTCATGGCCAGGTGCTAAAAGAGTCTCACCGTAGAACAACCTTAGGAATCTTGAAACAAACAAAATCACATTTTAGTTTACAAAATACCCAACTAGAAGTTGGGTCCTTGAAAATCAAAATGGATTTTTCTGTTCTTCAGAATTAAAATGAAGATTTCTCCCACAGCTAGGAGTATTTCCTATTGTACTGGCTTCAATCCTTAAGCCAGTAAGATTGTTTTTTAAAGAAAGATATTTTTTTAAAAGATCTTTATTAAAATTATAACAGTTAAAAAGGACTTGCAACACACAAGCCTTATCAGTTCTTAGCACCTCAAACCTCATGAAGCTTTGACTTTTAACCAGGGTTTGGCATGTGTATTTTTTTTTTTTTAAGAATCTTTCAAATTCTAAGATTGATGGTTTTAGCAAATTATATGCTTTATACTTTTTAAAATGCTTTCAGGTTACATTTGATCTTCTACTTAGTTATTATTTTTGAATATTAAGTAAAATTCTAATTCATGAAAACTTGCAAATGGGACACTGAGAAAATGCCTCTTATGAGTGTAAACAGTAAGGGCTTAGAAAGGATCCCAACCCAAGTGGGATCTTCCTGGCTGAGTGGCCTTAGTAATGATGCCTCCTTGTTTTGGCAGTTTTTTTGTTTTGGGGGCTTTGTGTTTGGTTTTTATCAGCTAACAAGACCTATTTGCACCTTAGAGATCATTTGAAATGTTTTATAAAATAACAGACAAAAAAGTCATAATTATTAGAACTGAAAATGCATAATCAACCCCTGAACCACCACAAAGCAAAGAGCATTATTGTCCATGAGGAAGCAAGTCTCACAGAGCTGAGTCTGGACAGAAGGAATCCTTAGAGCAACTGTAGTTGACAGGAATAGGGAAGCCTGCACAACCAGTCAGGCCAATCCAGTGTCAAGGAACACTGGCTCCAACACATCAATGAAAGGTGAAGTGTGGGCCTAAATTTTGGATCACAATTCAAACAAACAGCCAGTAAAAAGACATTTTTGAGACAAGTGGGTACATGTCAGAGAACTGGATGATAGGTGACATGAGATGTGTGACTAATTTTTTAAGTGGGATGATAATAAAAGTTTTAGAGTTATACAGTATGAAAGACGGAGAGTGAAATGACATGATTTCTTAGATAGGACATAGTTAGATTTAAAATAGTTAAGAAATGTCAGGACAAACATGGAAGAAAAATTCTTAATGATTCTGGATTCTGGATGTGTAGGACAACAATTGTGAAAAACAAAAAATTATAACAAAATTTATTTCAAATTCCATTTAATCAGCACCTCCCTTCCTTTCCAGATCTCTCCCCTGCAAGCTCCACCTGCATGTGCGCAGAGGAGCATGAATTAACCACAGTCAACTGCAGTGTTTAGTGCACCAGCTAAAAAAATCCAGAGGATCTAAATGTTCATTAGTGACAGCTGCGTGGAGAGTGAGGCAGTAGTTACACAAATGAACCAATTTATACATGCTGCAATTTGGAAAACTCTCAAGTGAAATGAAGTTTTGAAAAAGAAAATTGGCCAAATATTATATACCATAGGAACGCATCATATGTATAAAAATATAGAACTTAAACAATTTGTATACATACAAATATATTTGAATATAAAACACAAAGAAAAAAATCTGGAAGGATGCCTCCTCATTCCTGGCCAGGAAAAGGGGAACCCAAAGCATGACTCTTGCTTTTTGCTCTAGATTTATGCAATGGTTGAACTTTTTACAAACAGGAGGCATTTTCATGTCATGTAATTAAAATGTAGCCAAATAAGTAAATGGAGACAGGGGGGAAAAAGTGATGGAATGGGAGTAGTGTGAGTGAGCAAGAATGGAGGGACAAGAAGGCAAGCTGAGCAATTTCCAGAACTAGATGTTTTCATAGCCAAAGGCAAAGAAGTGAGACAGATAACATTTTAGTTTCATCGCAAAGGCCTTTCATTTAAAAAAGAAAACAGTGTCAGGAGAAATGGAGATGATAACAAGGCTAAGGTCCCATTAGCAGAAAGAAGGTGGCTCCCCTGGTAATCATAGGGAAAGTCAAGAGATGACTGTAAAGGTCGCATGCCCGCAGGAACGCCCCTGTAATTTGTATTGTAATAAACTATTACCTTCGCACAATCATGTGCCAGGCATTTAATTTGCAAGTGCAGATGCCTGGCAGTTGGCTTTAAAATTACTCTGAAATTACCCCTGTGTAATCTGAACAACCAGAAGTGTGACCGAGGCTTTATTAGAAAAGAGTTGTACACGGTAGGGAACTGTGGATTATGATGTCATATTTCTACTGACTGCACTGGATATACCTGTGTTCTGCCTCGGGCAGAATCTTACCAACATTTTCTGCATGTTTTACATTCTAGATTGCAGACTTTTTCATGAGGTCTTCTATGCAAAGGGTACCTCCCCAATCCCATCCTACCCTCAGTTCAGAGGCAAGTTGAAGTGAAATCTGGGTGAAAAAAAACATGATTTCTTCTCAGATTCTGGGGAGCTGAACCACTTTGTTCTTTTCTAAGTACCTCAAGGTTTGTGGGGACTCTTTGTCCAGAGGGGAGAGAAATGGGCAGTGGGGTGAGTGTGGGAGATACCAAGAAATTAGAAGGATAATGATGATGATGATGAGTGAGTGTGTGTATGTGTATGTGTGTATGTGTGTGTTGAAAATCCTGCATTTGATCAGAATTTGAAGAAGGAAATATCATTTCCCTCTCCTACCTTCTCTGTGAGCCCATCTGAATCAGCTATCATTAACACACACACACACACACACACACACACACACACACACTTTTTTTCTCTTTTGATTAAGTGATTAAGAAGGCTCAACATTGCTCACATCACTTCCTTTCTGTGGCACATAACACAAAGAGGAAAAGAGGAGAGGAGGGAGTGGAGGCCATTGCTCATCAGGTTCTGGAACACTCCTCTGCTCACCTGCAGTCTCCTGGAAGCTTGACTCATATCAGCCCATGGTACATCCTGGGTGAGAGGTGCCTAATAGGGCTGGGTTTGAATTGGGTGCCTGGGTGTTCATGCCCTAATAAACTCCATAGGGAAGTTTCTAGCGTGTCACAACTTCACAAAGAGCATGTGAGAAAATGCGTGCTGTGTTTATTTTCCCTTCAAAGTTTGATCTTGTTAATATTATTTCTAAGAACTAAATCCTTGGTGCCAACAAAACATATTTTTCCATACCTTTTGGTTGTTTTTTTTTTACATGCAAGCCATCATAGGATGGCTCTTCCTTTTTTAGGTGCTCAGAATAAGATTGTTGGAATGCACATTTCTAAAACCTATCCTCCTATATTAACTGTAGCAGGTACCAAGTAGGGCCCAAGAACATGCATTTTCATTAAGTGCCACTGCTTTGGGGATGAGAAATGCTAGGTCAAACAGAGACATTGTGAGCACATGCGAAGAACACAGATTTTTAAAATTTGTTGAGAAACTTCTTAAAAGGAAGATGCATGAACATCAAGTGCTGAAACCAGGCTTTGCCAGCCTTGGCTCTGGATGGGAAACGAGCTGGAGCACTGTCCCTGCTGTGGTCAGCTCTAAATAGCACACTCATGGCCGCGGGGGGAAATATTTTCCCTTGTTTCAAGTGGGCAGTGGAAGTAGTGAAAGCCTAAGTAAACTCTGACCATTAGATAATGGGCCATTATAACTCTGGATGACTTCCTGAATGGCCCTAAAAAAAAAAAAAAAATGGACTTCTCATTTCCTGCCTGCAGAAAAGAGAAATATTAGGATAGTATTGTGTACAAAGAATGCAGGCATGCGACAAGAAGTGCAGAGAGGGAGGGAACAAGCCGGCTTTGGGGGAGGGGCGGGGAATAGAGGCTGATTCATGGCTTTCAAGGGAAAACAAAAAGAAGGGAGAGAAACTGTTCTCCCATGGGTCTCAAACCCCCACATTTCACACGTCTTTCCCATTCCTAGGCAGCTGCCTCCACATCACAGCTGTGCCGCCACCACAGCCCGCTACTTGCCCCACCTCAGGCAGAGGGAGCCTGGCTTCAGCTTCTGAGGGCTCTGCCTCCTGGCCAGCGGCGGTCACTCCAGACCTGGGACCAAGCAGCACGGAAGCCCGTGTGGGTAGGGCATAAAATTAACAAGGCAAAGCAAAGAGAGAGAGGGGGAAGCATGGGGTGGGAGAGGGGGAGTGAGCCTGCCGCTCATATTGAAACAGAAAACTCTTGCTATAGTTGGTTTTATTCCAAGATACTGCCAGGAAAGAATTGGCTCACAGAAAAGCCACAGCTTCATTTTTTCCCATACTCAAGTGATATGTCTTTCCAGTGCTCCGTTTTTTCCTCAAAGGGAGCAAAATAATCTTACTTTTGTTTTTGATCACCACAAACTTTTTTTTTTTTTTTTAAGCTTATAACCTGCAATTACTAGTTATAAAATCCCTTCTAAGGGTCATGGTTGTAAGGATGCTCTGAGATGGAAATCCTGGACTCTACACCAACCAGCTCTGAGAACTGGAGCAAAGTATTCAATCTCTCTGAGTTTACTTTTTCTCAACAGTAAATGGAAATATTCACGGGGACAATTGTGATGCAATGTAGAAATTAAAGAATTAAAAAAAAAAACATTACAAAGTTCAATCCCTGGTACATGGGCAAGCATCTGACAAAGATTAGCTATTATAATGCTATGAATAGTAATTTTAAGCTATATTGGAGATATGAGGGAGAACAAAGTTTGCCTGCAGGGAGGTGAGGGTGGGGAGGAATGTTTCAATACAAATCAAGGTGTTGACAAAACTGTTGACAAACCTAGCATAGCTTGTTTAGTGGGTGAAACATGGAGATAAATGTGCATGAGCTCAAATTCTACTTCTGTTACTGTGTCATTTGGGGCCATTATGATGCCACAATTCCTTATTTTGTAAAATAAATAAATAAATAAAATCTTTTAAAAGTTAGAATTAGTTGATATAAATGGATAAAATATTTAGACTATGCCAGTAGACAGGAGGCACCATGTAAAAGTCAGTCTCTTCACTGTCTTGATCCCTAGCAAATTTTGCTTGGCAGAATTTCACCATGCACTACTACTGATTTTATGATAAAGCTAAAACCAATTTAATTCTAAAGTTCAAGAATTCTTGTCCAATTACTTCAGCAACAATTTTCAGAAAGTAGAAGAAATGTTATTTATGAAGTACTATGTGCATTATCCTTTCTATGTTATTAGTTTTTCATAATAATCCTTTAGAACCAAAAGCCATTTCCACTTAATAAGGAAATGGGCTTAGTAATATGGAATAAATTTCCAGGGGTCAGGGAGTCCATAGAAGACCTGGCATTTGAAACCTATCTGAGCTCAGAGCCCATGAACCTTCAGTTCCACCATGCTGAATCCCTGGAAAAACAGACACACGCAAAAGATTTTACATGAATGCGACGGAAAAGGGGCAGCTAAATGACAACTGATATCTCAGGTACCGTACAGTTGATAATGTGACCATTAGTACTTTTGCACTTTGGCATATAGCTTTTACTTTCTAAATAGACCACGCCTATACTCTTACTCCAGGCAGGCCGTCTGCTGTCAGCTTGAGGACAGTAACTTAGGAAAGCTTCAGGTACCCTGAATTTCTGCTGCTCACTGACTATTTAGAGTGTTCACAATGTGCTAAAAGGTGTGGATGGGCTGCATTCCTCTGGCATTTAAACATTTGCAACTCAAATGGGAGAGCCTGGATGGAAGGCAGCAGGTGGGCACCAGAGCTGGGCACCAGAGCCAAGCATCAGGATGTCTAAAGGATGGCTCAAAATTGGACTCCTCAGAAGATCAAAAACCACTCTGCCAAATGTCTCCTTCAAATATTTGAAAACAACTCTTTTAATCTATTAGAGCTTGAATCTTAAATGTTCTCTAAAAGTTCATATGCTGAAGGTTTATTTGCCATGCTGTGATGCTATTGGGAGGTGTTGAAACCTTTAGAAGGTGGGGCCTACTGGAAGGAAGTTAGGTCATTGGGGGTGTGCCCTTGAAAGGAATATTGGTGCTCCAGCTCTTTCCTTCTCTTTCTTCATTTTTCAGCTTCCATGAGATGAGGAGTTTTGTTCTACCATGTTCTCCCTTCCAGGATGTGGTATCTGACCACAGGCCCAAAAGCAATGGGGGCAACTAACCGTGCCTCATGGACCAAAGCAGTAAACCAATATAAACATTTTCTCCTTTAGGTAGATTTTTCTCAGGTATTTTGCCACAGTGACAGAAAGTCAACACACAACCTCCCTTAGTTTTCTTCCAGATAAATATCTCCAGTCCATCTATCACTTTGACTTTTTTCCTAGTGCTTTCCCCATTCTGACCATTCCAGTTGCAAAACATCTATCTCCAGTGTAGCCTCAGAACTGAATACTTCTAGTCCATAGAAGCTTGTCCAGCTTCATTCTTTCACTTAATGCAACTTGACCTAGATGCATGATAGATATCACACCTATGATTAGGCCATAGGGAAAAGTTAAAGTTTTGCAAACATAATTAAAGTCCCAAATTATGAGGTTTTGAGTAAAGAAAAAAAAGGAAATTATCCTGGATGGGCCTGACTTGATAAGGTAAAGGCTCATAAACAATGAACTGAGCTCTCCTGGAGAGAGACACTTGTTGCCGACAGTGAAGAAACAATTGACCATGTTGTGAACTGCCTGTGGAGAGGGGTTGTTCTCTAGGAGCCAGACATCAGTCCTACTACCTCAAGAATTCTACCATCAACCTGAATGAGCTGGGAAGAGGACTAAAAGCACCAGGTGTGAACACATCTTGATCACAGCCTTTTGAATTCCTAAGAACCTCAAGAACCCAGGTACACCCAGACTCCAGACACACAGAAACAATGAGATACAACATCATGGATTGCATTCACATTTCATCATGATAAATTAAATATCAACTATGTTTATAGGTGCCTTTGTTAAATCGGCCTTCTTCCACCCAATACCTTTGTTATTTTTAATAAATTCCATAATTTTGTTCCAATCATGATGGGACATGTTTTAGAATCCTGATCCTGCCAACCTGTGCATTCTGATTTCTTCGTCTTGATTCCAAAAACTTGTATTTTTTATCTTCCCAGTGTATTACCTTTTGATGCATCTAAATAATATACAGAGACATTGGGTTTCACTTCACCAAAACTTCACAGTATATTTAAACATTATATAAGTTCTCCTATTTTTAAAATGCAAATTTGACTATTAAGTAGCATTTTTTTTCTGGAAGAAAAAGATTCTCTTTCATCAACAGACTCACCAAAGATCTCCTCTCAGACTAAAAGTAACTTAAAACTATAATAATGATTTTACACATGACCGTGTGTATTCCTCACCATATTGCTATTTGGGTGACACTACAGACAGTTTTTATGATCTTATTAGTGTTTTTGTCATAATGCACTCACCCAAGACAGCATTCATCAGAGGAGTCTAGATTGTTGACATAAGGCATCTGCTACCGTCTCTCTGGACTGTGGGAGGTCACAGAGGAGTGAGTCATGAAGAATATCCAAAGGAAGCCCTTTTCTGGAGGTCATGGCTACTTATTGCCTGGAGACTATTAAGGATGTGAAACTAATGTTTTAAATGCATTTTAGAGGTCATATGTGTCAGCCTATCAGCAATGGCAGTGATAATACCATGGTTATTACAGTCAAAGTCTCCAAGGAGGAGTGCATTCATTTTTATATTGTCAGTTGAATTGCTTTGACATATCCCAGTCCTAACTTCTGTTACCTCTGTTATTTGGAAATAGGGTCTTTGAAGATAATAATCAAGTTACAATAAGGTTATATGGGACTAGGGCAGTCCCTAATCCAAATCTGGTGTCTTTATAAGAAGGAAATTTTGGACAAGATACACAGAGAGAACATTATGTGAGGACACAGAGACAATATAAGAGGACCCCATGTGCGGATGGAGGCAGAAATGGGAGTGACGCATTACAAGGCAAGGGGTACCCAGGGCTGCTGATGACACCAGCAACTATCAAAAGGATGGAGGAGCCTCCCCTGCAGGTTTCAGAGAGAACACCTCACTTCCAACCCCTTGATTTTGAATTTCTGTCCTCTAGAACTTTCTGTTGTTTGAAGTCACTGGATTTGTGGTCATTTGTTAAAGCAATCCTAGGGAAGGATGTTCTATGACTGCCCTAAAGCCCCTACTCACAAAGACATCTAAAGAGGGTCTCAGGTGGCCCTGATATCCTGATGTCCAGAGCAGAAGGACAAGTGGTCTGAGGGACTAGTAGTTACCAGGTGACAAAAATGAAAACCCTGGACAATAATCCTTCATGAAACAGGAAGTCCTTGTTTGAGGTCTTAAAAATGCTCAAACCAGGATTCTGCACTGTTCTGCTTTTATAAGTGGTTTCATATCTAAGCAATTTCTTGGATGCCACCAACAGAGTTTATTTTGAAATAAACTGTTTCCGTAAATTGAGGTAACAGACAAAGGAACCAAAAGGAAAATAAAGATGCTTATGAAAGAAATCTGAGGTGGGAGTGGGGGGCAGAAGGAGAAAAGGAAAACAGGAAATAATGTAAGATAATGCATGTTCTATAGACTACTGAGGTTCAAAGAGGAATCAAGAATGGGCCAAGGGTTGGGATTGTAGCTCAGTGGTAGAGCGCTTGCCTAGCATGTGTGAGGCCCTGGGTTCAATCCTCAGCACCATATAAAGATAAATAAATAAAATAAATGTATTGTGTCTATCTATAACATATATATATTTATATATATATACAAATATATAAATATATATATATATTTTTTAAAGAATGGGTCAAGTTCCTTTACACATTGCAAAGTTTCTAATCTCGACTCTGCCACTTTGTAACTTTATAATTTTGCATAATTTAGGGTAAATCACTTATCCACTAGAAGACTGAATTTCCTATTTTGTAAAAGGTGAAATGTACTAGATTGGCATTTTCATCTGTGGGTACCCATCCAGTAATTGTGAGATACACTGCTGGGTTGATGGCAGCATTTTAAAGAGAAAGAAAAAGAAATGGAAGCATATAAGAGAGAGAGAAAAAGAAAAAGTGATATCAGAGTAAGATTGTGAAAGCACTATTTAATCATGAAACTTAATGTTATGTATATGTCAGGATACTAAAATGTACTTTTTACTTTAGTAAGGTCAAAGATATTTGAAAGCTACAGCATTAGCATTATCCCACTGATCCTTTTCCACGCCAACTCTTTGTGAACCTATGACTGGTTGTGGAATCTCCTACAGAATAAACTAGAATACACAGAGGGTTCTGGAGGGAGGAAAACAACTTGTAAATTTTTTTTTAAAAAATCACTATTTCAAAATGATCTCTGTGCCCACTCTTGCTCTCTCAGGTTCTGAGGAATTATGCAGAACTGGCCATTTTTGAGTCCAGAGTTGTGGGCAATTGAGTAATTGCCTGCTTGCCATGGGAATGGAAGAGGAAGTCTTGCTTTACCAATGGGAACAGCAAGGAGCAGAATTCAGGAGGCTGGTCCTGCTTCTGCATGATCACAGCTGGCTGAGGACAGGTCTTGGACTCTTGTTCTCCTGTATTGCTCTATAGGACCTGGTCTTTGTCAGGTGTTGGCAACGTATCCTGAAAGAGGAAAGCTGGATCAAAGTGGACAAGATTCCTTCATCTCAATAGGATGAATAACCCAGAAAAAGATGTACATCACCCTGCTCAGCAGAAGCACTCTCCTGCTGCTGCTTTCAGTGAATGAGGACGGACACTGTCCACAGAATCCAATAATGAGGGTGGGGGGATGTGTCCCAGGTGCAGACAACATCAAAACATTACATTGCTCTGCTACCAAAAGTCCACAATCAATAACCACCCTGTTAATCATTTCCAATCCCTATCTGCCCAGAGCACTGCCAAAAGTACATTTCAAAACCTTTTCTGTTCAAATTAAAGTGTTTTTGCTTTATATGAGGAAATATTCTATCTATGAAAATGTTTGGCATCGATGTGGCAAGCAGGTATTACTTTTTAAGCATTGAAAATCTAAGATTAAGATTTCCACCTTTGACATGCACATTTTGCAGGGCCTGTTTTCTAGTGTGCAATGGCTAAGGGGGAAGCTTTATTGTTATTACTGGCATTCAAGTCTCCTGATGATGACTGATGTTACTAGATCACTTCTGGGTCTTAGTTCAGCAGGGACGAATGTCCCATATTTGTTCTTACCTCATCCATTTATTTTATCTGATTTTATTTTTTAAATTGAGAAATAAAAATTATACATATTTATGGTATGAAATATGATGTTCTGATATATGTGGAATGGCTAAATCAAGCTAATTAATATGTTATTAATATAACATAATGCATATGTTAATTTGCAAGTATGTAATAACACATACTTATCTTTATATTTTTGGGGAGGACTGAAAATATTTATCTAAACTCTATTAGCAATTTTCAAATACACAATACTTTGTTATTAACTGCAGTCATCATGATGTATGAATATTAGATCACTTGAACATGTTTCTTCTATTAACTTAAAAGTCTGTGTCCTTTGACCAACATCTTCTCAATCCCACCTCCCTTCCCCTGTCCTTGGTTCCTGGTAACCACACTTTTACTTTCTGCATCTAGGTGTTCTACTTTTACAGATTTTATATATGAGGGAGATGAGGCAGTATTTGTCTCTCTGTACCTGGCTTATTTCACTCAACGTAATGTCCTCAAGGTTCATTCATGTTGTCACAAATAACAGGATTTCCTTCTTTTCAAATACTGAATAGTATTCCATTGTGTATACATACCATAAGCAGTTACTGACACTTATTAAAAACAAACAAACAAAAAACTAAGCTATTATGACAGCTATAACATGTCTTGAAATTAAGAAGTATCTTTTCAACAAATGGTGCTGAAAAACTAACTGGACATTACAGGCCAAAAATAATGAACATTTATCCTACCTCATACAAAAGTTAACTAAAAATGGTTCACAGAACTAAATCTAACATGCAAGATACAAAAATTTTAGAAGATAAAGAGAAAAAAAAAAATTCTGGACCTAGAGTTTGGAACAGAGTTCTTAGACATGACACAAAAATGCATGATCCATAAAAGAAAAAAAAATTGATATAAATGTTTGTTTGGCAAGAGACCCTATTAAGAGGTTGAAAAGATAAGCTACACACCAGGACTAAATATTTGCAATCCACAGATATCAAAAAGGAGATGTACACAGAATATATAAATGCTCCAATCTGGCAACAGTCTCATGTTCTCAGCTTAGCTGGAGACCTCCAGAGTGAGGGACACTACTTTCTCACAAGCCACTCCATTTCTTTCCTTTCTTTCTCTTTTCAGATTTTTAAGATGCTGTGAAAATGATAAAAAGTAAGAAGGAAACATGAAATTTAAGGGGGCACCAAAAGACTCTGGAATCCGGATAAATAATTAGGGAATGCTATGGCTTTAATGTCTCCATCAAATTTCATGCTGAAATTTAATCCTGACGATGAAGTATTAAAAGTTGGACCATGTAAAACATTTAAGAGGTATGGGGTCAAACGGTTCTGCCTTCATGAATGAATTAATCCATTTATTAATTAATGGGTCAATATATTAAAGGGTTAATGAGTTATCTTGAGAGTAGGCCTGTTATACAGGCCAGTTTGGCTCTTTTGGATGTGCAGTCAGCGTGGCCTCAGCACTCTGCAGAGTTCCCACCAGCTGACTTTGGGCCTCCCAGCCTCCAGAACCCTGAATTAATAAACCTCTATTCTTCACAAACTGCTCAGGCTGTATTCAGTTATAGCAACAAAATTGGACCACAGTGCATTAATAATAATGCAATACAAGCTGTGCTGAACAAAATATCAAAATGCAAATAACAGACAAGATCCAATGCCTGCTTCAGTCACCCCTTAAATCCTGGCCCCGAAAGGGAAAAATGATGGAAAAACCATAAATTTGAAGAGAACGATAAAATGTTCAATCCTAATATCTTCAGTTTCTTTTCCTCAGTAATCTTCACTACACACTGAGAAAATAAACAACACTACAGGGACTCTTTTTATCTTCAATGCCAACGGATACCCTTGGACCAGTGTATCTATCTCACTGCAGAGACTGGCATATCCAGAAGGACCACTCTCTTGCTTATCCTTTGTCTAAATGCAGAGATCCCTGGACTGTGGCATGCCACCCATCTCCCCACTCCTTCTCACTATTGACCCCCGTCCCTGCCAGAGTTCTGCCTCCCCACCTACCCTCTCTGAATGCTCTATCTGAAGCCCTTCTCTGGGGTGCTCTTTTCCACCTAGCCCTTAACCTTGGCTTTCTTGGTCCCTGTTTTAATTCAATAAAATCTTCCAGCTTCCTCTTGGGTTCCTGAAGGCTGCCAGGGCTTGAGCAGATGATCCCATAGCCCAGGAATGCACAAGAACTCCCAGGAGGTTCACCTTCTCTTCTCTTCTTCTTTCTGGAGCCAAAACTAAATATGAGTTTAGTAAGTTGAAGTGGGGAAATAGGCAGTGAGGCATAGGGAATCTGGTGCCCTATCCCATCATACTGCATGCCAGAAATATGCCCAGGCAGGACAAGAGTTAGCAGCTAAAGAAGGAAGTGGAACTCCTATTCAACGTTACATGGTACTCCAGTAATATGTACAATTTTCATGTTTTTATTTATCAGTTTAAAAGAGAAAAAGAAGTGAAGGGCAGGTGGAGATGATGCGTGTGATGGGGGGCCCAGAGACCCTATATGGCCCATGGACTGCACACAGGACATACTCAGGAATGCCTCTTCTGTCCTTCAGAGCCCAGCCTAGTTGAGGATCTGCCACAGCATCCAACCTTTTATAAACATTGACCCATCCATTCATGCTGGCCTGGATCCACAGTAACTCAATCCAATAGGCTAATAAACTGTAGTGTCCATGAGGTTCCTGAAATGACAAGTACGCATTAAACTGAGACACATCTCAGTTGGTTAAACTCACGTTCCTCTGGGTGTCCAGAACAGGGAAGAGGAGAAAATGTACCAACCTTTGTGCACTTTGATTTTACTCATAGGCTTAGCACATCCAGCGCCTATTCTTTAGTAATAAGAAAAATAAATGAGACAGTTATTTTTTTTCTAAATGCACTTGATATCACTGGAGACAGTGGTGTCACCCGAAGATACAGCTGTAAAGAGGGAACTTTCTGGCACTGTTGTGTGCTCTGGAGAAGGTCTCAAGGACATGTGTACGGGGAGGAATGGAAGGTGGCGGCCGGTCAGACAGGAGTGGTTGCTCCTCATCCCCACAGCTGTCTCCCTGTTTTTCCTTCCCCACCGTACATGTCCACATATAAACATAATCCCAAGTACAGAATCTCCAATCACAAAGGAGATTTTCTAGAAAGCCACAAGGCACATGGCTTCCCTTTGATTAACACACATTTTTCTCAACTATTCCTGGCCTCCCATGTACTTTACCCTAAGAATCCTGGCTCCTTTCCTCCCCTGATACACCCACAGTGTCATTGGCTCACTACAGATAGCACTTAACCAGTGAAATGTTACAATTGTGCAAAGTTTTACCAACTAAACAAAATGGCCCAATTGCGACAGAACATGCTCAGGGTACAATGTCCAACTCTTTGCAGCTGTCTTAGTTTAAAAGAACATGCAAGACTGCAGCCAGACAGCCACCTCTCCAGAGTTTCTTTCTTAGGAGCATTTAACCAACTCCAGCACTACAGTTTCTGCAGCCCTGAAGACACTTTCTGTCCTTCTGTGAGGGACGTGGCCTGTAGCTCCTGACTATTTTCCAATTCTCTGCAAGGCCTGGATCTTTTAGTATGAACAGCTGCCCTATCCTGGGTTACCCTGGGTTAGTTGGATTCAGAAATAAACATTTCTGTCATTTAATTACATCATAATCATGCTGGAAGAAATTAGACAAGAAAGTGTGAGGCAGGATGTGCAAACAGGCACATCACACGGACATACTCTTCCCTGTACAGAAAAAAAAAAATTGAGGACAGATTTTTACTTTCCATGTAGAATGACAAGAATAAGATCAGAAAGTTTAGTGATGAAATTGTAGTACAATTTATGGTGTGCTAAATGCCCAGTTATTTACTATTTTAGTCACCCCCCAAAAAAATTCATAGCATTAATATGATAATACTTTTTCCTGAAACCTCATTTATTCCATAATTATCAATGAATTTCTATGAATTTAAGATTCTATGATTAGCATGCTCATGCCTCTGTTGAAGTATACCACACAGAACATTAGTCACATGAACTGCCATATTTTCACTCAGATTTAGAAAGGCTGAAGAGCTAACCTAAATAACATCTTTGGGATCTTTATTTATTTTTATTTTACTTTATTTTTTAGTCCCAGGGATTTAACCCAGAGGCACTTAGCCACTGAGCCACATCTCCAGCCCTTTAAGATTTTTATTTTTATTTATAGACAGGATCTTGCTAAGGTGCTTAGTGTCTAAGTTGCTGGGACTAGCTTTGAACTTGTGATTCTTCTGCCTCAGCCTCCAGAGGTGCTGGGATTACAGGTGTACATCACTGTGTCCAGCTCATATTTGGGATCTGTACAGTATAAGTAATAATCTGTAATTGATCTTACCAAGATACTTAATGATTTATCAAGTCCTCCATTACTATATGGGTGATCAATAGTCGCGTTAACATATTGGCATTAACATAGATTTCTGTGTAACTTTCATTCTGCCTCACAAGTCCCTACACAGCTGGGAACTCAGTTTTCAAATGCCAAAGCAGAAGATGGTACTGGTCTATGGTTGATAAATGTTTTCCCTGTTTATTCATCATCTGTTTATTGACAATCTACTTGGCAATGGCTAATGATGGCTTGGCAGGCATTACAAAGGTGCAAAATAAATATGGTATTGCCCAGAGCTCTGACAGTCATTATATTCTAGTGGGAGTAGAGCAACATTACAATTAGAAATAACCCTTCAAAAATGAATGGGCTATATGTTCCACTAATGCTATTTGAAGGGAAAGGACTATTTTCTTTGAAGGTGGATGCCAAGAGTAGGCTTTATGCCTCAAGTAGGAGTTATTGCAATGGGCATGCAAAGATACATAGAGATGAAACAGATGGTATGTGTGTGTGCCCACGTGTTTTGTTAGCTTGGCGTGCGTGTGTGTGTGTGTGTGTGTGTGTAAATAGGTATACAAGATAAGAAACAAAAAGAATGTTTCTCTTCACATTAGCTGTGTTCCTACATCCAGGATACACAGTGCTCTAAATATTTTAATCATCAAAATGAATAAACATAGGACTTATTGGGATTCTCCCTGGCTCTTACTGATATCCCCGACCCTTGATACTAAAATTGTCTTGTACTACTCCTTAGATTGAAGAACTTTCTTGGGTTTTAAGGAAATTTTACACTTGTTACCATTTCTGCTCAATTATGATGAGGATCTTATTTCAATTCAGAATTTGAGCAAGGTATGTCACTGAAAAAACTCAAGAACCTCCCAAATTGTATGTATTTTAATATTATTTCAAACTGACAAAACAATGCTAATAGAATGTATAAATAATAAATAATAATAAATAATAAATAAACCATAGTGGTTTCTTAAATGAGGTGTTTTCATACCAAATGTCCCATTCATAACTAATTACTAATGGACAATTGCTGGGTTGGACAAGTGGACAAGGACAATTAATTGAGGTAAACAGGCTTGGACATTTCCAGTTGAATGGAAATTATCACACAGTGTGCTTGCTCGTCTTTTTGTAAAGAACTATTCTGCAGTTATATTATCACACTCCCAACAGTTGAAAGCCAGCCCATCTAATTTAATGCTCTTTTTAGCTCAGCAAATTCTGATTTAGAGAGTTGATGTGCATGGATTTTTGTGCAATCCTATTTACAAACCAACTGAAAAAAAAAAAAAAAAAAGAGTTCCAAACTAGAGAACATGGTGTAGCTCGGAGCTTGCCAGAGACAGCAGCTGTGACCGGCTCGGACACAGGGCACTCTGTCCTCACCGCTGTGATTGGTTCTGCCTCCTAAGCATATCCATCATGGGAACATGAGCTACAGGTAGCCCTTATAATCAAGTTCAAGAAGATGTATTTCCAAGATTTAAATGTGAACTGTTTATATCACAAAAGCCCTAAGATGAGAATCTGTGTCATGGTGTTTACAAGTCAACCAAATACATAACCTCCATAAAAGGGAGGCTCAGAACAAAATGAGCATGGTTACAGGTGCTGAGGAATTGGGAACTCTGCCCACCCTAAGAAAAGGGTGAGAAAGGACACTGGCTAGTGAAACCCAAATTGTCACAGATGATGTCCCTGGGTTGGTGAAATATTGAAAACATTTGTTTCTTTTAGCTCTAGCTTCTGCTATGTTCATGTTCTTCCCTTTAGAAGAATGCAGACCAGAACAACTTGACCCTGCTCTGACAGCTGGCAGATGGTTTGCACTACCTAGATGCTCTTGATCTTCTATTCAGTTTCGTACAAATAATCTTTAAAATTTTTAAGAGGTTGAAAAAAAATGGTTTTACTAGTTTGGGGAGAGGTTTTCTCAAATTGTTCTTACTGTAGCAGGGAACCTTGCCAAAGATTTCCAAAATACCATAAAATCTCAAGGTTCAAACCTTAGATGAAAAGAATGTTTTGTTGAAATGATCTTCCCAAAAGAACTCTTCATATAGTAATTAGAATGACAGGTTAGGCATTATTCCTCAAGTAGGAAAAATAAGGAAAAAGAAAAAATAATCTTTTTAAGATTTTTTTTTCTTAGTTGTAGGTGGACACAATACCTTTATTTTATTTATTTATTTTTATGTGGTGCTGAGGATCGAACCCAGTGCCTCACAAGTGCTAGGAAAGCACTCTACCACTGAGCAACAACCCCAGCCCCAAGAAAAAATGATTTTTACACTTCCAGCTAATCAATAAACTAATCGATTACAAAATTCCTTTGACTTTATGAATAGGTCAATTTGTAGTGCTAGTTTAATCTACAGCATGCATTCCCAAGTAGTAGTCATATGTTACCTCCAAGTTAAAAGCAGTACGCATTTGTATATTAGGCAAGAATATGCTTAACATAATTAGATACTTTTTTAAAACTTCATATTATTCTCAAAAATAATTCTGGAAAAACTTCAGTGGCCTTTCACACTGAGAATGATGATGTCACTACTTACACTTTCTGTTTCATGTATACAACCTAGAGAAGAGGAACCAGGTGTAAGCCAGAGTTTTATTTTGATGACATCATCATAACTTTCAGTTCTAACCGAATCAGCCAGAATTTAAATGGAACCAGGGGATTCAAAGCAACAAAGTAAATCATCAACCAGGAAGGAAATCAAAGTGGGGTCTCACAGTGAAACCGGCCCTCTAGAAATCCCTCCTGGCTCTGGATGGGGACTCCTTGTGAAAACAGATATTCTGAAACATTCTCAACATGACTCAGAGTGTGAGGGAAGGGCGGGGATCCAGTCTCTTTGTTGTCTCACAGGGTTAACAGTGTGTGCCTTAGAATGAGCCAAAGAACAGCAGGAATAGCAGAACATGGCCTCACTCTCTTGAAGAACTAGAAGGAGTGAACAAGCAAGTTGTTGAGGACCTCTGGCCCAAAGCCTGTGGGGCCATAACCACAGCTCTTGAACCACATGGAATTGTTTGGAGTGCCCAGGGATATTGCCCTCTCCATACCAGCAAAAGGATATGGCTTAGCCTCAGGCTAAGAAACAATTACTATTTAAATTCCCTTATACCAAGGGAAAGAGATATAAACCATATTTTAATTATAATTCATGAGTATGCAAAGTCTTGAAAGAAAAAAACATGTCATACTGCTTGACTAAGTGACAGAATAAACAGGACATTCACTGGAAAGTGTGTGTGTGTGTGTGTGTGTGTGTGTGGTGTGTGCTTGTTTTTGGTAAGCAACGATAACATCTTGAGAGGTATGGATGTCTCCGTGTAATTAACAGGGTGGCAAAAAAAAAAAAAGTAGGAATGCAATTCAGGTGGCTCTAGAAAGTACCTTAATTTCTGTTCTTTGGTTTCCTTATGGGAAACATGGAAAGATGCTGATATAAATATCAACAACAGCTAAGACCCAATAATGGTCTGTAAATTCAAAGTTACATTCACATTTGAACTTTATAAAATAATAGCCACGCCACTTTCCCACAGGCCACAGATGAAGTGTGAGTTGCATTCAAAAACCTGCTCAGAGGGTTTTGAAATAAGCATATATTACAGCAGTGCATACACCAGGGAAACCTTGGCCGTAATAACTACAGAAGTACTTCCAGCACATGTCACATCGATATACTACGCTGAAGTCTTTCAGGGGATATTTGATTTTTATTCTCATACAAATAATCCTAACAGGAAGGTAAACTCACATCTATTTTATAGATGAGGAAATAGGTGGAGAGATGAGTCAACCTGAGCAGGATCTGATCAGTCTGCTGTTGATGATGGCATCCTGAGCCACAACACGTGCTACCCCCAATGTCAAATCACCCCTTGCATGATCCTGGACATATTTCCTCTAATGGAAATCTTTCAGTATTCAGAATAATCACAGGTTAATAAGTGATTAGCTAAAGAGAAAAAAAGAAAGCATAACTTGATATTTGCATCATTCTAAGGGAAGAGAAATAATGACAAAACTGGTCCTGGTCAGGTAGTCAGCCAGCAGCTTGACCTCCAAGAAATATCAGATAGAGCAAAGTGTGCAGATTTCTTACCTAAGAATAACTGAGACATGAGATATTAACCTGAGAAATTTTATCTTAATTATCAGGAAATTTTTCAGACATGAAAAATGCCCTGAATGACAGCCATGTACCTAAACAGAAATAATGAAACTCTTTTTTACACCACATTTTAGGAATGGGAAAATAATACAAGAAAAGAATGCAGGTTTACTTGGGGATGTCAGATGACTACTGACCTTTTTTTCATCTATACTATCATCTTTTAGGACCCCAAAAGGGAGAAAAGACAACAAACTGTTAAAAGCATTTGTTAGTATTTATCTAAAAACAATTAAGCACTGACTGTGGTATGACCAGCAGGCACAAACCAGTCCTGGTCCTACTAGTGGAAACGATTAATGGGTAAGTGAGGTCACAAGAAGCTGTCTTCATGTAGTTGGTGCCTTTTCAAGGAAAAATCAACTCCTTAAAGAAGGAAAAGCTCACCCATGACAGCAGCCTCTTCACACCCACTAGCAAACCTCATCCACACCACAGGCCTCTGAAGTAACAACTATCATTAGCTCCCTGGTGCCCACAAGGAAACGCAGGCGCAGACGGCTGAAAGCACTTACTAAAGCCCCACAGCTGGTAAGTGGGAGAGCTGGGATTTGCAGCTCATTTGTGTGATTCCACCATACATGCTTTTATCTGTGATATAATGCTACAAACAAAACTGAGATCCACCTTGAGTAGGCCAAGTGCACCAAAGTTTGTGCAAAGTTTCTTAAAAAAGAAAACTCCAAATTTACTTTCCTAGTAATGGCTATGACACTTAAATTTGATGTTATGTAAATTTAAAAATAGGTTTTCCCTTGACCTTTATAAAATATACACATTTCACTTAACTTTTCTATAGGTCCATACAAAATGAGAGTGCAGTGAAGGTCCAGGCCAGGGGGCTGGGATGTGGCTCAGTGTAGAGCATGTGTTTTATTAGCATACACAAGGCCCATGGTTCCATCTCCAGCACCAAGAAACAAAAACCAAACAAAACAAAGGAAAAAAAAGGGAGGGGGTGAAGATCCCAGCCAGGGAGTTTTTGGTAATATGTATTCATAATTGTGGTGTCTATGCTGGACACTGCATTGATCACAATGACGGCATAAGTATTTCAGGTTTTTCTAGTACTTTTCTCACCCAGTCCAAGAGAAAAATGTGCTGCAATATTGGCTCTATTCTATTTATGTTGCTAAGTTACTGAATATTTTGCCTTGCTTTGCCCAGAAAACTCTGTTAATTATTTTTAAAGAGATAAGCTAATTCTGGAACATCTTTGTATATATGCCCTAAATGTATTGAGAGTATTTTAGTAAAATATGTTTTTTTCTTTCTTTTTCAAATAGTTTGAAGAGAATCGTGTGATTCTGTATTGATTTGGAATGACAATCTCAAATACATTTGTATTTAAGCAGACTGTTCACAGTCTGAAAGAGATGATGAAACTGAATAGCACAGAGGAATTATGATGATTGTGCCAGTAAATACTGGATAGGCTGTTAAGTAGAGAATATGCTTGTCCCTATATTTTAATATACTCAGGTTGTCTAAATCCTCTGAGAGAGAGAGAGAGAGAGAAAGTTTTAGTTTTTGAATATTCTGAATTAAAAACTGAATAGGTAAAACACAATGAGAAGTAACAGAAAGCGAATGGAAAGAAACATACCTTCAAAATGATTTCTCTTGGCCATAAAGGCTTAACACAAAAAAAATTTACAAAGTCAATTTTGGGAATAAGCATCTACATTTCTATAGTTTTATGAGTTTTCCACTTCCGTACATAACTAATGGAACTAGAATGAATGGATCCTTTCTTCCCCCACCTAGAAGTTCTTACGGCTTTTGAACAGTAACACCAATCCTCCAGACTCCTTTATACCTCTTCCTAACAGTGTTGGGACCTTTGGAAACAGTGTTAGCTCAGCACCAGGGGTTAGTTGTAGGGAGAGCCCAACAGGCTGACAGTATGAGAGAAGGGCCAGTATGCTAACTCTGAGGCTTGTCTCCACATTTCCTCCTGCTAGAAGCATTTGGCACAGACCTTACCTGCTCCAAGCTACTGAAACATCCAGCCTGATGTGTATACCCATGTTGCTATGGAATACAGCAAAACTTTATAAAGCTGGGATTAAATAAGATTCTTCTAGGGCCAGTCAGCTGGATTCATTCTTGTTCTTTTCCTCACCTGCTTTCCTTTCTTCCAGACTGATGTGGGGGAGGAGAAACATGTGGCAGCACAGCAATGATTCTCCACACAGAAACAACAAGACAGAGGGATAGCCAAGCCCTTAAAGTGATTTCTTCTTTTACATGGTTTCAGATTTCTTTCTGAAGTCCTAGCTCTGCAATATGACATGATCCGGATTTTTTTGCAAAAATCATCTGCCTTATGCCTCAATTTTTTCATCTGTAAAAGGAGACCATGGAACTGGAAAATTGGGAGGTCTCCATCTGACTCCAATGTTGTTTTACTTTATAAGGCTGTTCCTATTTTTATGGATGTCTGCTTATTTGTATTTCTATCCCAGAACCCTGTGAGAAATTAGACAAGTACTAAGGCAATTTGGTTCTTTTCCTACTCTAGTTGAGGCAACCTCAAAAACCAAATTACCTTGCTTTTTATTAGGCACTGGAGATTTCAGTGAGGCAGGAAAGTAAGATGTTTTTTTGTACACAGAAAAGAAGTAGTTGATATGAAGTAGACTCAAAAGTGTACAATGTAATTATCAAAATGTAGGCTCGGCCAACCAGAAATGAAGGAAAGTACTATGCACTGGAAGGGTGGAGAAAAGCAGAGTTTTTACTACTCAAAAAATATAGCATCTTCTCTTTCCATTTTCCTAGATGCATCATGGGACAGGGAAGAAATATAACATTCAGAGAAAAGTAGGATAAGGCATGTAATATTATGCTCCTTTTACTATATAAAGGAATTGAAACTTGTTTTTCTCTATATATTTGGGTTCATGTGCTTTTCAAGCATGTCTGAAAAATAACACAAACTGCATTGCTCTCTATTGTGTCCGAAGAACTCCAGGTGATTTCTTAGTTTGGTACATGATGTATTTCTGAAAACTTTTCTGATGAAGACCATCTGAAAATTAAGCCATGAATCAAAGAGGGGGGAGGGGGAAAAGCCTACTAATGTGTTATCAAAGTTTTGTGATTTGTGGAAACAGCAGAGAGATAACTTCCGTGGTGTCCTATAAGGTTTTTTTCCCTTTGAAAAGTAGTGAAGTCTATTCAGACACCTTCTTGGGAATACAGCATCTCCCCGCCCCTGTTTGGGTGTTCTATTTAAATTCCTGTGGATGGTGGTGCAGGCATCTGAAGCAGGGAAGAGAAACATGAAGTGGGTCTTTGGCCACCATGGCATCTTGACCTAAGTGGTTTCCAAACCTTTAGGGTAGGACAAGTTTGAGCAGGGAGCCTGGTCTTGGGAGTTAGAGAGCCTATTGGGTTTGATGTGCCTGGTCACTGTGGGCCTGTGCAACGCCACAGGAGTGAGAGCCAGGATAGGGCAGAGCAAGGGGTCTTTTCAGGATAGCCACGTGCTAGATACCACCATGAACTTAGCAAATACCTACTTTCTGTTTTTCTAGAGTCATTTATTGTTTATTCAGCAAATTTTGAGTCATACCCTATTTTTTTTGGGGGGGGGGGTGTGCAGTGGTGTACCAGGGATTGAGCCCAGGGCAATTAAGCACTGAGCAACATCCCTAGCCCCTTTGTGTTTTAAGACAAGGTCTCACTAAGTTGCTTACAGCCTCTGTAAGTTGCTTAGGGCCATGCTAAATTGCTGAGGCTTGCCTTGAACTTGCAATTCTCCTTCCTCAGTCACTGGGATTAGAGGCATGTGACACTACACCCAGCTATGGCTTCCTTTAATTTAGCTGAGCACAGCCTGTCTAGAAAGCAAGCAACACCTGTATGAAGTTTTCTTCTTTACATGTGCAGCAGTTTGAGGAGAATGAACTATCTTTATCATCTGAATTTTCAAAAAAATTATCCAGAGAAACTCCACTAGGTTTTTGTTTCTGAAATAAAAATTCCATCTTAAAAGATTACAATAAAGCTTCCTACCCATCTCTGTAATTGATCTTGAAGTGAAAGTCTGAAACTTTATAAGACCTGATTATCTCTGAGGAAGTGGTAACAAAAAAAAAAAAAAAAAAAAGAAGACACTGTTCCCAAAGAGTTCCAGCAGTTTAATAATAAAGCAACACACCTGGGCTACAGATACATTTCCTCTACTCCCCACTCCTACTCCTACCCTTCTACCAATTCTTTTTACACCTCTCATACAGGGGTGATGAGGTCTTCTAACCTAACCCTCTCTCTCTACTCATAACTTCATCCAAATTTGTTCTTAGAGTTGACAGAATGTTGTCTCTTGGTCAGTGGGTTATTCACCATTTCAGCCATCTGTGGGTAATGTGGACACCATGTCTCACTTGCTCTGGTTGGGTGATAGCTTCAGAAAAGATTCAAGGGAGAAAATCAGAATTATAACTCCCATAGGCATTTCTTCATGGAGTATCCAGCTAGTTGACCATCACTGTGACCTTGACATGGGCAATCTTGGCTTTGACCTTGTCCTGATTTTCACTCTATGTGTAGAAAACCATTGTTACGTCAGGAACCACTACTATCAGAAATAACCAAAGCCAAGAAAAATATTATGCCATATGAACCTGAGGAAGCAGGAAATAAGATTTTGGAAGAGGAAAGAATAGGGCTGCTAGGGACAAATTTCATCTTTGTAACCTTGATTTACAGTACAAAAACTCAATATTAAGTAAAAAGTCTATGAGGGCTATAGAAAACAGAATGATGCTGTTCACTGAAGATTTTTATATGTAGGAAATTACTATTGTTCTGGTGTTTCAGAGCAGAAAAACAAACACCAAAAGGACCACTCTTCTTTTCATTAAAGAGTATCCTCAACACACACACACACACACACAACACACACACACACAAATGAATGGTAACTATGGGTGGGTTAACTAACTTGAGTATGATAATCAATACACAATGTGATATCAAATCAGGCTGTACACTTTGAACACATATAATTTGTTTATTCATTAAGTATTTTAAAATGAAAATAATTTCCCTTAGGAAAAAATAAACAAATAATAGTAGCCAATTTATTGCATAGCAATATGAATCATTATTATGAGTGAATTGTATACTTAAGAACTGGTTAAGACAGTACATTTTACATTATATGGATTTTACCACAACTTAAAATTTAGAAAAATTTTAAAATTCTATTTAGTTATTGATCTTTCAGTCCTTATTCCCATCATCTGACGAGAATGCTGAGTGGGAGAGCAAGCACTGTTCCCACCTAGTAGGTGAGGAAACCGAGGATGCAGAGCCAACCAAGATCATGGGTCAGCCACTAAGTGGTGGCACTGAGCTATACACACGGACCTACCTGATGGCAAGAATGTCTGCCTCAACATCCTGACTCCTGGAATGAGTAACCTCAACATGGAGTTCTGTAATTTTAATCTATTTGAAGATACTGTTTATTTTTTAAGTTTTGAAATGCCTGTATGAATGTGAATCATGGGTCTGTTTTCTGGCTGTATCACTTTACAAACTTCAGAAGTGCACGCACCATTAGACTTTGTTCCAGTCTATTGTAGAGGAAGAGGAACTATGCAAGTGACTTCTGAGAGCAGCCAGAAGAGGCTGACGTTTACATGGCTGAGGGACTTGTGCTAAGGTGGCAATGTCTTATTTGTGAATCTGCAGCATTCTGTGTTAGAAATGAGAATCAGCAAGAGGTGAGGAAGGGGAGAGAAGAATTTAGATTATCTTCCTAATATCAACCTAATAACCAATGCTTTTAAAAAATTTATTGGCTCTTTTTATTTTAAATGACAGTAGAATCCATTTTGACATAATTATACGAGTATGGAATATACCATATTCTAGTTAGTTATTCTTGGGGGATGATGGTGGGATTCACTCTAATGACAGAACCAATGCTTCTGAACTGGCCTTTTTGTAATCCAGCAAACCAACTTAACAGTTTAAAAAAAGAAAACCTCCACAACATGTGAAAGATAATTTGTTGCTGTGAGTTATAAATGAATTTCCTTGGAGTAATTTTGGTTTTACCTTTTAGTTATATGGAACTAAAATTTGGGTGCTGCAGGCTGATATATTCATTGGCTAAGAATTCAATACCCAAAACCAAGTACCCTGGTCCTGTCTCTTCTGCCTATATCAATTTGCCAGAGCACTTCTCTCTCTCTCTCTCTCTCTCTCTCTCTCTCACACACACACACACACACACACACACACACGCACACTATCTATCTATCTATCTACATATATGTATATATATTAAATATTTATTTAAAAGAGTAGTGAAAAATCTGAAAAGAAGCCATGACAAATGACTGGTTTGTTATCAAATGCCACATTATTTCTAGACATGAAATTAGAATATGGTTATTTGCAAATGTTTACTAATAAGGACATTACTACTTGCTCAAGGGTAAGGAGTCTTTCCAAATGAATAAAGGGGGACAAAAGGGACTGCAGCTTTACTTCAGAGGGTAACTCTCCAATGCCCCCGGAGACATTTTTGGTACCTTAGACATGATATCTGCATTGTACTTGAATCATGTGGTCACTCCTAGGGAAAACAATGTATTAGAAGGTCAATGGCTTTTTGGAAGAGTTTTTACTTTTCATAATACATAATGAGGCAGGATTCAGAAAGAACTCCCAGGGTTGTAAAGGAAGGCAAGAGCGAAAGGAATGTAGCAGCCGGGAATGATTTTGGAATGACGGAGGCTATATGACTCAACTTCATTTGGTTAAAAAAAAAGTTTCACTTACTATGCTGTCCCCAGTGCCTTCAGCTCTGCCATGTGTGTCAAAAGCATGTTGGTGGACAAGTGGGAAGACAAAATGCTAATCCCTCCCTGAGGTCTGTGCCCCTAAGTCGCCTGACACGTTCTAGGGATGCTTCCTGTCATCTCTGGTTGTATTCACTACAAGAGTTAACATGTTTACAATGTGATTCACCCTGCCATGATCTCAAGCTATTTCTTATTCCTTTTGCAGTCGGAACCTTATAATGAATACTTTCAAAACTAGGAAACACTGTCAGTTTTTAATGACTTTTCAACACTTGCTTTGTAATTTTCAGTCTTTAAATATGTCTTTTAAAAAATTCAAATATGTTAACAGCCACCCAGATACACGGAGTAAATTCTTCTTTCAGATTAATAAATTAGAGATTTTGGAAATTCATTAACTCTTTAGACTCTCCCATGCAGCTCACGGGTCCAGGGAATTTCCACATGGCACATGAGTCACCAGCAAAGGTTATTCTTCGCCCACCCCCTCTTCCCCGGGAATAATTTACTTAGAACATCCTAGTGTTTATTCATTAAAGTCCAGAATGCAGCAAAAATCTCCAGTGAGAAATTCCAGAATTACATTTCTTAGAAAATAGAGGGGAAATCTTCATCAGATCCCCCCACGTATCAGGGATCAAGGGAACATCAAAAATGGGGACATGCTCATCTCTTGGGTATGTGTGTTATTTGCTATCACATAAATGATGAAGCCTGCTAGGTTTCTATTTTCTTTGGCCTTAATCCCCTGACATATCCTTCACTTTATACTTTGATATGAAAATTTCTAAAATTTAGAAATCTAAGAGCAATTAGAAAATCTATCTTTGTGTTGTAAGTAGCCTTTACCTTGTTATATAATTACTTCACTATCTCTTCTTGCAGCTGTCAGGCTTTTTAAATCCCTTGTGTAAAATATAAGAGCTTCTGACTTCTAATTAGGTTTAAATTGTGTCTAAATTAAGAGCAAATGGGCACTGAGTGAGAGTCTGAAGGACCTACTGAAACAGAAAGTGCACAAATGCTCGCAGAATCACTTTAAGATCTTTGGTTGCTTCTGTGTGTGTTTTTGTTTGTACTTCAAAACTGGAGAAACAGACTCTGAAACAACAAAGGGCCCTCTCTGGATGTCTGGATACTCATTGATCCACCTTAACAAAGCAACATAGAGGCCCTGTGCAAAATACCCAGTTCTGGATTTAGTGAGATTGCAAGGAATACCCCATTAAATTATGCTCCATGTGTGGATGGCAAAGCTTGCATAATTGGCATCCTGGTGGGGAAGAACATGACACAATTATTATGAATTAAAATTACATATATGTGACAATCAAATATGATCTGTGTGGAATAAAGCCAACCTATCACTAACCATTCCTTTATATGTGCAGCTGAATATAAACCTGTAGGTATTTTTTTCATTAAAATTCAAATAGTGAAGACATAGTTTTTCAAGAGATATATGCTATTGTATCTCAAAATTTGGTACTTACTTAGGTATAGAAGTTTCTTTTTAATTTCTTCATGGAAGATTCATCTTTTTTTTTTTCAAAAAAAAAAGAAAAGAAAAAAATCTCCTATGATGTCAGGCTAGTAGACCTCTACATCTTGATTTTATATATATATATATATATATATATATATATATATATATTTTTTTTTTTTTTTTTTTTTTTTTTTTTTTGCTATTAGCTTTTACTCCTCTAGGGTTGCATGTGGAAGTGAACAGCCCAGAAAACATGTAGTCTCAAGTAAACAATCCCAAAAGCTACTGTGCTGATTTAGCTTTCCTGGACAATTCTCTAATCCCAAGGAGGGCATTGGTCTTCCTCCTACTTAAACTAATGTCTGTTTTGTGAACAGCTAATCTTTGTAAATCACTCAATCCTCTTCTTCTTCTTCTCTCCCTGAGCAGGTCTGATATTGAAACTGGCATTTTCTTTCTTGCTGCTGATTTTCTTCTGTTAACCAGGCTGACACTGGGCAGAGCCTGGTTGATTTCAAGATGGCCCCATCTCAGAAGGCCAAGAATAACTGTGTGCTGATGGCAAAATGCTCCAAGAGGACCACTTGGGAAGAAAACTATTTCCATAAGTGCAGGTTCAGTGTTCACTTAAAAAAATCTATTTATTGCTCATTATATTTCCTCCCCCACACCTGGTCTTTTCATTTGAAACACACTTGCCCCTGCACAATTCTACCTCTGTCCAGAGAATTCTGTATCATTTCAATCACATCAGCACATGTGGTTTCATATAAATTATGGACCAAAGTAGAACAAAAGTCTGAACCTAAATGACTTCACCAGGGAAGAAGATTCAAATAAGGAGGAAATGCAGGGGAGAGAAAATATGCCAAAAAGCAGAAAGAGATGAAAATGAGAGGAGGTAAAGAGAGCCAGTTTAATGAGGTCAGTTGTTCTTGCTTCCGGGCACAGATTTCTTAATTTCTCATATTTTCTGAAACTTGACCCTTGTCTGTTCTTTCCATTTGACCCTAAATGAAGAGAATGGAGACACAAACGTGGTGTAATGCAGCAAACAGACTTTGGCAGCTACGGCCCTGTGCTTAAATTTTGGGATCTGTGAGTTTGTTGGGAAATTATTTTACATCTCTGATTTTCCCTAATTCCTCGCCATTGTAAAGGGAACCATGATGTTGCTCTTCAAGCTAATTTTAAGCACTGAAATGAAAAAAAAATGTGCTTATAGCACAGTTCCTGGCATGAGACAAGCATAAACAACATTGTAGCATTCATTTTATATGGGTAGCAAAAACTCCACAAACTTTGCATTAAAAGTACATTTCCAGGCTGGGTACAGTGTCCATGCTCCTGTAATCCCAGAGGCTCAGGAGGCTGAGGCAGGAGGATCCCAAGTTCAAAGCCAGCTTCAGCAAAAGTGAGGAGCTAAGTAACCCAGTGAGACCCTGTCTCTAAATAAAATACAAAATAGGGCTAGGGATGTGGCTCAGTGGTTGAGTGCCCCTGAGTTCAATCCCTGGTAACACTGCCCCCGCCAAAAAAGTGTATTTCCAAGTTCAGAGAACAGCATTGCATTTTAAATAGCTTTTCAAAGATGCAACAAATCAGTTTTTGTTACTTCAATGAATTGAGGGAGGAAAGGAGGCACCTAGGAATCCAGAACAACCTCCCCATAAAATAATATGATGAACATGCAGTAATATGTGGTTCTTTGCTGGATTATCAAATACAATCCAAATGACCCAAATGTAATGGAAGCAAGCACCACAAAGGGATATTTGAAAACCCGTGTACTTTTCAGCGCAGGTGAGAAAACATTCATATATTTGATAATGTATAAAATGATAATAATACATTAATTGGCTAATGATTTCTCAGGCTCTGATCTTTCAGGAAAGGATTAAAAGAAGAATACATGGGCTGTGGAGTGCTTCAGTTCTCTACCGCTTAACCCTTTCATGCCTGAGTATCACTCCAATGTTGATTTACATGCCTCTAAACCAAAACCCCTTAATTTTACAGTGAGCCATGAGAACAAGAGACACTGTGACTGTTTCCTGCCACGTTTCTGAAAACTAATCTTAATTGAGAAATGAAGTATTCTTCTCTAGAAAGTCTTGGGAGTTGCTGGTTCTGGGATTGACACCTAGCTCTTCCCACCTTTCTTGCCTCTGCACTTTCTGTTTTTTAAGGTAGAATTCTTATTTTTCAGTTATATCTTCAGGTTCAAGTTTCTCTTTTGGTTCCCTGGATTCTTTTAGTTCTTCCTTCAAGGTGCCAAATGTCCCTAACACTGAGATCAGAGTTTTGTGGCCTTGGACATTTAGATATCCCTCCCCAGTTCTAGCCTACAATGAGTGAGCTCCAAGCACCATCAACCCAACAATTCCATGCTCTTAGTGACACTTAGTCTCTGCAATTTTTAAGTGGGTTAATTTCTTGTGTGCTGCAAAAGTTGTGTTAATCAAGTTACAAATTGTATGTAGTAGGTTACAGATATTAGATTGTACTTGATGTATCTTCTTCCATCTTTTAGATAAGGTTGTCTTGTTCCAAAAACCCACATATGGAAAATGAAGATCCACACAGAGACATGTTTATCTCTATATAGAGATCAATATATATGTATGTACATATATCACATATGTTCTGTATATATTATATATGTATACATATATATGTATATACATTATGTATATATGTATATACTTACGTATATATGTTGTGTGCGTGTTTGTGTACATATGTGTGTGTATATGTATATATGTATGTGTGTGTGTGTGTATATATATATATATATATATCTCCTTTGAGACCCTCAACCATGGGAGGGAAGAGTTGCCTCACACACAGCAAATCTGCTTTAGAAAATACTCCTTTAATCAGAGCAAATAAATGCAAGCTGTGCAAGAGGTGAAATGAAAGCGAGATCTGGGTTATAATATCAGATTCACTGTTGTTGTCTTTTCCTCTGTGGTTTAAAATTTACCTCGACATGGAAGAATTGTACTGATAAAGACACAAACTGGGGTTATGTACATTGGAGTTAATTGGAAGCAGCTGAGAACAGTGGGAAGAAATACTGTCCACATTTGGACAATTGCTTCTCTTATCGTGGGTGGGCCAGTTCGTGAAGGCTCTGTAGCCTCCTTAGGGCCGGAACTGAATTGCAATGCATAACTTACAATAAAAGTCAGAATCCTCATTCATATAAGAGACCTACACTTCCAGTACTAAATGGCTTATTAAATAAAAGGAATAAAATCCATTCGATTTCCTTTCAGTAATTCACTTTATGTGGCATGTTGTTTTCCAATACAAATATTGCTGGTGGAAAGATAGTCACAAAGAGCAGCTCACACAGGCTGTAGTTTGTGCGTTGTTTAAGTGGCATAGGAGCATCTCCCAACATACAGTCCAACTTCCTTAGGGTCATTTTAAGACTGATATATGGCAGAAGATAAAATAAAGTTTATCTGACCATGTCTGAGATCCATAATTAAATATAACGATAATTTGCTGAACTCCTACTTTATGATAACCAGCAAGTGTACGTGATTGTTGATGTTCACATGGCCACACAGTTGGTAAAAGGAAGAGTTGATACTGACCCCTGCTCTCTCCAGACTATGCTATATCCAGAGTTCCAAAAGCCTATCCATATATTTTTCACAGGGAATTGCATCATTACCATGAGAGCAAGGCCAAACACTCATCTAAAATCCGCTGTCTAACTTCTCAGAAGAAGATATATAATCAATCAACAAATATATGAAAAAATGTTCAGCATCTCTAGAAACTAGAGAAATGCAAATCAAAACTACTCTAAGATTTCATCTCACTCCAGTCAGAGTGGCAATTATCAAGAATATAAACAACAATAAGTGTTGGCAAGGATGTCAGGAAAAAAACACACTCATACATTGCTGGTGGGACTTCAAATTGGTGCAGCCAATATGGAAAGCAGTCTGGAGATTCCTTAGAAAACTTGGAACGAATCACCATTTGACCCAGCTATCTCACTCCTCAGTCTATACACAAAAGACTTAAAAACAACATACTACAGTGACACAGCCACATCAATGTTTATAGCAGCACAATTCACAATTGCTAACTATAGAACCAAACTAGATGCCCTTCAATAGATGAATGGATAAAGAAACTGTGGTATATATACACAATGGAATATTAGTCGGCATTAAAAGAGAATAAAATTATGGCATTTTCAGGTAAATGGATGGAGTTGGACAACATCAAGCTAAGCAAAATAAGCCAGTCCCCCCACCAAAAAAACAGGGACTGAATGTTTTCTCTGATAGGTGGATGCTGATTCATAGTGGGGCCTGTGGGGGGGCAGGAAATGGGATGAATGTAGGAACTTTGGATGGGGCAAAGGGGAGGTGGAAGGGGGTTAGGGAGGTAGGAAAGATGGGGAATAAGATGAACATCATTACCCTAGGTACATGTATGATTGCACGAATGATGTGGCTTTACTTCATGTACAACCGAAGAAGCAAAAAATTCCGCTCTCTTTGTGTACAATGAATCAAAGAGCTTTCTACTATCACGTATAGCTGATGAGAACTAATAAAAAAAGAAACAGTTAAAAAAATAAAAAATAAAATCTACAATCTATCCAAGAGCCAGCCCATAACCATCCTAGCCTCCTGAAACACAAGGTGAAAAGCAAGTAAAACAGTTTCCTCAAATAAGGCAAAAAAAAAAAAAAAAAGAGAAACCTACTTGTGGTCACACTTGTGGAGTGATAGTTATTAGATCTTGAGTTCTTGAAATAGTTGGTATTCCACAAACTAAGATGGAAGGGAAAGACACTTAGACAAGGTAAATTTAAACTTTTCCTGCCTCATTAGAGTTTCCTAATAAAATGTGGGCCTTTGAAAATATCAACATTATACTGTGAAATTCAAAAATTTACCATGAGAATCCAGTAATTTTATTTCTGGTACTAGACCACAAAGAAATAATCTGAAAAGAAAAATAATTTTGTGCAAAACTACTAAAGCACTATTGAAAACAGAAATATCAGGAAATCAGATAAATTGGCCCAAGAAAGAATGGCTGAACTAATTAGAAGGCACTAATGAAATAAAATCATATGACTTTCCAAAAGCATATAAAACTGTACACTTATGATAGATAAAATGTTGAATGACATAAATATATTAGAATTAAAGTGCTCTTCTGTGGGGACAAGGATTCCCCTTACAAGTCCTTCTCAGTCACCTTAGTTTTCCTTAGGTGGCAGGTGGCATGGCATACTTTAGTCCTTCAATCCCCAAGAAGCACCCAGCAGATACTCAGCACATGCTAAGAGGACCTCTCTGCTTTTTGCTCCCCTGGACCACAGCAGTGCTGGAAGGGAGCCCTGGGTTTCTATGTCTCCAGTCCAACTTTTCACTCAGGCCTCATCTGCGTCAGATATGCCCAATGTCCACTTGACTGTTTTCATAAAATGATGATGCAGTGCAGAAGAAATCTTGCAAAAGTCTGATTATTCATGCATACGTTCAAATATTTACTCAACAAGTTATGGAGCACCTGCTAAAGGTAGTGATTTTATATTATCATAATATGGCACAAATTCAGTAAGGCAAGGAGTAAGAATAAATACATTGAGTAACAGGTTAAGTGACTGCCAGAAGCTTAGAGATGTAGGAGTGACAAATAGGTAAAGCATCAATAAGGGCAGTGAAACTACTCTGATACTATAGTGTTGGATATGTGTCATATACATTTGTTAAATATATATGTACAACACCAAGAGTGGACCCTGATGGAAATGGACTTCAGTTAATCATGTATCACTATTGGCTTTGCAATTCTAACAAATGTGACATAACAATGTAAGATGTTAATGACAAGAGAATCCTGCAGTAGGGAGGGATGAAGGGAGACAGCATCTGTGAGAATTGTGCATTTTCCACAGTTTTTTACAAATCTATGACTGTGAAAAAAAAAAGAAAGAAAAAATCAAATATTTAATTTAGTAATTTATTAACAATAAATTAATAATTAATATAAGAAAAGTCCTGCTCCCCTTCTTATTAATGTTACCCAGGAGGATTGGGTTTCTGATACTTTTTTTACTTGGAAATTTTAAAACGCATGTTGTGTGGCTGGAAGACTATCTCCCAGAAATTAACAGGTAACATTTAATCCCATGTTCAATTCCATCTTTGTGTTGGAGCTCACATGATTCTCACTTCATCTGCAAGTTTGGAAACTCAAGAGGCAGCACTAAAAAGGATTGAAATTCTGATTTTCCTGATTTATTTCAGCCATCACAGAACACATTATTCTTTCTTTGTTTTGGTAGAGCCCTTTAGACACATATTTTTTAAGTTACTAAATCAACATTTATCAAGTTAAATTCTTAATTGAGGTATTTTAATATAGTATATTTAAATAGCATACTTAGATATATAGTTTAATAACAAAATGATTATTAGTTGTGGTCAATAACAAAACTAACACTTGATTAGGTTAATGAAAAAAAAAACACTGGGGCTGGGGATGTGGCTCAAGCGGTAGCGCGCTCGCCTGGCATGCATGCGGCCTGGGTTCGATCCTCAGCACCACATACAAATAAAGATGTTGTGTCCACCGAAAACTAAAAAATAAATATTAAAAAAAAAAAAATTCTCTCTCTCTCTCTCTCTCTCTCTTAAAAAAAAAAAAACTAACAACTGCCTTCAAATGACTGTGATGAACTATTTTAAAAGAACAAATTGCTCTGGGGATGGACTTAGTGCTTATGTGTCTTAAATCTCAGCATGTTCCTCACCATGTGACCTTTCACTCAAAACAGAAGGTATTTTACCACAGCAGTCTGCAGTAGGAGGCAGGAGTCCTCCTCCTTCTAGTCTCCCTGGAATGTAAAAACAACACTACAAAGCTAAGGAACTAATGAAATTTAGTGAAGTCAAATACAATGTCATAATGAAACACCCCCTACCACCACACAGACACACACACATATACTGTGTCTCTCCAACTTCACTTTTATTCTAACTAAAAATCTTAGCACTTTTGTAGGCTCTGGAAGAGTGGGTGGGGTTTTATTTAACTGCATTACCAAAAAAATCCAAGCTGTAGACCTTAATATAAATAAAATGGTTGAAATCCTAAGCTCTGTTAGCTTCTGAAAAGCTTCTATCAAGAGATGTTTGGAGTCCAGGAAGCCCAGTTTCCAGTGAATGTGGGCTCCTCGAAGAACTGTCCACCCCAACTTTGCTTGAATACTTTCAGGGTATGGTATTCAAAACTTTATGAAAAGCAAAATCCATTTTAAGATCATTCTAGCTGTTTGTAAAATTCTTTCTTAAGCTGATCCAAATTTGCCTCCCTATAAACTTCAGACCCTTTTTCTCAGTTCTCTGAAGCCAGAAGAGTAAGTATATTCTTTTCTCCATCTTAGTACTTCCTGCACTTGTGGACAGCTGTCATATCACCTTTATGTCTGTCCTCGGTGCTGGACCCCTCTTCTTTGACTACTCTTTGAATGAATTCTAACTCTCTACACCCTCAGCTACACTCAACTTTACAAACACTAGCTTGCCATGCTTCCTTAAAAATGTGCCTTGAGTTACATATTATATTCCACACACATTCTGAGCAGCACTGGGCATAGTCAGATGATTAATTCCTGAATTTGAGACACTGTACTTTTATTAATAGACTCAAACATCCATGCCACTGTTGTTGGCTCATATTGAACTTACATCCAACCAAAACACCCAGATCTTTTTCACACTTATGTAATTGGTGTTTTTCATTCCACCAGTCACTCAACAAATATTGCCTTCAAGAAAATTATTTCCACACCAAAAGCTGTCAGTTTCCATAAGATGATTGAGAGACAAATAGACTAAGGAGACACGTGGACTTTTGACCTACAAGTTGAACCTGGAATTATATTTTTCCATTAATTTAAAAGGTAACTATATTATATATCAGTGAGTTGTTAAAGTGCAAAGCACATGGAATTCCACTGATCAGTGAACTGGGAACCATAGTAGACAAATGAGGTGAAATTCCATCACATTTCAGGCATAAGTTCAAATAGGTTTGTTTAGAGGGGCACAAAGTTGATTTTTGAGAAAAAAATGGGATCCTAACTATATAAACAGCACTGGAAAGTACTTTTCTGACTATGCCACAACACACAAGTTCCTTAGTTTCTTCATGCACCCTACATATTAAAACAGAAGGAGCTGGGCTTGGTGGTGCATACCTGTAATCCCAGTGACTCAGGAGCCTGAAACAGGAGGATCACAAGTTCCAGGCCAGCCTCAGCAGCTTAGCAAGGCCCTGAGCAACTTAGTAAGACCCTCTCTCAAGATAAAAAAAAAAAAAAATAGAAAAGGATTGGGGAGGTAGCCCAGTGATAAAGCACCCTTGGGTTCAATCCCCAGTACCAAAAACTTGAAAAATAAATGAAAACAGGCTGGTTATCTATTGTACATAAATACCCAATATACTCAAGAGTTTCCAGAAAGTTAAAACTACCAAAATTATGATAGCCTTTCAAATCTATGTATCTTTATGTCTGTATAATATTCCTTTTTTCAGTCTGTTCTCTCCTATGTGGTTTCCCGAATTTTGTGGATTGTTTATTAGGAGCTTTAATTGGTGAAGTGCTAAAGAATTGATTCATTATAGAGCAAGTTCACACTCAGAGCTGAAAGGAACCCAATGGATCCTCCAATCCAAAGTTTTACTACACTGATGAGGATATTGAAGCCCCTATGGGCCACTGTTCAATTACTCCAGCATGCTGAGCAAGGTGACTGGATAAAGCTCAAGAAATTGGCCTCAAGTAGGTGGAAGTCAAGGTGAGAAGACAAAACACAGGTGAACATAAGAGAAAGTGACTCAGACTTGAAGGAGTTCAAGATGAAGATCCATGTAGATGACACTGATTATTGACTCTGCTGTCTGTGTATGTAGACTGTTGGGTGAAAAAGGAAGAGGGAGAGGTGAGAGTAAAAGTTGGATAAGAGATATGGGTCAGCTCAAGGAATGGCTCATATTTATAGGAAAAATATGCATAGGTACCATTACATATATCATATGTCGTAACAACTGTAGGAAACAGTGTATAAATCACACATGGGTGCTAAATGAGTTAATGCACAACTGTAAATGTGTACAATGAATCCAGATGATTTCAATTTTGTATATAATAAAGGGTTCCATCCAAAAGGTTTAAATAGCTGGTAACACTCTGAAAGTGACATATCAGGTCAGTGATAACTCTAGCTACATATTATAAATCTGGAAAGCTTTTATTCATTCATTTATGTATTTATTTACTTACTTACTTACTGTATGTATGTACTTGAGATAGGGTCTCACTATATTGACCAAGATGGCTTTGAATTCCTAGGTTCAAGGGATTCTTCTGCCTCAGTCTTCCAGTGGAGAATTTTTTAAAAGATACCTATAAGATCCTACCCCAAACCAATTATGACAAAATCCCAGGGTTTGGGGCTCAACGTAGGTATTTTTAAGATTCTCCTAGTGATTTCAAAGTGCAGTCAAGGTGGAGAACTATTGATTTGGAGATTGCTCTGGAAGTCCTATGCATAGGCCCTAAAGATGGAGAATGAGAGATGGGGAGGACAGAGTTACAGCCCTTCTATTAAAACCAGTGAAAATCTGTCATCATGGGGACCTAAAGGAAGGTCTGAGTGAAGTAGGGCAAAATGGGAAGTTGAAGATGGCACTGGGTGTGTGACTCAGGTGCATCCTTGAATGAAAGTGCAATTCCCCAGCACATGGCAGGAGGGGTGCATCTGGGCAAGCTGAATGGGAAGGGTGTGCAAGTGCAACTGGCTCCCCAAACAGATGGCGCAAGAAGGCTAAGCTGCTGGCAAGGGCTCTTCTTCTGAGGTCAGGGGTGGCCGCTATGAATGCAGGAGAGCATCTGGAGAGAGAAGCATGGAAACCAGGAGAGTCCTAAGAGAACAGAGAGTAGCAATGCCAGGAAGAAGCCACAGGGATGCACAACCACGTCTGGAATGTGAGCAAAGAGGCAGCATCCTGGCCACTGCCCCAAGTGCCAGGTCCACACTTTCTTGAGCAGGTTTCCCACATTTGTGATTATTGTGGAGCCACAGTTCAGAAGGAGTGTCCCAGTTTTAAGAACAGAGACATGGTAAGCATTTTCATGCCCTGGAGCTCCAGCCTTACTGACCTGTCTAGAACCATGGTTCAGTGACTTCCCTTTTTCTGAGCCCCAGATCCTGCAGGTGAGCCAGGAAAAAGTGGGCACTTAGGAACTGCTGGCGTAGCTAAATGAAAGTCATGCTCTGCCCAGATTCATGCCATTCCTGTCTGAACAAACATGGAATTTCCTGCTGTCTTAAAAGTGGTTTTCGATCCTCAAGTGGTGTTTTCTAGGCAACCTTAACTCAGGGCTGCACATTTCAAAGAGAGGACAAATTGGGGTTGAAATTTTGAGAAACCTGCTCAAGGTCACCCAAGGGTATGTTAGGGGTTGCACTGCAGACTAATTCATTGTTCCTTCCTATAGAGAATTTGAGAGGCATGGGGTAGGTGGTCTGAAGGAGTGAAGCCCATAGGGCCAGGAGTAATTGGGAATGTTCAGACCTTCCAGAAAAGAGACACGTTTGGAGCCCAGGACAGCAAATGAACAAGAACAGGCAGTCCTTTAAAGCAGGGCTTTCCTCTTTGAGGGTTGACAGAAATCCCTGGCATCTCCCACACTCAGCAATTGTTAATACACATGGAAAATATTCTACTGAGAGGGAGGGAGGGAACTTCTCCTTTTTGCAAGTTGGAGAAAATGAAAACTCTCCCTTAGAGATGGAAGAAATCATTACCATCCCCTGAGAATCAGATTGGTCTGCTTCAAATAAAATTAGTTCATTGTAAAACAGATCAGTTAAGAGCTTAAAAGAAAAATAAGAAGTGTGAGCTCATGTGAATCACCTGAAGGGAAAGGCTGGGAATCAAATGTCCTCCCGGGAAATACTCTACCCCATAGGACAAAAGGGACTCTGGGCTGGGGAGAGGAACAAGCCTGGCCCAGCAAGGGCAGCTGGGATTCTCAGACTAGTGAACTTTTGCACTTTAATTGCAACCTTTGCTTTTTGGCCCCAGAGAGTTTGCAGGTATTAAATAATCCCCATTTTCCCCTGATCTACAAGAAAGTTCAGGGACCAGCCAGGGTACATCCTCAAGTCTCCCAGTATACAGGGCAGAGAGCAGCTGCCTTGCTCACCTAGTCTCCTACTCCAGGTCTACTGTTTTGTTTCTAAATGTGGAAAACAGTATAAACTGAGCTGTCTAATGAAATAGGCACTGTTCTGTAATCGCTTTGTAAAAGTTCTGGGAATAGAAAGTGCTGGAAAGAGGGCAGTTCCAATGACTATTATAACTGGAAAGTTAAACAAAGGCCAAAAAGATACTCACATTGCAGAGTGGTCTTGAAAAATTGCCACGGGCAAATAAAATTCCAGGGCATACACTTATATACCAGTCACCATCCTTTGGACTTGAGCTCACATATTGGTTATGCAGATAGCAACCCCATCTGTGCCCTTAGTTTTATTTCTCAATATTCATCATTCCTTCCTAGTGGTTAAGAGAGTCCCCCAGCTCCTGGAATTGATGGGTAAGTTTGAGAATGAATAGGGCTATGAAGTTTTATTTACTCAAACATGAAGTTATAACACTGAAGCATGTCAAAGAACCACAGGGATTTTCCTTAAATAAGCAAAACACACATTAAACTGGTAATAATTAAAATAGTCTGCCCTAAAGAATGTGCAATGGATTGCATTTTCTCCTGGACCAAGAAAGGCAAATATCCTCTAAGAATCAGCAAGTCAAAATAACATTTTCTCCAAAACTGCATCCCTAATATGTCTGAAGGACTATCTTTTCAGAGATTTAGGAAAGATGACTCATCTGATAGTGACAATCAAGTCCTAGCCTGCTTTCCTTTCCTGCTCACAACTTCACTTTAAGATCTCTGAAGATTTGACCTCCTTGGTTGAAGCAGGAACAAGTCAAAAGAGACAAAATCTGGGCAAATTCTCATTTGCAGAATAGGTCCTCCACCTTTGTTAGTCCCAAGATAGTGGGCAGAGGCCCGTGCTGCCTCTACCTGCAACTTTACCAGCAGCACAAAGGACTTGCCTCCTCCATACTCCTTCACACGCCCCTTTACTCCTATGCTCTTTCAACCATTATGTGCAAAAGCCTCACCAGCTCTTCACTACTGCAAAAGCAAGTGAGGTCAGTAACATTTCCCTGCCTTTTTTAACTTGTTCTGCCAGGGATCCACGTGCCTGAACTTGACACAGCCAGCATCAGCTGCGATTACACTCATTATTATTAACTATTGATTGAATGACTGATTATCAAAACTATTGAAAGTAGTCCGACTTCTGAACAATAACAAAGGGTAAAAATAGCAGATCAAAGATGGGAGCACACAATGAAGAGTGTAGACACATTGCCTCCCAGAGAGTCTATCTCTTGATGTGTTCAATTAATCAATAAGTAGTGCAGAATGAAGGAAGTTTGTGCAAATCTCTCTTGAAAGGCTTGGAGCAGGCTTCTCCTTATCATAGATATACAAGCACAGGTATGGTACTCTTCTGTGTGAGACTTTTAATATGTCCCAGAGAGGGAAACTTCCATGCCATTTTACAGAAGAGGAAACTAAGGCCCAGGGAGAATAAGCAACTTGACCAAAGTCATCCAGGTGAAGTAAGGGGCTGGGATCTAGGCTCTCTTGTTCTCAATCCAGTGTGCTGTGTGTCATTCAAACTGCCATCAGGTAGGTGCTGAGCTCTGTGGGCACACAGCCAAAAGAAGCAGAGAAAGCTCAGCTCTCATGGAGCTGGCATCTAGTTGGACAGATACTGAAAGAACAAACAATCCTGCAAGATGAGCAGGAGCCTGCAACTGAAGATCTAGGAGACAAGTTTTTCAGGTAAAGAGAACAGCTTGTGCAAAGTCCTCCAGGGGAGAAAAAAAATCTTCAGTTTGAGAAAATAAGCAGTGGCAATGCAGCTAGCATCAAGCAATCCAGGGGACAATGGGGTAGTATGAAACTGAAGAGCTGGCCAAGGCCTGATCACATTGGGTCTGCTCTTCAAAAGTTTTCTTTAACCTTAGGCTGGTCATAACCATAACTTGATCAAAAAAAGCTGCACCCTGTCTTTAGGTCCCCTGGGCCATGATTGACATGCGGGTCAATTCACTGGTGACCAAAGGAAATTCATGCAAAGAGTACTGGCCTTGGCCATAACTACAGTCTGCAAAAGAACAACTTGACAAGGGTTCCCCCAAGGGTCACCACCAAAGCGATATTTCCAGTAAGTTGGGGGCCTGCTCAGTGAGGACCACATGCTTCAGACCTGGATTTCCGAAATGAACTCAATACTATGTCCACTCCCTATGCGTTCAGATCCTAGAGGGGAGATGGCACACAACAGCCTGTTCCAGGACAGTAGCAGAGGCACCTGTAAGTTGCTATAGGAACACTGATGTGCAATTAAGCTTGGGTGTAAGAGGGGACAGGGAGTGGGCATGTGTTGAAAATCAGTCTTTTGAGTTTTGTTTTTTTTTTTAACTTTTGAAAGAAAAAACAAGAGTTCATCAGGTAGAGACAGTGGAATCCTCACACTAGATGGATAGTAGAACATAAAACTGGGCACAGGACTATGGGAATGCAAGCAAGACTTTGTCAAAGATAATGAGAGGCCAAGGAGGGCTGGAAGGAGAAAATATAGCAAAGACAGGTTTTATCCCACAGGTATTGGGAAACTGTTCAAAGTTTTAAGCTAGAAGTGACTTGATCAGAGTTGGGCTTTAAATGAGAAAGGTATACACCCATCCATGTAACATTATTCCCAATAGTTAACTGTGGAAGTGACCTGAGTTTCCACAAATGAAATATTATTCCGCTGTAATAAGGAAGGAAATTCTGATACACAAGCTACAACATGGGTGAACCTTGAGGACACTGTGCTTAATGAAATGAATTGTCACCAAAGGATATATACTGAGTGATTCACTTTATATGAGATACCTAGAGTAATCAAACAATATTATAGAGACAGAAAACAGCATTTGCCAGGACCAGGGTGTATAAAGGACTGGGGAGTCACTGTTTAATGGATAGAGTGTCCGTTTGGCAAGATAAGAGTTTTGGAGGTGAATGGTGGTAGTGGCTACACAACAATGTAAATAAACTTAATGCCACTGAATGGTGTTTAAAAATGGTTAAGATGATAAATGTTATGTGTATTTCACCATAATTACAAATAGTTTTAAAGAGGGGGGAGATCTGAGGAGAGGAGACTTGGCAGTGAGACCAGAGTCTGAGGGTAGGGGTAAAGAGGTAGGTTCCAGCAGCATTTTGGAAGACATTGTCAGAATCTATAGGTATGAGATCACCAGTATGGACCACAGCCAGATTCTAGAACTGGGTCCAATTTTAAAGAATGTGCCCTCTACGCAATCAGTAAGTAAGGGATTTGTTTCTCTGATCTTGCGGACACACGGTCCAGATTTTGTTTGAGTTTATCATTTTATAAATAACAGAACAGGCCAGCTCCCTGTTGGCCTGTACTTGAGGTGGGCTGTGCTGAAAATCCTATTGGTTGCACACTGCTCAGAGGCCTTGCTGGGCTGCCCCAGGAAGGAACGTAATGGATAATAATGGATAAAAAGAGCAGGAAACAGTAAGAGGACTCTGGATGGGAGCTGAGAAGGAGGAGGAGAAAAGGAGGGCTCAAAAATAAGGACACCTAATCTCCAACTGTCCAAGGTGAATGACAGAAGAAGTATTACATTTCCTTCCCTAGAGATGTTTAAAGGCTGATATAAGCAATAGTTTGCTTGAAACAACTGACATCTAACTCTTGCGGGGTGGGGTTGACTGGCAGAGGCATGGAGCTAAATTCTCATAGGTTTGTGCTTCAGGTGAAACGATGAAGAGAGAGGTAGTTTGGTAGGGAAATACATAGGGACAGGAGATCACAGTCCTTTCAAATTATATTTAAATTCTCTGTGTGTGTATGTGTGTGTGTGTGTGTGTGTGTGTGTTGCCTGCAGGACCCTATAACCTGGGGTAGAATTTCCTATGGAGATATCAGTATTATTATTCCTATATGCCATCTATAAAAATATTATAATTTATAATGTAGATGGAATTCACTTTTATCAATTCAAGTGTAAAGTCCCCTAATATTGGTATTGTGTTAGGAAGATAAAATTACGTTATGTTGTTAAGCATGCATACTAAAAGTGAACATCATGTCCATTTATGTTAAATAGCATTTTTGGTATTATTTATAAGTAGCACATTGGCCTTCTAATTCCATCTTTGATGCTACAGCAGAGCATTTGTGCTTCTAATTATTAGTGCAACTGCTCCATGTCTACACCATATAAATGTCCTCTTAGTGAGAACTGAGCTAGTAGGACCTCTTATCCTTTTGCAGCCATCATTATTCTGATGCTGTCTGAATTCTTAAGAGTGATTCAAAGGAAGAAAACATGTTCTAAGTCATTTAATTTATTTTAATCCGTGTTTGAATTCTGAATCAGTTATCTACTCATGCCAAGGATGGTGCCATACGTGGCAATAAACATCTGTGCTAAGCTGCACACTTAATGTTCCCAAGATGGTAAAGGACCTCATTTCAAACTTGAGGAATCTGACACTTGAATCTTAGTGAAGGCCACAAAGCCAGTGAAACACATAGTCTCAGTTTGAACCCTGTCTGTAAAGAGATGACTTTAACCACGCATTGTACAGTCTCACATCAAAGTCTTAATTTAAAAAAAAAAAGGAACCACTTTATTAAAAGCAGCATGGAAGACCCTATCATGCTAACATGAATGCGTGTGCGCACACACACACACACACACACACACACACATCTCCAAAGGTAAAGTTTAGTGATATCCAAGGTCATCTGAAGGTCATGAGGACAGTCCCAGCTGTGTTTACCTAAATTCCACCAACTTCAAAAGCACTTGCCAACTCTGGCAGTATTTGTAAAGCCCACATTCCACACAGGGCCTTGGAACCTGCTGAGGGCCTCTATTTACAACATAAACTTGTCACCCATTATCTCATCTTGTCCCAGAGCAAAGCATGTGTCATTAAAAAAAAAATCATAAACTATAACTCTCCACTGCTTGAAAACCTGTGGCTAGTCTAGAAGAACAAGGGACCTAATATTTTTTATCATTATCCCTATTTTGCAAAAAATGTTTGACTATATCCTTCTAAAAATGATATTTAATTATAACAAAAATACTAGTATACTAATACTTGTAATTATAAAATATTCACAAATGAAGTAGAAAATGGTGGGACAGTGGCACCTGCTATAGTCCCAGCAGCTCAGAAGGCTGAGGCAGGAGGATTGTGAGTTCAGAGCCAGTCTCAGCAAAAGCAAGGCACTAAGCAACTCAGTGAGGCCTTGTCTCTAAATAAAATACAAAAAAGGACTGGAGGGCTGGGGATGTGGTTCAGTAATTGAGTGCCTTTGACTTCAATCCCTGGTACAAAAAAAAAAATAAATAAATAGAAGATATGCTTTTACTTTTATGCTCCCCAATGAAACATTTTCCTAGTTTATGAATATGTTGGGAATTTTTATTTGATTATATTTTAGCCATATCATAAAATGTATTGAGATGATATGGCACACTGATTTCTTTGACCCTGACTTTAATTTGCTTAAAGAAGCAGGCCACCTCGGTACCAAAAACAAATTTTTTAAATAAAAAAATTTTTAAAAGCAGCAGGCCATAGCAAGTACATACAATGCATTTGCCACTTTAAAAACATTTTAATTGAACATTTTATTGTACTAGCATTCTTTCTTTTCAGGGCATTTTTATGAAGATCATCTAGATTAACAATACCTCCAGTAATGCATAATTTATCCCTTAAATTGAAATGTGATTTGTGTAATCTAAAAAAGCCAATCTCATAGAAGTTGACAGGAGAACAGTGGTATTCAAAGGATGGGGAGGGAGGATGGGAGAGGTTGGTTAATGGGTACTAAGTCACAGAAAGAATAAACACTGGCACTCTATTGCACTATAGGGTGACTACAGTTAACAATAATGTACTGTGTATTTCAGAATAACTAGAAAAAAGGGTTTTGAATGTTCTCATCACAAATGATAAATGTTGGAGGTGATGGATAAGCTAATTGCCCCAATTTGATCCTTTTTTTCTTTTTAAAAAATTATTTATATATGACAATGGAATGCATTATAATTCTTATTACACATATAGAACACAATTTTTCATATCTCTGGTTGTATACAAAGTATATTCACACCATGATCCTTACATAATATATACATATATTTAAACATCACAGATTACCCATAAATTTACACAATTACTATATGTCAATTAAAAATATAGTAAAATTATTTTAAAATTATTTTTACAAAGAAATTTGTATAACTAGATGTGCTGGGTGATATCCCCAGAGCTGGCCTTGCATAACTTAAGACATTAGGCAGCAATTGAACAATCCTGGAGCTGGGACTGTAAAGCCACTCACACCTCCCTTGCAGCCAACAGGCTCAGAGCTGGGTTTTAGACTATTTTATGATGGAGTTATCTCTCCTTTATGACTGCATTCTTGTTATTCTACAATTCTGCTAGCATGGCCCTATCCTATCTGCAACTTTTATAAGCTGATTCAACTATTTTCAGGAAATAGACTAGTTACAAATAAACATAAAAATAAATATAAGGTAGACCTTCTGTAATTTTTTTAATATTACATATCTCAATAAACATTTCACTTTTTAATATTATTGGACCCACCCAGCTAAAAACTATATTATTAATTAGAGGTAGACATTCTTGTGAAATAGCAATTTTCCTGTTTCCCTCTTTTGCTCTTTTAAGAGAAACATATTTCTCAGCTATTTCTTCCAACAAAGGCAACTGGTAAGTATCATCACATAAGCATTTTCAGAAGGATACTATCAGCCTTCCCTCCCCTAAAAGACACTGTTCAAATTAGTGGACCCTGGTCATCATTATTTTAGAGAACGTTTTGGAAACTGTGTTCCATGGGGGTGGTGATATAGGAATATCTTTTAAGTATTCTCTGAAAAAAAATGCTTCTGTGGTTAAGTAAATTTGAGTAACTTTAGCTGTAAGCAATATGAAACAGAAATCTTTATTGCAGGACTTTTCAGAATCTGTTTTTGTATTTTGGGTTTTTTTTTTTTTTGGCTGCAGGGCTGGGGATTGAGCCCAGGGCCCTCACATGCTAGGCAAACATTTTACCACTGGAAAGCATCATTTAAAAAAATGAAATATATTCCTAGTTTTTAGAATCTTTAAGAAGAAATATACACAAATGGCATATTTAAACATGGGTTGTGTGTTTTTATTTTTTTCCTAAAAATATCTATTAATACCAACATGGGTCTAAGGAACAGAGCTGGGAAACACTAATTTAGAAAGCTCCAAGCCAAACACTGCCCTTTACAATGACTCCCAGGGCCATAAAACAGGACCCATGAACAAGTTTAGCAACACTTTCTCAGTGGACTCTTGGAAGAATAAACAGCTGGTTCTCACTTCATTTGTTGAAAGTAAGCTTATGCTTAATACTTCCCTTGGCTAGAGCAGAATGTCAGAAAGCGAAGAGAAGTTATATTTGCCTAGATGCTTATTCTTTTCATTCTATCATAAGTGCCCATCTTCCAGAGAACTAAGGCCTGAAAAGTCAGATTCTGGACCAAAAGTCAAGGGTTGGAAGTGGAGGAGAAGAGAAATACTTTAAGGATCTAACAAAATATGCAGCTCATTTCTGGGGCCCTCATCACACATATGACCCACAGTATGTCCAGAGTTTCATTGTCCAATAGAAAAATAATGCAAGACTCATGCATAACTTAAAATTTTCTCATATCTGCACAATAAAAAGTAAAAAGAAACATGGGACTGGGGCTGTAGCTCAGACTGCTTGCCTAGCATGTGTGAGGTGCTGGCTTTGATCCTTAACACCACATTAAAAAAAATTTTAAAAAATGAAGGCATTCTGTCCACCTACAACTACAAAAAAAAATTTAAAGTAAAAAGAAACAAGCAAATTAATGTTATGCTCTATTTAACTCAACATATCCAAAATATTTTCAGTTCCACATGTAATTAACTTAAAAACTATTGATTTTTTGTTTTTTCCAGAAGTGGGGACTGAACCTAGGACCTTACACATCCAGATAGGACAGTACTCTATCACTGAGCTGCACCCTCAGCCCTTAGTTAGATCTCTTAAAAATTCTTTTTTTTTTTTTTCCCTTGTACTGTCCTTAAAATCCAGAGTGTATTTAAGACTTACAGCACATCTTAGTTTAAGTTTGCACTAAACATATTTCGACTGCCCAAGAGCCACCATATGTGACTCATGGCCACTGTATTAGATGGCAATGATAAGGAAACTACAAGAGCAGAAGCAATAAAACAGCATTTACGAGCACTTTTCATATGCCAGGTACCTTCTACACATTACCTCTTTGAATTGTCACTGTAGCCCTAGACTTGACAGGTGAAACTGAGACACAAAGAGGTTAAGCTACCTCTGCCAGATCACACAACTAATAAGTGAGGGTGCAGATGCTGAATTCCCAGGGACTCACTGCAGATATGGTCTAGAATCCTCCCTTCAGGCCTCTTTGTTAGACATAGAAGGTACTTAGCTATCACAAATTCTAAGCATTTCTTTTATTATTATTATATTATTATTATTATTATTATTATTATTATTATTATTATTTTAGTTATAGATGGACACAATAACTTTTTGTATTCATTTTTATGTGGTACTAAGGCTCAAACCCAGGGCCTCACACACGCCAGGCGAGCACTCTGCCACTGAACCACAACCCCAGCCTTCTAAGCATTTCTTTTTACAGATGAGAAAACCATAGACTCTTATTGAAAAAAATATATATATCTATATAAACTCAGGTAAAGTTCATTCAGTAGTTTAGCAAGATATGATTACATTAAATTTGAGTAAAATGTATCCAATTTATTTTAAAATTTCTCATTTTGGATTATTAAGGAAGAAACAAATCAAAAGGAGGGAGATGGCAGGCAAAAGTGGGAAGGGTGGAAATGATCAAAGTATGTTATATGCATGAGACAATAACCACAATGAAGTCTACTGTATTGCCTAATAATATGCACTAATAAGAATTCTGTTTGGTTCTCTAAAACATTGATTTATACAGAGAGGAACAACTGCATTATATTCATATAAATAGAGCAGTAACTAATAATGTAAGATCAAGTAAACATTTTATTAAGTATTACTTAATGAGGTCAAACATTTGAAAATATTTATTTTTTCATTTAAAAACTAATAGTTATGTTGGGGTCTCCAACCCCATAACCTATTTCTTCTCTAGATTTTGCAAACAGGGTAATGTAGACTCTCTAGAGCTTAAAACTTAAACAATTGTAGAAACCGTTTTTAAGAAAGCTGTACATGAGATGGTAGAAGGTGCCCATTCCAGTTGGATGGTTCATCTGTGTTCTTTCTAAATGGCAGGAATGTCTTTATCAGGGACATGATTCACAGAGTCAAGTACATCATGGAGACATTCAAAGAATGGGGCCAGAACAGCAACTTTTTTTCTTTTCCTTTTCTTTTCTTTCTTTTTTTTTGGTGATCATAAAACCTCTGTGGATATTTGTTAAATGAGAGAGTTAGACAAGACTCCACTTACTTCTGAACTCATACATTCACTCAACAAATTTTTTATTGTGCATTTATTATATGCCAGATACTATTATAGGCATACATGACTCTGAAGTTCGAGAAATTATGATGTTTTATAATATACAATGAGTTATGTGGGGAGAAAACAAGTGTTACTGGATTCAAGTTCACTAGTAGTTTTTTTTTTTTTTTTTTTCCAAGTTTGTCCCTAATTCTTACAGGTCCCTTGGTCACCTGCTCTGCTCAAATGCCAACAGAACGCCCTAAAGGTTTGCAGCAGAGTTCCAAGATCCAAAGGCAGAGTGAATTCTCACCAAGTTGCTAGGTCATCCTGCCCCATTCCATGCCCCAAGTGACCTTTGCCTGGAAGAAGGCTTTTTTTTTTTTTTTTTTCCTTTTTCTAGGCCATTAGGTTGTAGTCATCTAAAAGGTTTGCACAAATAACATTGTTTCAAGGTAGCAGAAAGCAGAAACTGGTGCACAATTACTGTTCACTTGTGTAATTCCAACTAGTAAATACACTTTCACCCTTGGGCAGGCTGCTACCAAGGAAAGATTATTCTAGAATGGAGCAGCTGCCTTCTCTCCATGACAAAGCTGGGCTAGAACAAGCTGCTTTTTCTTCTGGTTCTGAGGGAGTGGTGCGGTAAGATTTCTTTACCTAATGGTGCCTTTGCATTGCCAGAAAGAGGGGGAAAAGAAGGGAAAACAAAAGAATGTTTTATGTTAAATTTATGTGGTTTCTACAGCACTGAAGGAGCCAATTTTTAACTCCAGCGCCTTACTGATTCTCTTTTAAGCAACTTTATGGGTGGGTCTAATTAAGGCGTCTTCACGTGGTTCTTGCTTTCACTTGGTAAATTTTCAGGTTGAGCAAGCTGGAGCAGGTGAAGGTGGAATGCTGGCCCTGGCCCAAGTGCAGCTGGTCAGGAATGCCAAACTTCATGCTGGCTGCTATACTTCTCTACACATACAAAACCTTGCAAGGGAATAATTAGCTACAAAGCAACAGGAATGAAGGATAAGAGTGAATGCTATTGAAACATTAGATAAAATGGATACAGGTGAGCTGGATATGGTTGGCTTGTTTAGCATAGGGTTTCTAAACCTCAGCACTATTAACATTTTGGGCTGGGGATCATTCTTAGTGGTTAGAGCTGTCCTGTGTGTTAAAGAGTGTTTACCAGCATCCCTAGCCTCTACCTCCTAGGTGCCAGTAACATGCCCTACCCAGTGTGATAACAAAAGATTTCTTGAGACATCATCTGCTACCTGCTGGGGTGGGGAGGGAAGAAATTGTACCCAGGGAGACCTGCTGGTCTAGATCCCCATGTTCCTGAAATCTATCGACCTGATTCACAATCAAGTCCTATTTTCAGTCCTAACTGAATATAAATAGCCATTAATGGCAGTTTGAAAGGCAGGCACTATTCAGTTTAAGAGCGTAAATACATATTAATAGAGAACTGCACTTGCTATTTGTAAAGGATGCCAGCTATGGTTTGGATCATAAATGTGATAAAGACCCATGTGATAAAGACTTAGTTCCTAATTTGGTAATTTTGGGAGGTGGTGGACTCCTTAGGAGGTGGGCCCTTGAAGGTGACAGTAGTACTCCAGCCCCTTCCTCTTCCTCTTTCACTTCTCAGCCATGCGGAGAGTGATTTTGTTCTGCCATGTATTCCTGCCATCAGGTTCCACAAAGACCCAAACCAGTGGGATCAACAGATCATGGAATGAAACCTCCAAAACTCTTGAGCCAAAATAAAACCCTTCTCTTTATAAGTTGATTAGCTCAGGCATTTATTACAATAACAGAAAGCTAGCACAATGCCAGTTTATCACAATACTTGACACATTGAAGAGTGATGTTCTATATTAAAAATGGCAAAAGAAAGTTCCCATGGAGTTTTTGCTTCCCCATAATGCAATATTAATTTCCATTTCCTGGAGTAAAATGAAAAAGAAACATTTGTTAAACATAAAAGTTTAACAATGTCAAGGCAATACTCATCTAGCCCAATATATGACAGCTAATTTTGAGCTGCTATTATTCTGCTTAGAGATTTCTTATGATTTCCTATATTTTAAGTCTTCTGGCTTGATAATTCAGAAAATCATCTGGTTGATGACTCAAGATTTTCTATCTTCATAGCTTCCTCAGGCACATACAGAGAATGATTTGCAGTAGCCCACGTTTAAAAGGAGACTTTTACCCATATCCATGAGACATAGAAATTTAAAGAGAAAACAGGAAATCTTGCAACCATATACTGAATATAGAAAAGCATATGATACATGGGATATGAGTCACAAAATTAAATGGACTTTGCTTTCCTTGTTCTTGAAATTCAATTTTGTTTCCTCAAGTTTCTCATCAGGTAGAACCTGTGGTTCTCTCATGACTAGCCAACTCTGGGCAGAGCCAACAATCAGACAGAGAGGCGATGACGTCCACTCCTGTCACTGATGAATAACCACCAGCTATTTGACTTTCACAACACATGGGTGGCTTGTGGTATCAGTCAGTAGTTATAGTGTCTCTTGAGTCAGTAGTTATTTCTGAGGTAAATCCAAGTCAAACTTATTTTTCTTTGATGTAATATTTAAGAGTTGTCATGGTTACAACCTTTTATCACAGACATAATCAGTTTATCATATTTCATGCAAAAATAATTAGTTCTTTCCTAATTACTAAGAGGACCTTAAAGATCATGCATTACTCTGACCTGCCTGCCATTTTCTACTAAATTGAGTTAAAAACTAAAAAACAAAATAGAATACACGTCCCTGAGTTGTTTGGGTGATAGGAATACTTTCACAAACTCTTGAAGTTTTTTCTACAGGAAGAGGTCTAATCATGGTGGCATCAAGTTAGGGTTCACTTCTCCTTGAGAGCACTTCCATTATAATCCAACTACTAGTTTCTTAAAAATACTTTTAAGCCAATGTACTTTACAAATGAATTCTCTGAAAACTAAAATAAGAAAGCACTTGTCACATCCACATGTTTTCAGAGACAGTCTACACACTCCTTTGGTTAGGACTGTTTTTCTAGCTACTACAATTTAAGTGCAAAGAAGACCAATGGGGAAATTTGTGAACTGAGATCACTGAAGTTTAAGCACTTACTAGTTTAAACTGTATATATTTTCCTTTTTCAAAACACTGATGTTTGTCAGTGAATAAAGATGTGCAAGGATTTTAGAGATTTATTTGGAATGCAATAGTAATCTTAGATGTTTGATGCATGCAGCCAGCATATTTATCTGGTTCACTCTACATGGCACAGGGCTGGCAAGGTGACCTGCATCTCAAGTTCACACTATAGCTCTATATATAACCCAGCACCAGCAACTGGCACCACACATGTAGTGTCACAACACTTATTCACAATGGACACATATACTGATTTATTGAGTCCCCTACTGAGCAAAGATCCCTGAGTTTCTGTTACGGAATGTACAGATTTCCAAACAGAGATTTGCACATATGATTTCCCACATGGCAACCTTTATTTCTCCATAAATACCAAACATCTTCTGATATAAATGCAGTAGCCATTACCTGATGATTTTTGAAGTTTAGGGTGGAATTCTAAATGTTCCACTGACCTCTAACCTAGATAATAGTGTAAAGCATATACATAGGTTAAAAATTTCTTAAGCTCCTATAAACAAGATCAGATAAACATCCAGTGCCTATTTAATGTTAACCTGAAATTTTATTGGAAAAAGACCATGTTGTCACAAAAACATTGTAGTTCAAAAAACTACACACTAAAAACCAAAAATAATGTCTCCCTCCAGTTATTTAGTAACCCAACAATGACATGCAGAATAAGAGACTGGAAAGGCACTTTTAAAAAATTACACTGCAATATTTCAATCCAGATCTGAAATAATAAAAGCAATGGGTAAATTGCAAAGGTCTAATCCATCCATTTTGTATTTACCAAAATTTCTCTATAATGGGGGAAAATCTTTAGAGGACTTAAATAAGTATGCAGATCTTCCAAGATTTATATTGTTTTCAAGAAATGAAGAATGTGTATACCATATTTCTGTGAAAATTTATAAGCAATACAGCTACAGAGGCATTCTCCACTTGGTGGAAGAGAGGAAAATCATTCTTCTGATCTCCACATAGCCAAATTTTAAACTCGATGCAGAAAACTCAGGCAACTCTGAAGCAAAATTTTCCAAAAAGCAACATTACTCATTGGCAGAAGACCCAGTGGGCACAGCACTGATTCTCACCTATGTTTTAAAACAGTTGCTTACAAACTTTGACACATTTGTGTCACTATGAATTTTTGTTTCACCATCAGTGTATGAGTTGAGAGAACAGTCACATGCCAGAGATTGATTAGTTGTTTAAGCAAAAAAGAAAGGTAAAAGCCAAGAGCATACTCCGAGAGGACCCTGGTTTAGTCAACTTTTTTGGCTGCTGTAACCAAAAGACCTCACAAAACAATTAGAGGAGGAAAAGTTTATTTGGGGGCCCATGGTTTCAGAGGTCTCAGTCCATAGATGGCTGACTCCATTGCTCTAGGCCAGAGGGGAGGCAGAACATCATGGTGGAAGGACATGGCAGAGGAAAACAATTGGAAACCCGGCACCAGGAAGCAAAGAGAGCCTAAGCTCAGCTCACAAAAATATACCCAAAGGCACCTCCCCAATGACCTGTCTCCTCCAGCCACATCCTACCTGCCTTTAGTTACCACCCTAACAGGGTATTAATTCACTGATTGGCTCTCATAACCCAATCATTTCACCTCTAAACTTTCTTGAGTTGTTTTTCACATGAGCTTCTGGGGGATGTCGAATATCTAAACCTTAACAGATTCCACCTCTCCCCATTAAACCCCCATTTTCAACACTTAGAAATAGTTCCTCATTTGCTTGCAGGTTTAAAATTATAGTTCAAGAATATGTTAGTCAGTTTTCTGTTACTATAACAAATGCTCAAGATAATGAACTTATAAGGAAAAAATGTTTATTCTGGTATATAGTTTTAGAGGTTCATCCATGATCAGGTGGAACTATTGCTTTTAGACCTGTGGTGGAGGTGTCAAATTGGCAATGGCACACTCCTTACTTCATGTCCAGGAGCCAAGAAATAAAAAATATTAAAAAAATTTTTAAAAGGAGGGAATTAGTGGTTCTATAATCCCCTTCCAAACCATGCTACCAATGGCCTAAAGACCTCTTGCTAGACCCCTCTTCTTTTTTTTTTCTCCTTTTTTTTGGGGGGGGGGTGTATATACTTGGGATTGAACTCAGAGGCACTCTGACACTGAGCCACATCCCCAGCCCTAGTTTGTATTTTATTTAGAGACTGGGTCTCCCTGAGTTGCTTAGTGCCTCGCTGTTGCTGAGAAGCAAGATTTATTGCTACAAAATGGTTCCCTCTGTATATGAATTCAGACAAATTCAGATTCTCCTCAAAAAGAATTTTTAAAAAACACTAATCTCTATATTTAAAATATAAATCTTATAAAGTTCTCAGGCCCTTGCGCAAGGGTACATCTGCAGCTCTGCAGTTGGAGAAAATGATCTGGAGCAATTTCCTAATCCTTTTACCACGTTCTCCCTGTGGGCCCATAAGGATTTCCCAGGGGGTTCAGACAATAAATAGGCTTTCACACTGCATTTGTCTTCCTTCCCACTCCAGGTTCTCCTTCCCACCTTCTCTTCCACAATCTTCTGTCTCCTGCTTTTCAAAATCAAGACATACCTCTCCCCTATCTTCAAATACTAAGGGTTTAAAGAGTCTAGAATAAGCCCCTCCAGGTTCCACACAAAACAGCTGGCAGTACTGAGCAATTATGTCCCAGAAATCCTGGGAGTGTAGAGGCAAAGGGAAACCTTGACACTCAAGGTGGCATATTTCTCCCAAGCTGCCATTCACCGTGTGTGCCTCCATCCCCCATCTTCCCATCCATGTATCAAAATATCCATTTAGAATCAAAATATCCATTTAGAACTGGCATAGATTTCTTAAGGGAAGTTATTAACAAGTTCTTTTGTTCAGAAAAGAAGATAAGACTCTGGCTGGCAGAAAGTAAATCTGAATAAACTAGATGCTTTGACAATGAAGACTGGTTTTACAAAGAGAGGTTGAACATCCATCTTCCACCCAAAACTTATTAGGGATGCTTGTTTAAGAGGCAAAGTATAAGCAAATATCTGAAATCTGCAAAATCTGAAACACTTTTGTTTTGTAATGAATTTTGTATTGATACATATTAATTATACAGAATTTGAAACACTTGAGGTCTCAAGCATTTCAGGGAAGGAATACTCAACTTATAATTGAAATTATATGTCATGCAAATAATAAGCTTATAGTAAACATTTTTTTATGTCAACTTAGAGTGTGTAGATTTTCAAGATGAGTTTGGTCTGTGTGAGTACTGAAGCTTGAAGTTTATCTACTGCATGTTCCTGATCAAGAGATCACCAAGAGAAATGATGCTGTTCTCCCATGATTATTCAGATTAGATAAAGTATTTCAGAGCTGTGAAGTGCTCTGTAAAGCTGTTATGCCTAACATCCTTTCATACACTTCAGCAAATCCATGCAGGTCCCTTTCAGCACTGAGGAATTCACAAACCACTTCCAACTCAATTCTCACTTTGGGGAATGAGACACAATGAATGGGGATCTGAATTACAAGCTCCTTAGGGGTGGAGACTACATTTTCTGTCCCTGTAACCCAATTCCCAGCAACTTTTTGGTACACAGTGGCAGTTAATATTTAATGCATGCCATTTGAGTCAAATTGACCTGAAAAATAGAAAATGAAACACGCACATAAGTTTATGCCAAATTACACCAATCTGTTAAAATAAACATGTCCTGCTGGTATAGCAAATACAGCATACAGTTGTGCAATATAACAGGTGTAAGAATTAGCACTCAGTCTATTGGGTAGGCTGGAAGGCTCTGGAAGCTGCCACAAAAGGATCTGCATTATATCTGTCCATTTGCTCTGTGATAGGAATGATCCTGCATCAAGGAGCTGATGGTCTCTTTCCTTTCCCTATGTTCTTTTCTTTTCTTTCTTTTTTTTTTTTTTTTTTTTAGTTGTAGTTGGACACAATACCTTTATTTCACTTATTTATTTTTATGTGGTGCTGAGGATTGAACCTGGCGTCTCATAAGTGCGAGGCAATCGCTCTACCTCTGAGCCACAACCCCAGTCCCTTTCCCTATGTTTTATATATGGCTCCACAGGAGCCTGATGCAGGGAGGGGACAAGCAAGGACATGTGGCTACCCCAAAATGTCACAGTCTTTCTGCAAAGCTTCTGCAGTTGCTTCATACCTGTTAAAAGAAGAAGTCTTCCTTAGAGGAATTTATATACAGTGAATATACAGGAGCAGGAGTATCTTACATTATTGCTACCTTATTTTGTGCCCTATTTTCAATAAATCTTAATTAACTAAGAGCAAATTGCACTAAGAATAAGAGGAGGATCATTTTAAGAGATCGTTTAACTATTTATGTTGAAAGAAAGAACAGATGCATTGCCTTGACTCTGGAGTCCAACACATTCTTTGAGATTCTTAATTTTCTAACAAAATCTTGACTTCTCCTATAGATTTTCTATTCTCCCCCAGATATCTGTAAGTACAGGGGCACCATATGTATTGTTATTTTTTAAAAAATTATTTACTTATTCAATCTAATTTGTTATATATGACAGCAGAATGCATTTTAATTAATATTACACATACAGAGCACAATTTTTCATATCTCTGGTTGTACACAGAGTCACAGCATTCATTTCTTCATACATTAGGGTAATGATGTCCATCTCATTCCACCATCTTTCCTACCCCCAACTCCCCCATATGTATTCTTAAAACATTTATTACAGTAGCAGAGCAAGGTGGTACATTCCTATAATCCCAGCAACTTGGGAGGCTGAGGCAGGACAGTCTCAAATTTGAAGCCAGCCTCAGTAACTTAGCAAGACCCTGTCTAAAAAGAAGAAAGAAGTGGAGAAGTAGCTCAGAGTGCCCCAAGTTCAATCTCCAGTACTGAAAGAACAACAACAACAAACAACTTTTTATCACTGTATAACAACATGTAGAGAAGCATACACACAAAACTGTGTCATTCCATGAAATTTTCAACAAATGGTTACTTCTGTGAAAACATTATCTAAATCAAAAAACATGACACTGCCAACTTCCCAAATACTCTCAGGGCACCTACACCTAAATTAAAGAAGGCAAGTGACTAAAGAGATGACGACGAACATAGGATAAATAGACTGGTACTTACACTAAACCACTTGTGCGTTGAAGGGAATATAAACTTCAGTACATGTAAATCAATCTATAAATGACAAGAAGAAATTTGGTTTGTCCAATTAAACAACCTCCCTCTCTCTGTGATCTCCCTCTTGGCTTCATTCCCTTTCCCTTCTTGTGCCTCCACAGCCTCCAACCATTAAGGACCAACAACTTTCACCTAACAGCTTGCAAGTTGTATTGTGAAAAGCAATGAATTTTACACATTCACATCACTAACTAATTAAAACAGTGGGTTTCTGACATAGGTTAACAATAGATAAAGATGCCAAACTAAATATATAAAACTTCACTATTAAGTTGTTGCTATTGGTCAAGATTGATAAGAGCACACAGAACCTCCCTGTATCTTTCTTTCTTTGTTTTTTTGTTTTGTTTTGTTTTGCTACTTTGTATGAATCTGTAATTCTTTAAGCAACCAAAAGTGTTGCTATACCAACAAACCATCATTTATATAAGGAGGTTTGTCTTGTTTTTAGTATGATTTTTTTAAGACCTTCAACAATACAAAATGTCTTCTTAGTTTTCTACTAAGTGAAACAATATTGGTAAAAAAAAAATCAAAATATTAAGCTCAAAGTTTGGTTTGAAAGTGAATAACCTAAAGCTTACAACGCCATCAAAGTAATATACAACAGTTAACTTTCTTAATCTTTCCTTCGTAATCACACATTCCTCTCTTCCTAATATCCCCCCCCACCAAAAAAAAGGCTTATCATGAACTTTACATTAAAAAAAATGTTTTGCCACCCAAAGATTACATGTTAGGTTCTATAGCCAATTCCTTTTGTGGCATCCAGGTTTTCAAATGGAACAAATGCTATGCTAGCAAGTATGTTGCACCCACCCTAAGAGCTGTGTCATTAAAACCTTGAAAATCTCATGGATGGTAAAGATTAGTACAAAGGTTAGACTATCCTTCTAGCCATTTGTAAATCACATATTTAATAAATCCTCTCACTATTTAAAGCAACTATGCCACTAGCAATGCCTACGAGATAAATGATCAGCTTTGAACTGTTAGCTTTTCCATTTTGGGTGTTTCTTGCAGCAAAGCAATTTATTTTTAGTCACAGATTTAAAACAACATTAGAAATAACTTTTAAATGTTTCTGGTAGAAAATAACAAGCTTTCAGCATGCATTAATTCACTGCCAGTCTGTCACTTTGCAAATTACAAAACAATGATAAATAGATAAAAAGATAGATAATTGGTGCATTTGCATGGTTCCATATAACACTGCAGGCTTTTTTATTCTGAACAAGGTGAAGAGACGGAAACCTAAGTAAGTTCTAAGAATGGATCCAGCAATGTCTGGGTATGGACGTGGATCTTAAAAACTACTATAGTTCGGACATTGGAGGTCCCCCCAAAAATCCATGTGCTAAAGACTTGGTCCCCATAGTGGCAATATTGGGAGGTGATGGATTGGTTGTGAAGTTCAGGTCACTGGAGATGTACCCTTGAAGCAGACTGTGTAACCCTGGTCTCTTCCTCTTTTCCATTTTGCTTTATGGTCATGAAGTGAACAGTTTTGCTCTGTCACATGCTCCCTGCCATTATGCTGCCTCATCACAGACTCAAAGCAATAGGGCAAAATGACTATGGAATAGAATTTTTGAACTAAATTTTTAAACCTTTTCTCTTTATAAACTGATTATCTCCAGTATTTTGTTATAGTGATGGAAAGCTGACACAAAACCAGTCATGAGTGCACTATGTATGACCTGAACCAGCTCAACTAATTCCAGATCAAATAATAATGGAAAAGTTGTTTATTCTATCTTGAGGAAGTTGAATTATTGCTGAAAGGGTCAAGTGCTCGAGTAGGGTGTGTCTGCCTTCCACACTAATGAGGTGATTCAGGTATCCAGGGGATCACGAAGACCTAAGGGCTGGACTCTTAGGACTTGGGCATGGTCATCATTGTCATATCTGCTTTATCAACAATGGGAGAGAAGGGCTGAATAACAGAAGAGAAACAACAAATAGAGCTACACAGTATTCATAATAAAGTCTTTATATGAAAATGGCACATGAATAAACTATCAGGGTTATAGAATGAAAAGTATTTCAAAACTGTCCCAGCACTATGCAAAAATAAACACTTTTCCTCCTTTTTCTCTACCACACAAGGAAAATGAATGTGCTCTGAGAGGCTTGCATGGGGTTCACGGTCACTAAGGAGATGAGCTGAGTAGAGAGAGGCTGAGACTTTGTCCTGCCCAGGTCTTGTTGACATCCTGAGGGTGCAGACCATAGATCAGCTACCTGGGACCAAAGCATGCAGCTGCTAAGAGCACTGGCTCTGCAGTCAGAGTCTAGGGTCACTTTTTTTTATTTGGATGGCTTTGAGTGAGTAAGGAGACCTTGCTAAACCCCAGGTCCCTCATCCACAAAAGAGTCAAAAAGGCCAGGGTGAGGACAGACTGAAGCTGGAATGTGCTCCAACCTCTACACAAAGCATCTCATTCCACCCTCTCAACAATCCTATGAGGTAAGTGCCATGATTATTCTCATTCTACAGATGAGGAAACTGAGACTCACAGGAGTTGCCAAAATTGGTCAACATTATCATGCAAAGTTGAACTGAAACCCAGGCAGCTTGGTCCCAAAGTCAGCCCCCACCTGTCACATCCCAGCACCTTCCTGAGTATCTGGAGGAGAGTGAAGGCAAATAAATAATTTTTGCCAAACATACATACATACATGCATAAATAAATCACTACATAGCAGGTCTCAAGATTTGGGGGTACAATTATTTTTTATATATTCTCATTTTAATCCCATGTACACATTTTGTTTTTCCTGTGTATAAAAATTTATCATCAATTTTATGGCTCATATAAGAAAGTTACTGCTTTCTCTAGGAAAAAAAAATGTTATCTATCTACTAGTGATGATTTAGTCCTGGAATCATTGAACGAATGCATTCTTTAGCCTATTGCAACAGCTTTCAAATTGGAGTTTTATTCAGACATGATAATTTTTGACACATTTTGAACCAGTGGAAGTTTTCAAACACCCATTTAGAAGTAGAGATCTTTCTTTTAAGTACAGTGTGATTCCTCTGAATACTTCCAACAGGTGGCTTATTCTACCTTTGTCTTGTCAAATCCCCTTTTTGTCTCACAAATGTAGTGAATTCCTGGCTAAGGAAGTGTCCCTAACGTTTCCTTTCCTTCTCAAGATAACAAAAAATCCCTGAACGTTTTTCTCCATTTTTAATAAATGACAAATACATTCTACTTTCTACCCAGAAGAAATACAAGTGAACTTTGATTCTCTTTTATTATTTTTTAAAATTAGTTCTAGTTAGTTATACATGGCAGTAGAATGCATTTTGACACAATGTACACAAATAGAACCAATTTCTCATTCCTCTGGCTGTACATGGTGTAGAGTCACACTGGTCGTGTAATCATAATATGTATATAGGGTAATAATGTCGGTCTCATTCCACTATCCTTCACCCCCCCACACTCACCCCCACACACACTCTCACTCCCCTCTGCCCAATCCAAAGGTTCTCCATTCTTCCCTACCTCCCCTTCATTATGGATCAGCATCAGCTTATCAGAAAAAACATTCAGCCTTTGACAATCCACTGTGTACCAATCAGCAGGCATCTATCACTAAAAAATGACCAGAAGCAACTTCTGTAAATAACAATATTAACAAACAGCACAAGATAGCCTGAACCAGGCAAAGCTGCAATTGCCAGCATTAACAGCTGGGAGGGTAAGCATCACTTATCCGGGGAGCCAGGTATGCCCAACTGTGAACACATCCGGTTACTTATGTCATGGTTCACATTCACCCCAGAATATCAGAACCAATCTAAGATCATGGTCAGGGCTCTCCACTTACAACACAGGTAAAGTCTCAGTGGAAGTGTCTGCAGGTGACATCCTAGTCAGAGAATGGAGGATACCCTTTCTGAAAGAAAATCCATCTTCAGACATACTTATTTTTCCCCTTTCATGCCCGTTTCACCTCTACCCAGCTAGACTAAACTGCTTTCTCAGAGATAGACTTAATGATTTAATTGTTCTCTATCTATGATGATGCTACAAAGTTGGCACGTTTGATGTCTCATTTCCAAAACACTGGGTATTAATTAACTATTATCTGTTACTTTTAAGATTACTCTTAAACGTAACTGGGGCCTTTTTTGTCTTGGCAGAACATCCCACCAGCAGGACATGTGACTACCACAAGATCAGCATTCTCCTTATCGTATTACAGTGTATGTAGAGGTCCTCTTTTAATTAAAAATCAGCCTGGTAAGTACTGTTCAGAAGTGACCAAACCTGTAAAACTTTTTCAAGGCTTCAAGTGTGTATTCAACACACCTGTGCTTACCACCACTGCATGTCACCTGTGGCCATCACCTCATCCTACCTCTTATCTCAGATAATGTAAGGCTGGGAGAAAAAAGAAAATGTGCAACCTCTTCTCAAAATGAGGTCCAAGGAACTCTAATCTTTTCCTTCCACAGAAGGGAAGAAACAGAAAAATATGGACAAAATCGCCTGAAAGGAATGGCAACTATAGCAACCCCCCCACCTGTACCCTATTTTCATTGGCTGCTTTGGCATGGTTCATAAGTCATGACTACTTATTTCCTTGAATATAATTTGAATGTCTTGTTTTTGCAACTGAACAATATTATGAATATTTAGTAGCCAATGCCCAACAAATCTAAAACCTTGCTGTTCTAGCCAAGACCTTAAGAACAATACTATGCCATGGGGAAAGATAGACTCAGATAACCACCCAAGTCTTCTACCTTTCTCATTCAACTGCATCCCCAACCCCCAAACCAGAGATATTACTAGGTTTTCATTTAAACAGGAAATCATCTCCGAAGGCTGAAAGTGAAGGGAAAAACTGAATAACTCTTCTGACTATTTTTGCTATCCCACTGCACCAAATTGCTCAACCCTCTGTTCTGTCTTGGCTGGGTAGACTTGTTGACTAAAGGTGAAATGGCATAGCTTTTGCTCAAGTAACTTTTGCAAGACATAGAAGCCCAATTACTAAAGTCATCCTGAAATTAATAGACTAGCTAGTTGTTTACGGAAAGGATTTATTTATTCAGGAAATGCATAATCTCAAGCTTGAAAAAAATCAATGTGTTCTCCTAGCAATATTGTCTAAACCTACAGTATACAGATAATAATCAAAGATTAATTACTCAGTTAGTATACAGGACTTTTCCTATTTCACTTTATAATCATGAAATGTGAAAGTGCTTTAGGAGAATTTCTGCTGGAGTACTGGAAAGTTTCCATTACGTTAGGAATAATCAATAACCACGTTCCTGCCTTCCTAGTGAAGGAAAATAACCTGTATTTTGAAATTTCTTTCAGGAAAGGTACATCACCATTAATAAAAGATCTACTCACGTCATATTCCACATTCCATTCATTCAAACAACAAAGCTTCTGGGAGTGAATAATCTGATGTTCATAACAATTTCTCCTTAAAAGTCAAGGTTCCCAAGAATCCCTGCAGACAGGATACTTCTGACAAAGTTATGATGTAGAAAATGAATGATCCTCAAGAGCCCACATTATTTGTTAAATTTGACTCTTTTCATAACAGCTGTTTCACCTTTTAATGAGTTTAAATATGTGCTTTCATTTAAATCACAGAAACCTATGAAACTGAATCACCACATTTTGCCATAGGCATTGCTACCAAACTACTAAATCAAGTTGCTTTCTCTCCTCATTTCTTTTTTCTGCAAGTATTTTTAGGTCTGGCAAATTTACAGAAGCTTATGACACAACATTAAAAAGTCATACTTCTGATCCCTAAAGTAAATGTTTTCAGGGTTCACAAATGCTCTGCCCTCTATCTTATGAAATGAACAGTTAAGACACTTAGAAGAAACTAGATTCTAAAAACCAAATGCTTCATAACAAGAGGAAAAGTGGGAAAGGAACAAAAACAGAAGAAATAGACAGAAAATATGCAGAAATGTGCAGAAATTGGGACATGCATGAAGCATAAGTAATAGAAATATAACAGAAATTTGAAGGAATACTTTGTGTTAAAAATACTTTGTGTTCTTATTAACAAATAGGACTAAGTGATAGAAGGCATCAATAGCTTAAGAACCACAGAAGTTTCAATGGAGGTGTGAGGAGAATTTTGGGGAACATTTGGCAGGGTGTTGGGAGCCAGCATTGCATGGCACAAAAAAAAAAACCCCAGCAGCTCAATGTTCACCGGTCCAGTGATCATGGGCAAATTAGGGAATCAATCTGAGCCTGGGTCTCTTGCCTTCAAATGTGGATAATTATCCTGATCCTGTGGGGTTGTTAGGAGGCTCAGAGAGATGGATATTAAGACATTGTGTAAACTGTAAAGTGCTATACGAATGCAAGGTGTTATTATTATTATGACATCAATGTTCTAGCATCTAAATTACAGGGACAACATACTTATTATTGACACGCTTAAATACATATCTTACGTACATTGAGATTTGCTTTTAATTTCACGAATGTTTTCAGCTGCAAGGATTCTTGGAATAATCTTGTTTAGTTATTTTATGGAAACTGAAACTGGGTGGGTAGATTCTAACCTGTTTTCTCTTCCCATTATAACTAACAGCAAATAACAAGAAAAAAATATGTTAAGCCATGAACTAAGAAAAGCCCCTTAGCAACACCACTTTTCCAGGAATGAGATACATGTAAATGCATACTTGTATTAAAAATTATCATGAACAGTGAATGTTTTTGATGTTAACTTTCAAAACTTATACAACATAGTTTTAAATCATTTGTCATTTTTTTCCTTTGCAGTCATTTATCAGTTTTTTATTTGCAGTCATTTGTTTAAATTTTTCTCTGCAAAGACTAACTCATAACAGCTTGCAAAGATGAAAGAAAAAGAGGGAAAAAGAAGGGAGGAATGGAGGAAGAGAGGTTTAAAAAAGCAGAAAGAAGAAAGAAAAACATTAAGGTAGTGCATAATTTGTACTCATAAATATGTTCTATGCATAGTCTATTAAATCAGAATTTTATCAGCAAATGTCAGCAGAGTTAAAGAATCAAAAAGTAACTACACAAATAAGGTTTCTGATTCTCTATTAATTTTACAGCAAAAAATCAAGTCAAGAAAAAATTCTGAAATGCATAATATTTAAAAATTCCTTAAGATCAATAGTCACATTTAAACCCAAAAGGTGTTACAATTATTCTCCAATGACCATGTTTGGATTTTCTGTCATTCATTTGAACTTAATCAAAAGTGTATGAAATTTCCAAGTCTAGAGGTTTTGTTTCCCATGAAAAAGATAATTGTTTAGCTTTCTATTATTGTATTAAAATATACTTAAAGGAATCTGGTTGGAATAATTAGATCTTGAAAGTTATTACTAAAACAAACAAAACAGTTCATCTAATTTATCTTGTTCAGCACAATTCTAAGCATCTACAATGGCCAATAGCATATGAGAAAGAATTAGGAAATGATTATGGAAATAAAGAAAAATTATTATAATTAAACCTCCCTACCTTTTAAGTATTCAATGTTTGCTGATAAATGAACAAAACCAGTTTCTGACATTTAAAAAACCACTTTTGAAAAACTTTCTGAAATTTTAATATAATGATCAGAACTTCTCAGGACATATTCATCTGTCCTTAAGGACAAATACAAATTCAGTGAATGACATGCCTTTTATTCAAGTCACTAAAGTGGTAAAAAAAAAAAAAAAAATTATGAGTATAGTCAAAGAAACTAAAAACATGCACAGTTTTTCACATACAAATGCAATTTTCTTATAACAGAGAAACCATATGCAATGCATCAATTATTTCCCATACTTGGTGCAAATGAAAGGAGCTTCAGTGAAATGGTCATAATGATATCATTTGTAAGGCAATACAACTGCTAAAACAATCATGACGTTACCCACTGTGCACAGGTCGTAGCAGTAAAACGTCAGTATCACATTTCTGCTTTTAAAACAAAATCCTTCATGAATGTTCTTAAAATGCCTGCAAAGTAAACTGCTATATTTTTTCTTACACACAGGCCTAAGTATACAAGGTAACACCAGAAGCCATATTTTAGCCTTTATTGATATCTAATCTACCTATTTGTTTCTAAGTGATTTCCCCAAATAAACAGGTAAATCTGTACAGTTTTCAAAAATGAATCAGGAAACTGATGTGTCTTCTCATTCACAACTAGCAATAGTTCAATTAATTTGAGAGACGTTGTCTGAGTCCAGTGTGATTCAACACAGATTTATTGTGTCTGGAATTAGGCAGACTTGTGTTTCTTTTCTTTCTTTGCTTTCTCCAGCAGGAGTTATATAAAGAATGTAAAGTAGTCATTTTGCTCATTCATAACAATTTTGGGGGGGGAAATCATGCAGTTGGGAAGAAATGTAAAAAGCTATCAATTATGGTCCAGACTCCAGTTCATTTCTTCAACTGGATTGTTACTCTTTTTTAAAAATGACCATTTTAATTTTAAAATGTAAATTGTATTATTTCTTGGGCACTTTACTTGTGACATTGCAAGTTTTCTTATAGTCATTTAAAAAATTCTAGAACCTTAACATCTGCTGTAATAAGACATTAACATTTATAAAAAATAAGTAGATAAATAAATAACAAGAAACAGAGAGCTCCGAGAAGGAGCTTGGGCCTACAAGTATTTCCACATTCTTTTTCTTTTGCCTGCAGGCCAGGCAATAGTCTCCTCCTCTGAGACTCAGCTAAATATTCTCTTTTTTGAGAAACTGTTCCAATCTCAGAGGTAGAATTTGTCTCTTTTGTGACCGCCCAATGAAATACCAAATCACATCTGTTATAAAATACTGCATTACATCACACGTCTCTCTCTCTCTGCTCAGCCACTCCAAACTGCAAGTCCTTTGAGGACAAGTACAGTTCTCTTATTCCTCTGTGTATCCAAAACCTGGCATGAAATGTGCATATAGTTTATCCGTGGTTCTCAAACTTGCATGTGTGGGAATCTCCAGGAATAACTGTATTCACAGACCATGGGTCTTCTCCCCATAGGATATTATCCAGGGTGGGTCTAATAATGTGCATTTTTGGTATGTTCCCAGGGGCTGCTACTGCTACCTTGGGCCCACACTGCAGTATATCTTTAATAGGCTAATTCATGAAATAAAATGCAACCCTGAAACTTATTTACCAATGAAACAAGAACCTGTTCTTGGATCTTAAAGAAGCTCATGAGATGAATATGAAATAGGAGTATGAGAACAAAGACAAAATTTCTTTTGTTACAAGCTACATAAATCACTTCATCAGAATTTCCCAAAGAGGTTTAAGAAATGTGTGTGCTGGACTCCATCCCCTGGAAATACTGATTCATTGGGTCTGGGGTACAGCAAGCCATTTTCTTTTTCAAAAGTTCCTCAGATGATTATAGGAAACAGTTAAGGTTCAAAAACTATTGCTAAAAAAAGGAAAGAAAGAAAGAAAAAGAAAAGCTGGATATGGTTGTGCCTGCCTATAATCCCAATGGCCCTGAAGACTGAGGCAGGAGGAACACTCGTTCAAAGACAGCCACAGCAATTTAATGAGGCCCTAAGTAACTTAGTGAGAACCTACCTCAAAATAAAATATAATAAAAGGGAGAGGTGGAATTGTGTCTCAATGGTTAAGCACCCCTGAGTTCAATTCCTGGAAACCTCCACAACCCCAATAAAACAGAAAAAGAAAGTCATGTGCTACTCTTTTTGGTTCAGTCACTGATTTACAAAACCAAGTAATCTGATGCTAACTTTTTGTTATTGTTGTTGTTGTACTAGTGACTAAATCCTGAGGACCTTTACCACTGAGCTATATCCCAAGCTCTTTTTATTTTTTATTTTGAGATAGGGTCTCACTAAGTGGTAGAGGCTGGTCTCAAACTTGCCCTCCTCCTACCTCAGCTTCCTAAATTGCTGGAATTACAGGTATGTGCCCCAGCACCTGGATGATGCTGACTGAAATAAGAAAAGGAGAGCCTCATCTGCTGAGGATTTACAAATAGTGTGATTTCCAATATGCTTAAATGTATGATGTACTATTTATCAGTCACAGATAACTGCAGCTAATCAGCAGCCTAGTCTAGAAAGAAGTTAGTAATCCAGAATCCCAGTGTAGCTCAATATTGATGCCAATTGCGAATATCTGACAGGTGGAAACAGGAGGTTGTCCTGGGGTCAGATCTTTCCATGATCAAAGACAATAACTGCAGTACAAGTAGAAGTACCTAATACAATGACAATTCAAGGCAATATTGCTCACTTGGGCTCCAGACTTATATATTCTATTGCCTCATGGATGCTTCTAGTTCAGCATTTCAAGTATGACATACCTAAAAGCTGAAGTCACACCCCTTTACTTTAGTCTCCCCAACTTTTCAGCCTCTGAGAATGGATTCATTATCTACCCTGGCTTCCAAGTCAGAAGTCTGTGTCACCCTGACATTCTCTATTTCTTATACTTCCTACATATAGATGCCAATCAGTTCTGCCTTCAGATTAGACCCCAATCACTTGTTCTGCATCTCCCTGCTCTGGCTTTATCTCCTGACTGCCAAAGTCCCTGATCTCCCTGTTTCTACTATGGCCCCTACAGACTATTCCCCATCTTTCTAAAATATTAGCTTCTTCATGTGAGTTCCTAGTTTAAAATTCCCTAGTGATTTCTCTTTCATACAGGATGAGATCCAAAGCCACAGAGAGACAATATGTAGCCTCATCATTTATTCCTTCTCTTCCTGTCATATTTAATTACCAGTGCTCTCAAGAACTTTGCTCCAACTACCACTTCTCTTATATCCTACTCTCCAAGGAAATAACCATATAACCAATGGCTCTTTGAAGGCTCAAATGTGTAATTCCTTTCATTGGGAATATTCCTGGTCTCCAGGTAGAATTATAAGCAATTAATCTTGAAAGACATCTTTTATCCTGTGCAGAACTCTACCATTGCTCCTGTGATATTGTTGCATACTCACTCTTCTGCTGACTTCCAAATACTTATGGGCAAGTATCAACTGTGATTCATTCTTACATCTCAATATGGATAGAACAGTGTGAATTGCTCACCATGGCCAAAAACAAAGAAAAAAAAAAAAACAAAAACAAGTAAAAGCCCATGTAATAATAGTGGCCAATATTCGCCCTTACGATCAAAGGACAAACAATGGTGGTTAACTTACATAATTATTTATACTAAATAGGGCCATATATGCTGGTCCACTGGCAAGAGTGTAATCGTGGTTATATTTAGGGTGATGTACAATTTGTCCCCTAAACTGTAATTCCAATGTCTAGTAAATGTGAAGCTGCCGATATCATCAGAAAGGACACTTGGACTCTGGGTCTGTCTCTGAGAATCCACCAGAATGCTATTACTTAGAGGAAAGAGAGACATTCTATCCTTTGTGAGAGCTTTCACATATTACTTTCTAAAGCAAGCTGCTGAAATTGCTATGAGTAAAATTCATTCTAAGCATATGCAATTCACAGATGGTCAGTCAACAGGGCCAGACATCTGATACTGTACTTCAATGCCTTTCAGTGCCTTCTGAGATTAAAATGATAAATCCAGCACTTGGTTTCTAACGGGTCTTAGTGAACACACCCCCACTACTGGCTGGATTCAATTAGCCTCCCAGCTGGCTTTGCAAACTTCCTAGATGCGGGGGAGGGGGAATATAAAGGAAGCTTAACCAAATGTCCATGAAAAGTGAAAATCACAGTCAAACCAATTATTTAAATAATTCTTAATAATTCTTGAGCTCCATCTAATTGACTGTGCCCACGGACATGAGAATTGACAATCTTGAGACATTGTCCATAGGGTCCAACTGTGGAATTTTCTTAGAAAAGGCAACCTTTTCAAAACAAAATGAAAAGAAGGTGTGAGAAAACACTGTGATGTCCAATGGGGATAGGCTAGGAGAACAAGCCAAGAGCTATACTCTATTCTGTATGTGCCAATTGTTAAAGAATAAACCAGTAATAATTAACTGAGAATTAAAATGTTTCTTACCATAATTTCAAATGTCCATTAATGACAGAAGAAAGTAAAACAGAATGAACTTATTATGAACTTGAGGGCAGAATCTAGCTTTTAAAATTGTTTTACAGGGGAAAATGTGTTCACAGGGAAACAATGTATGGGTAGTGTATATTTTAAAACCTTGAACTTTTCTTATTAGTAAAGCCTAACTATAAGTAAGACCATTCTATAGTACTAAGTCAACATTAAACACACACACACATATACCATATTCACAGCAAGCAACATGGCAAGAGTCAAATTACTCGGTAGGTGGGTCCTTCCTTGGACAGGCTGAATGTCCTGAACATTCTGATCCCATCCCCATTTCAGGACCAGGGACACAAGCCTGAGGCTACCTTCCCTTAATTCCTCATAATCATTAATTACCTTTAATATTAGAGTTATTCACTATTGTCAAAAAAGTTTCAGACACTAGCTGATAGTCCCAAAGCTTACCTCAGAGAAAAAACAAAAGAACATTTTCTTTTTAAACAGCATCTTTCATTTTATTGATACTACCTCTAAAAACATTTCAAAACTTGTTAGTGCTGTCACATGGACCAAGAGTAATTTTGCAGTACAACAGATTTTGAAAAATTATGGATTATGAAATTAAATATGTGAAACCAGAATGACTGTTTAAAGTCTATTGGAGCAGTGTTACCATATTGGAACAATATCTGCTAGTCTGTGCTACATCAGTGTGGATATACTCATAGCTACAGACACTCAGGCTGGTTGTCTCCTTTTGGGGTTTGAAAAGCAAGTTACTAATATTTAATTAGTGGCTTAAAGAATCACACTTCTCTGGACAATAGTAAAAACCATTAAGACTATCCCCCTTTTAATTCACAATGTCTAGCATATTCTGTGCACTCAATACATATTCACTGAATTCAGAAATTAGAACTCAGAATCTTGGAGCTTCAAAGTGTCCACCTTCACGCAGAGCTGGAATGAGAAAATAGACCTCTTGGACTTCCCAAGATTTAATTCCTCTACAGAAAGGAGGGGTAGTGGTTCTTCGCCTTAGATACCATCAAAATTCCTGCTTTTTCTTCCCCCCTGTAATATAGTCCAGACCTCCTGAATCAGAGTGTTCTCAGAAGTAGGGCCAAGGCAAGCTCATTTCTACAAAGCTCACTTCATTGAGAATACCTCCTGTCCTTGGAATGCACCACGGATCTCTTCCAGAGCAGCACCTTTACCTGCCCGTTTTGCAAGAGTGTCTTGCTCAACATCTCTGAAGCAATCTCCATGTTGGTTCACTCTTTGATTTGGCCACTGAGCTGCCCCAATGAAAGGCAGCCAGAACAACGACTGAGAAGCCCTGAGCAGGAGTGTAGACCACTGAACAAGCAGGCGTCTGTTGGAAACTTCAGACAAGGGGCCCATCTTAATGAGCCTGTTCCCTGGTACCTTTCCTCTTCATCATCCGGCATTAGTCATTCACACACACATCTGACCTGGCTCTCCTGAAACCAGGCAGTTTAGAGTTATGGGAATTTGAATCTTGATTCTGCCTCTTACTAGCTGTAGAAAAATCATTTCATAACTTTACTCCTCTGTACCTCAGTTTCCCCATAAATAGGGCACTCACCTCACTTGAAGTGAAGATTAACAAGACACTTACAACCTTGTCTGGTCTTAGGTCTGAAAGCAACTAGTACAGATGACACCATATCTTAGAACAACAATAACAGTAACAACAGCAAAAAACTCACTAAAACAAATAAATCTTCTTGAACAAAATTAATAGATCCTGTATAGAAAGATTTCATCTCATACTTTAATAATTTGTTCCTTAAAAATGTGGTCTTTTGAATGTGGCTTTAGTGGAATGAAATTTGTTTACTTCTCAGGAGCATTCTGTTTTAAGTGAATACAGAACAAACAGGAAAATTCAGTGGCATTTCTATTTTTCTCAGACACAAATCTCCAATCATTAATCCTAGTGTTCAAAGAGTGACACCAAAGAGCTGGGCACATTTCTGGAGCTCTGCAGGGGCTCTAAGAGCTTAATTTAAAATAAAGAGGGTCCCTTTGTCAGAGATAGAGAGACCTTACTTTATTAAGAGAACTCTAGTATCTCAGGAGCACTCCAGACCACTGTCCTAGCCATCACAAGCAGGGAGGAGGGGAGCCCTCCAGGCTAATGTAGGGGGGAGAAAACCATCCACTGGCTCCTTTAGTAAAAAAGACTAATCCTTTACTATTGAAACCACACCCTGTCTTTTCCCCTTTGCCTGTATTTTGCAAGATTGTTAAAACTCCAGATGTTCCAAAGGAGCTCTTTACTTTGGCAGGTAAATCTCCCTGGAGACTACCAATCTTTCTTCTATGCCCAAGATTCTCAAACCTGGCTCCCCAACCTGAAGGGCTTTGAAAAATCCTATAGCCTCCTCTCACCCCCAACCAATTAAATCATAATGTCCAGGGTGGGAAGTCGACAACCCTCACCCCCAAATCTCAGGTGAGTGCTCTACTTAGCAAAGTTAGAAACCACTCTTTTATGCCTTACTCCTCCTCCAACAAACCCTCTCAGCACCAAAGCCCCAACTCCCCATGCCAATGACATCAACAGCAAGCAGGGACCTGATTCTTGGAACCTAAGCCTATTTTGAAATTGTGCAATTAAACCTTCTGAGGCATGTTTCTCGTGTCAAGTGGGTTTATGGTCGGCAGTCACGAAGCCAAACTTGCTCATGTTCCGTCTGGACATTTGGCATACAAGTGAACCATGGACATCAATCCTTTATTATTTTTTTCCAATTAAGTTTAATATTTTAGTTGGCCTAATGTCAAACTCTCCAAAAAGGCAAAAAGAAACATCCAAAAGATTAAATCTTGGGATAATGAGAAGAAAAGTTTGCTGTGAGCCCCATTTTGAAATACGGCTCGGATAGCCAGCGGGATGAGTTCGCGCCTAGGGAGTTTGGCATAAGGACTCAGGTGTTGCACAGCGGCCAGCCATACATCTTGGTCCAGGTCCACTGTAAAGCCTTGAGATGCAGTCGAAGCACTACAGGTCATGGGCAAACCTCTGGAGTACTGGCAAGCAGCCACCTTAAAGACACCCTAGGGGTCTTAGGAATGGGCATCAGAAAAGGAGCTTCAGTCAGGCAGCGAGCCCTGGTCCCCCAGCCGCGCGCACCGGGTTTGTGGCTGGGGTCCTCTCCCATAGGGCGAGGGCGCGGATCGGATCCTCCTCACTGCTCTTCAGAGAAGGAAACTACCAGCACCACGCCTTCCCTCCTGCTCGCTGAGGCGAAGAGGAGTTCTAGCCTCCCAGGTCACTGATGCAACTCCATACCCGGGAAATGGGTTTGCAGAGATCAGCATGAAGGGCCGGGTCGCTAGGTCGGGAGGCGTGCGGCTTAACCCCAAGAATGAGGAGGAGGAAGGAGCTGCAGAGGGTACGCTCGGGAAGTCCCCTACCCTAGAGGTCCTTTCTCAGCTCCCTAAGTCCCTAGGACTCAGCTGATGGGACCCGCCAGCCCTGATGTAAGCGCCCTACAGCGTCACCACGGCCCTCCAGCGGACAGTGCCGGGCACACGTGCTGCAACGACAGGCGTCTACCCCGCACCAAGTTTTCGCCCGCAGACGCCGACCCAGCGCAGGAGGGCAAGAAAGTGATAAAAGTAAGTTGGGAGCTGTCGGGTACGTAGGCGCTCCCAGCGGCGGTTCCCATAACCCGCTCGCAGCCCCGCCGCCCTGAGCCCTGCTTCTCCCTTCCTCCGGTCCTAGCAGACTCGCCCAGCCCAGAAAAGAAACGTCCAGTTCCTCCCACGGTCCCAGCCAGAAGCGCAGCTGATCCTCAAGGAAACAGGAAAGGAGGGGCGGGCGGGCGGCTCGGGACGCGGAGCCGGTGCGCCGGTGCGCGGGCGGGGCTGACTGCGGGTCGAGAAGCGCGCTCTGGAGAGTGGTGCGGGGGGTCGAGGGGCACGCCCTTACCTTTCTTTTCCTCCAACGCACAACTCGCCCATACCAGCGCAGCTAGTAGCACCAGCAGCGCGGGTCCGGCGGTCCTGGAGGGTCGCATTGCTGCCCCCGAGGAGGTGGCTCCAGTTCTCCGCAATTATTCCCGGACTGAGTCAGACGGCCGTGCGAGGTGGTGGCGGCGATGAGGCGGAGACTCCGGCAGACGCCTAGGTGGCTTGTCGTCCGGTCTGGGCGGCGGCAGCCGCCAAGACTTGTTCAGGCCGCCCTGGCCGCGGGCGCGCACACCGTGCAGGAGGCGGAGGCTGCAGCGCTGCGCTGGGAGCTGCCCAGACGTCTAGCTTGCGCCGGCCGGGGTGTGGGGAGGCTGGGCGAGAGGAGGAGGGACCAGGCAGAGGAGGAGGGATCGGGAGGAGCGGAGGAGGAGGAGAATGCCCAGAGGGAGGAAGAACTCGCGCAAGGATCGAAAGCAGGCTGCGACCAGGAGGTGGTAGTGGATGGCTGTGGCCCTATAGGACGGAGCGCTCCTGCAGGAGGCGGGCGGCGAGCAGGAGGGAAGCGCGAGTACTTGGGAGTTAATTTGAGTGGAGGGTCCCCTGCGCTTCCCCTTCGTACCTGGTCCACTCTAATTTACATGGCTAGGTAGAGGGGTCAGCCTTCATGGAACCAGCCAAACGTGTGTAAGGTCCCCGTCTTCCCTTCCCTTCTTTCAGTTTACTAAGCAAACTTGTACCAGCTCGGGACGAACTGGCTGAACCCAGGAGCCAAGTTTGAGTAGTGGTACGGATGGAGAAGATGCCCTTTATTCTGGTCTCCAACCCCCCCTCCGCACCCTAACCCGGGAATCTCAGCGGAAGCTGGCCTAGCAGCGAAGGTGTTCTCATCCTCGCCGGCTGGCAGGAGTGCGAGACGTCTGAAGTGGCTCTCTGAAGTCCGAGGGTCCTTAAGATCTCATCAAGAACCCTCGAAATCGTCTGAAACAAAGCAACCAATTCCTGGGACAGAGAAGAGCCTCAATAAATGTTTGTTGAGTGAATGCATGAGTACGGAGGGAGGAACGCACTAACAGAATTTTGTATATACACTAGTAACTAGCCAGGGATACACATACATAAAGCAAATATGCGAGGTAAGATTACTTCGTGAAAGTCCGGCGCTTGGAATAAAGGCTTGATACAAACAACAGTTAAAATACTTTTACAGAGGGTAGGTGGCCCACTGACCAGAGCCAGCCAAAAGAAATTAAGCTTCTTCTGACTGAAGGAACTTCCGCTAAAATCCTTCAGCAAAGTCCAACCTACTTCCATTGCTCCTTCTTCTCTTACAGGAGAAATGTTCTCGCCTTGGTCGGTTCGGGCTCCAGATCTCTTCATTTTTCACAGGACTCTTTGCTAACCCTCAGGCCTGGTCGGACTCTGATTGCTTAGTCTTAGCAGGAATCACAAGCCTAAAAGTACTTGGCGCTAAGGCCTTTCTTGTTGCTACAGCAGAGTAACTTCGCGACTTGAGATTTGATATCAATCTGATCATAGTTAAAGAATATTATGACAAATGTCTCTATGAATATTGCTTCATAGAGCTAGTAGAGTGAGAACTCTGAAGTCCTTACACATTATGTTCTCTTTGGGAACTCAAGAGAAGAAATTCCTATGCAGTCTTAAAATCAGCTATAGCTTACATTGATTTATGTTTTAATATATGGACATTATGACTTGTGGCAGTGATTATATTTCCTTAACAGAAAATGTGGTTTAAAACAAAATGTGATCCTCATTTTGTAAATACAAAGGACTTCACTGTAAGCATAGCATTTATAAGACTCATTTCGTTTTCTATTTTATAAGATTTTTATTTATATTTACTCTTGTGATCGCCGATTGCCTTTCTATAATATTCCCCTTGTCTTTGTGTTCCTTTGCAAGAGGGAATTGAACACTTGAGTTCAAAGTGTCAGTGGTTATTCCATTTGTTAAAACAAAAGAGCATATTACTCTAATTCACAGTTAAAAATGACAGGTTCCATGGATAGTAAGGAGCCCTGTGCTCTGGTAAAATATCTACCATTCAGGATGCCAGGTAAGAAGCTGAGGAGCATTTTCCTGGGGCTTTAGGAAGTTGTTTAAACTCTCCAAGCCATAGTGTCATCATGCTATAATAAAAGGCTGTTATTGTCATCCCTATGGTGGTGATGTGACAGAATTTCAGCTTGGAAGGCTGAGGATCGTGAGTTCAAAGCCAGCCTCAGGAACTTAGCAAGGCCCTAAGCAACTTAGCGCGAGACCCTGTCTCAAAATAAAACAGGCTGGCTATGTGGCTCATTAGGTTCGTTGAACCCAGTGGGCCCCTGAGTTCAATCCTCTGGACAGAAAATAAATAAATAAACAAGCAAGAAAGAAACAGAACTTTCTGAAAACAATTACCAGAGGAGGAAGTGGACACTTTTTAGGCCCACAGCACAATAATGAGATGGATTCCAACTAATGAAAAGGAATGAATTTTGCTGAACATCCTACTGTGGACACCTATATCAAATTTGAGTTTCTTCTCTGAGCTTTTAACATAAACAGTGACGTTCAGGTTGATTTTGTACTTCTTGCCAGGTATCTGAAATGTATTGATAACTAAAATTACTCATTAAAAAAAAAAAGCGCTATCTTCAAAAGAGAGGAGCCTTGCACAGATAAGGTCCTGCAGAGAGGATACTCAATACACAGTCTCTGTGGAGAGTGATCCCAGGATAGCCCAGGTGCTCTGTACTGCCACATCACCACCATAGGGATGACAGTAACAGCCTTTTATTATAGCATGATGACACTATGGCTTGGAGAGTTTAAACAACTTCCTAAAGCCCCAAAGTATATTTACTATCATGAGAGGCCACCTTTGAGCCCACATAACTCAACCCTTTCTTTCTGAACTTCTTCTAAACTTTAGCCAAATGGTGATTTTTATGACCCAAATTCTATTTCATTATATCTTAGAAATATATTGGGTCAGGTAAAACCAAAATTTCTGCTTGGCCAAAAACATTTTGGATAAAGCCTCCATGCATGCTACACTAGTAAGCATATACCAGACTTCAGTATTTCCCAAAGCAAATCTCATAAGTGTCATCAATTTTTGTAACAGAAACTGCTCCTTTTCTTTACCTGCTACACATGAGAAACAATTTTTCTCTGGTGAGTGTTTATCTTAAAAGGTTTTGAGCATGCTGAATGAGAGTTTAGCCTTTTTTTAGAAGAGTCATGGCACTGAATTCCCTAAAACCACATACTTGTGAAAGGGAACGAGAAACAGTTTATTTGGTCAGGTCAAGATACCAGGGCTTTAAATATTTTAGGTTTTATCTGAGACAAAAGGCATTTGACCACCTGTTGTTCCCCCGCCTTAGAAGTCAAAGCAAAGATTGATGAGGAAAAAAGTCAGAGGAGCAGAATTCAGAATTTAAGTGTGTGTGTGCATGCTTGTATGTCTGTATGTGGTATGTGTGGGAATGAGCTTACCTTAGAGTATAAAGTGTTTCTTCATCTTCAGAAATATTTTTACACAGGAATGGGAAGTGCCTAGGGAGGCTGTGAATGAATGAATGACTGAAATATGTCCCTTCCAATCCTAAACTTCCAGGAGAATATATGCTTCTAAAATAGGTTGCCATTTAAAGGTATATACACTCAACCACTCTTCTAAAGATGTATTTTAAGGAGACATAAGAATGTGGTTACCATATTGGCTTAAGAGAGAGCTAGTATGGTAGGGGTCAAGGGTTGGAAGGAGACTTATTTTTCAATTGTTTGCCCTTTTATATGCTTGAAATTTTGTCCTATGAGTATGTATAGCCTTATTTTCAGTAAGGTATGGGTCACTCCCCTTATGTGATCCCCTGCTGAGGTTCAGGGGCAACCCTGAAAGCTGGCTGTCATGGTGTTCTAGGCCTTTTATTTCTTCCTTTTGAGTCAAATCCTTTGCATTGAATTGTGCACTGAGACCCATCTTTTCTAGACAGTAGAAGAAACAGTTACTTTTTCAGGGACAATATTCTGACACAAAATTGCTGATGTGTTTTCCCCTTTATCATTAGATGTTCCATTATCTCTAGTTTAGAGGGCTGCATGATGCTTAAAAGAAGCAGAATTGGCACACTAGTCTAACAAGCAAAATGCTGAACCAGCTGAAGTTAACAGTAATCCTTTGCTCTGTCACAGAAGGGAGGTCGCAGGACAAATCTCTACTCCCAAAACAGAGATATTGACAGGTAGATATAGGATAACACAGCTCACAGTAGCAGAAACTTGTGGACAGAACCCCCAGAGGGACCCAGTGCAGGAGTAGGAAAACCTGAACTGTAATTGACAAATTGCTGGAGGCTCAATGTAGACAAATCTAAGAGTTAAAAACTCCAGTCATATGAGGATGGCAGACACACTTGTGAGTTTCACCTACAGAAGTCATCCCAATCCTCACAGAGTATATTGAAAAATATTATTAATATGCTAAAGACTTATGGAAAATATAGCATGCTAGATTAGTTGGGCAATATATGTAGGAAGATGGAAAATCTAAGAAAAATCCAAGAAGAAATGTTGGAGATTAAAAAAAAAAAAACTAGAACAAAACCCAAAAACACCTTTGGTGGGCACTTTCGTGGCCTGGACTTGACTGAAGAAGGAATCTATGAATTTGAGGTTATCTTAATATTAACTACCAAAATTGAAAAGCAAAGAGAAAAAAGACTGGGGGAAAAAGCAAAGCAGAATATTCAAGAACAGTGGTATGATTATAAAAGTTACAGCATATGTATAGTGGAATATAAGAAGGAGAAGAAAAAAATACAATTGAGAATTTCCCTAAATTAATACAAGTCACCAAACCACAAATTCAAGAAGCTCAGGAACCACAAAATAGGATAAATGCCAAAAACTCTATAACTAGCCATATCATATTCAATCCTCCGGAAAACAAAGGTAGAAAAAGTCTTGAATGAAGCCACAAGATGGGGTGGGGAGGAAGCTTCCCTGGAGAGGTGCTAGAGAGATGATGCCTATAGAAAAGGTAAGAATTGTATTCAGCTTATCCTCAGAAACCATGCAAACAAAATAGAATGGAAAGAAATATTTAAAGTGTTGAGAAAAAAAAAAACCCTACAAACTATAATAACTCTGTATCCTGCAAAAGTATCCTTCAAAAGTGAAAAGAAATAATTTCTCAAACAAAAATTGAGTTTGTGAACAGTGGGCCTGCTCAGCAAGAAATTTTCTGAAGTTCTTCAGAGAGAAGGAAAATAATGTGTTGGAAACTAAAACTTAAATAAAGAAGGGAAGAACAACAGAGAGTAAATGTAAAACAATTAATTGATCTGATGTATGTTTTTTCAAAAATAATAATAGCAAGTGTATTCAAATAAATACACATATGTGTATACATACATGCTTATATGTAAGTGGCAAGCACTGTGCCACTGAGCTATATCCCTAGCTCAGGAAATTGATTTTTAAAAGTATAGAAGAAGTATAATTGATATACTAAAAAAGGAGAGAAAATAAAAATGCTCAATTAAACTCATAAAAGTCACAAACGTGTGGAAAATAAATAGGAACCATTCAAATGTGGTGACACACATCTGTAATCCCAGCGGCTCAGGAAGCTGAGGCAGGAGGATCCCAAGTTTGAGGCTTGCTTCAGCAATTTAGGGAGGCTCTAAAGCAACTTAATGAGACTATAGGAATGTGGCTTAGTGGTAATGCATCCCTGGGTTCAATTATTGGTATTAAAAAGAAAAATAGGAACAAAAACCAAAAGCAACAGATATTAAACAGTAACAAATTTGGTAGATATTAACTCAACTGTATCAATAATTTCCTTAAACATCAATGATCTAAATACAGCGAAGTGTGCTGAATGTTTAAGCCCATCCCCCAGATTCATATGTTGGAATCCTAACCCTAAATGTGGTAGTAGTAGGAGATAGAGCCTTTGGGTGGTCATTATATCATGATGGTGGAGCCCTCATGAATGACATGAGCACCTTTATAAGAAACCTCAGAGAGCTGTCTTGCCTCTTCCACACTGTGAGGTTATAGTAAGAAGAGCCACGAATGAGAAAACATGTCCCCATTAGACACCAAATCTGCCAATGCCAATGTCTTGATCTTTTTTATTTAACCACTGAGCCATGTCCCCAGCCCTTTGTAAAAATATTTTATTTAGAGACAGGCTCTCACTGAGTGGTTGAGGCTGGCTCTGAACTCACTATCCTCCTGCCTCCACCTCCTGAGCTGCTGGCATTAAAGGCATGCATTACTGTGCCCAGCCAATGTCTTGATCTTGGATTTTCTAGCCACCAGACTGTGAGAAACAAATTTATGTGGTTTGTAAATTACCTACTTCTTGGGTATTTTTTAACAGCTGTAAAATGTCTTAAGACATATACCAGTTAAAAGGTAAGAGATTGTTAGAGGATATTTAAAATCAAAACTCAACTATATGTTGTCTATAAGAAACCCACTTTTGATAAAAGATACACATATACATTAAAAGTAAAGAGATGGAAAAAGAAATACCATGCCAACTGTAATAAAAGGAGAGAGGGGTAGCTATGCTAATTTCAGACACAGCAGACTTCAGAGCAAGGAGAGTGATCAGGGATAAGAATGGCATTACACAAAGGAGGTCAATACTACAAGAAAGCAGCAATCCTTAACATATTTGGCATCACAACAAAGTATCAACACATTCCTTTAACTAATAAGCAATTATAGCAAGATTTCAGGATACAAGTTTAACTGCAGAAGTCAATAATTTTTCTACATACTAGCAAAGAACAAATGAAATTAAAAACACATTGCTATTTACATTAGTATTCCCAAAATGAAATACTTAGGTGTGAATCTAACAAAATATGTGCAAGATATGTACATATAAAACTGATTAAAGATATCAAAGAGGCACTAAATAGATGGAGAAATATTGCAGGTTTATGATTGAAAGATTCAGTTTTGTCAAGATGTCAGTTCTTCCTAACTTGATCTGGGGATGTAGCTCTGTGGTAGAGTGCTCACTCAGCATGTGCTAGGCCCTTCTTTTTGTGTGTGTGTGTGCTGGGGTTTGGGTTGTGACTCAGTGGTAGAGTGCTCGCCTAGCATGCATGAGGCACTGGGTTCAATCCTCAGTACCACATACAAATAAAATAAAGATATTGTGTCCACCTAAAACTAAAAAACAAATATTTTTTAAAAAGTAAAAAAAAAAAAAAAAAAATTCCAGTACCACGAGGAACAAAAAAACAAGAGAGAGGAGGGGGCAGAGGGAGAAAGAGACAGAGACAGAAAAAGGGCACAAAATACAGTCAAAATCAAAACTCTAGCAAGTTATTTTGTGGATATCAGCAAAAATGATACAGAAGTTTATATGAGGATGCAAAAGTCCCAGAATAACTAATGCAATATTGAAGGGGAAGAACAAAAAGAACAAAGTTGAAAGATTGACACTACCTGACTTAAATATTTATATAAATCTGCAACAATCAGCACAGTGTGATATTGGCAAAATAATAGATGATATACAAATGTAACGATAGAATGGAATAGAAATCTCAAAAATAGATCCACATAGACTCAACTAATTTTTAACAAAGGAGCAAAAGCAATACAATGGAACGAACAGTCTTATCAATAATATTGAAACAATTAGATATCTACATGCAAAAAAATAGAAAAAAAGGAACGTAGAAACAGATCTCATACTCTTCACAAATTTTAACCTTCTATAAAAATGTGCAAAAATCCCAAAGAGGATATACACATGGCAAATAACCATGTGAAAAATGTTCAACATTATATATCACTTGAAATTTGCAAATCAGAACAAGATACTACTACATACCTATTAAAATGGCCAAAATCTAAAACACTGGCAACACCAAATGTTGGTGAGAATGTGGAGCAGCAGCAACTCTCATTCATTGTTTGTGGGAATGTAAAATGCCATTGAGGACGACAATTTGGCAGTTACTTATAAAATATGCATATTCTTAACATATGATCCACCAACTGTGTGCCTTAGTATATTTACCCAATTGAATTAAAAACTTATGTCTACACAAACTTGCACATGGATGTTTATAGCAGTTCACTTATAATAGCCAAAACTTGGAAGCAACTCAGATGTCCCACTGTGGATTAGTGAATAAGTAAACTGTGATTCCTGTAAACAATGAAATATTATTACATGCCCAAAAGGCGTGAGGCATCAAACCTTGAAAAGACATGGGGGAAACTTAAATGCATATTACTAATGAAATAAGCCGATCTAAAATGGCTGTGTACTTTATCATTCCATTCTGGAGAGTGAAAAACTTGAAGACAGTAAACATCAATAGTTTCCAGGGTTAAGGGAGAAGGAAGCAATAAATATGTAGAGCACAGAGGATTTTTATGGCCATGAAACTCTTTTGTATCTCATGACAATGGTGGGTACATGCCATTTTACGTGTGTCTAAATCCATAGACTATACAATTCCAAGAATATGTTCTCATATAAACTCTGGACTTTGGGTGATACCAATATGTCAATGTGTATTCATCCCTTGTAGCCAATGTACCACTCTGGTGGAGGTGTCAATAATGAAGGAAGCTATACATGTGTGGCACAGAGAGTTAGATGGGATCTCTGTACTTTCTGTACAATTTTTCTGTGAACCTAAAATAAAGTTTACTAATTATGAACAAAATGGTTATATTTTTGAGTACTATTTTTTAACACTGTTGAGAAGTTGTTAATTCATTTTTTAAAGTTTTAATACATCAATGGACCTTTATTTTATTAATCTATTTACATGCAGTGCTCAGAATCAAACCCAGTGACTCACACAGGCTAGGCAAGCACACTACCACTAAGCCACAACCCCAGCTCTTGTTAATTCCTTTTAACAGAAATCTCATAGAAAGTTTCTGCTTGATGATTTCACCTTAGCAAAGATTTTACAACTGAACAACTTAAATAATTTCGGTACAAAATGTTACTACTTGGGGTTGGGTTGTGGCTCAGTGGTAGAGCACTTGTCTCGCAGGTATGAGGCCCTGGGTTCAAACCTCAGCACCACATAAAATAAATGAATAAAATAAAGCTAAAAAAATGTTATTACTTGTTTCAAGATAGTGGTTGCTATAAATAGTAATCTGGAGACAGCAACTGGAGCAAATGTGATACTGTTGTAAGATAGAGACGACCTACCTCTAATTTTATGGCACATGTAGAATGAACTGAGTGTGAACTGGCTTTGGAGGAAATTGGGGGTAGGAGATGGCTGTTTAGGAGAGACGGTTGGACTAAATGGCACTACTAATTTGACATATCAGCAAGTTTTGTCTAGCTCGATTTTCTATGAGCCATAATAAATGATAGAATGACTCTGTGTAGTCACCTTTCTACTACAATGATAAAATACCCAAGAGAAACAATTTATAATTTTCACTGATGGTTTTAGCCATTTCAGTCCATGGTCATGTATCCCTACTGGTTTAGGCCCATGCAGGCACAGTACATCATAGTGGAAGTGCATGGTGGACATGTTGACCTCATGGTGGTCAGGAAGCAAGTGGGGAGGGGTGGAGGGCAGGATCCAATACCACTTTCAGGGCAGACACCAGTGATATAACTTCCTTCCACTAGGCTCCACCTCCTAAAGATTCCTTGACCCCCAATAGTGCCACAGACTAGAGACCAGGCCTTCAATGCCTGAGCCTTTGGGGGACACTTATCTGAACCATAGCAGAGTGCTTATTAGCTTATAGCTAAAGGGACACTTTGAATCATTTTAGTATTTATTACTTAATTACTGTAATTATGTTTCACCTTATGTAATAAAGGTCATGTGACAGAGACTTCTCAAACTTATATTCTTGAGTTAAGCAGGTACTCAGGGAAGACAGACAGTTGTGTCCCTTTATTATTATATTTGTCACAAGGAATATAGATGCTGCAAATAAAGCTTTCCTCTGTACTATAGAACAAAAGAAATCACTTTTGAGAGGAGGTCTCCAGAAGCCTGATTTGAAGTGATGTTTTTAGATGCTAAAAGATCTGGAGGGTCTTTGAGAGTAAGAATGTTGTAGGTTAAAGAGAGTCAACAAAGCTAAAGACATTCTATTTCTATAAAAAAAAAATGGAAAATTAAAATTTCTTTCCATAGCCCAACATAAAATTCAGCACAAATTCTCAAAATTTTTGCTTTTTTAGAATAAGCCGAAGAAAGCCTTAGTCACTAAAACTTAGATCAGGGAGAGTTCTCACAGGCAGGACCTTACCATTTTACAGAAGACAAGGTAAGCAATTGCTACAAATGAATTGTTTCAGAAAAAGTATTAATATCTAATATTTTCTTAAAGAAATAAAATAAATTGGAGTGTTCAGTGTTGCTGGCCATTAAAATTCAGAGTTGGAATAAATGGAATTTGCTCAAGATTTATTTACTGAGATCCTAAAGTGGCTACAGATGTAGAGATAAGATACCAGGTTCTGTCTTCACAGAGTTACAGTCATCCTGTAAAATGTCACCTATACTGACCAGGTATGTGTGTGTAAGAATAGAAAATTTTCTCTTCTTCCTTAATCATCAATTTCACTTATTTCTCAATGGCACCCAAAGTGGGATGTTTTACTATTTCATTGTAAAAAGTAAATGTCATGTATGACCAGTTAATGGTGATACAAGTATTAGAATTCTCAGTGCTTACATCGAAGGACACCATGATATAAGTAAGTCCAGTGAGTTGTTCTGACAATATGCCATTTAGTTCTATCACCTGAAAAAAAAAAATCATCTGGCAAGTACCCATTTTCTTTCCTTCTTAATAGCCCCCTTGAGATCCATTAATTATAGCCCAAAGGAGAAATGCAGACCATATCCCTGCTCATTGCATGAGATTTTTCTTCTCATAGGAGGACACTTCTAAAGTCTACAGGAGGGTATGTGTAGGTTCTATGCAAATGTTGAACAATTTATATAGAAGGCATTTGGGCATGCTGGTATTTTGGTGGCTTCTAGAAGTTCCAAAACCAATTCCCCACTAATAACAAGGGACCACTGTACACATAGGAGTTGCTTTCCCCATTTTCAGGCATCTGCAGAATGTTCTAGAGTGCATATCCCATGGGCAAGGTGGACTACTGTACCCAGGCAGTTGGGTCAATCAGTGGGGCTCTCAGGGACTGTGGAACCGGAGACACAAATAGAATAGTCATCAACATGAGATGACAAATGGCCACTCTGGACAAGAAGACTGTAGATGGAGTGCAAAGGGCCTCCCTGGCTTCTAGAACCAACCCAAACCAGGACATTGAACCCAGGAGTCCATCTTCCACACTTTGGTCCACTGGCCACTCGAGGCCCTATTATCAGATCAGCAAGTGATGGTGTGTTCAGTCTTGGACTTGTGTGACATGTCACTTCTGGGCAAAGACCCCAAGACCAGGCCACTCCTCAGGTAACTTCTCCCTTTGTCTTATTGCCCAGTAACTTCCTCCTCAACCTGGGCCCAAAGTGGAGATATGACAGGGAGCAGACCTTTTGGCTTCCCATGCAGATGACATCCACATGATGGGCATGCGAGGTAAGAGGGACAATACCTCTTCATTAGGACAATCAGAATTTCAGATTATTACTCAGTTATATCCCAACATAACTTCATTTACACAAGAAGGTATTCAACCCTTTGTTAAATATTTGTGGATTTCATATACACTTTAAGTTACATTTTATGCTTAATACATGAGAATTTGAACATTTTATAATATTTTTATAATGCATACATGATTATACTACTATATAGTTATATTTAAAATACATACATTTTTATATTATGTATATATGTCACACACTCATACTCATTATATGTGTTTGTAGAGGGAATGTGAGAGAAACAGGGAGAGATGGTATAACCAAATGAACAAGGATCTATAAATTCCAGGGCCATTTGCTATTAACTAAATGTGACTTTAAGCATGCATTATTTTTTTAATCTCTCCAGCCAAAAGCCTTAGTTTTCTCCTGTGTAAATTAGCATAAATGCCTGCCACACCAGATTGTTATCACTTAAAATAATACAGAGGAAGCACCTAGCACATAGTAGGCACTTGACTAAACTACTATGGGCAGGTGTGGTTTGGGAGTTTAAGGTTGCCTATATAACATTCTTTCATTTTTCTGGAGATTTTCTAAGCAGTTTCCTTTATGCAGATAGATCAATAAAACCCGGCTGTGAAGTCCAGCCCATTACATTTATCCTTCAATTAATCTTCGTGGTCACATGAACAATGGAAACATAGAATTAGTCATTATTTATTTTTTTAAAAAGAACCCTTCAGCCTCCCAATGGCACAACTTAGCAACAATGATTTTTCCCCTGAGATTTCTAATTATGAACTTTGAGGACCACACTGTTCCTTGCCTTCAAAAGAACTGCTATTTGTTGTAGCAGCTGCAAGAGGGAAAAAAAGGGCAACGAACGTCCAAATGCAGGCTGGCATCCACAGTCCGTGTTCACGCCTTCTGCAGATGGACACACTAATAGGGACCTCACCACGTTTGCAAGGAACTGGCACACATGGCTGGAGGGGGCTTGCACAGCCAGCATCTCAGCACAATGGCTCCGGATTGCTTTCCTTCAGAGATGGCTTTGAATTCTGCTTCCTTTTTGTGGGGGTTGAGGTGGGGACATCTGTTAATTAACACAGATCCCAGGATTTCAGAGCAGGTTTTGGGGGTCAATGTTCCCTGTGTCTCTGGAGGAGTACTTTTGAGATTTCCTTGGAGATGCCCCAGGGAAACCCTAAGGCATCCTGCCTTCCAGCACTTGCCCCTGGATAACTGTGGGTTTTTGATATTTCGAAGAGTTTTTTTATTATTTTAAAATTTGTTCTAATTAGATATACATGACAGTAGAATGCATTGTGACACATCATACATAAATGGAGTATAATTTTTCATTCTTCTGGTTGTGCATGATGTAGAATTATAACAGTTCTGTAATCATACATGCACCTAGGATAATAATGTCCGGTTCATTCTATTATCATTCCTATCCCCATACTCTCTCCCCTCCCTTCACTGCACTCTGTCTAATCTGAGAATTTACCTGATACTCTTGACAGATGAGCTGATCCTGTATTTTAAGCCTCTGTTTCTTGGGAAGTCAAGCTTGGTGAGTCAGTTATTTTAGATCTGACGATAGTTGATTGCTTGACCCTTGATTATAATTTTTCTAGAGAAGATTTGTTTGTAACCAATTTGTTTTAATGCTCCCCTCCTCTTTTTTTTTTCTTTCTAAGAAACATTTTTCTTTTAAATCTTTCACTTTTAAATGAGGAATGAGAATCAGGACCAGCCAGAAGAATTAAATTTTCTCTGGTTTTGGCAGGATACAGAGGAAAATACTGGATTTCCCCCTTTTACTTTGCTGAGATTTGCAGATGTTTCCCAAGGTTGTTCTTCAAACCATCAGTTTGGATTTTCGGTGATGTCTTTTACTCAGCACCTGCCACAGAAGAGAAGTCATGTAAATTTCCTGGGAAATTGACTGGGTGTTCTCTTTCATCTGGCAACAGAGAATGGACCTCATACACACAACCACTGGCTCCTTAGCCAAACACTGAGATGGACCTCTCCTCCTTTTTAAAGTATCTTTGTGCTGTAGGTTTTCCACACATTGAGCAAGAGGTGCACCTGGATAGCATGCTCTGGGGACAGTCTTCCCTCTCACAGAAGGACCTGGGGCATTGGTGCCCACTGGCCTCACCTTAGCCCTGGCCCAGCTTCCTTCAGCTGTAGCTGGGGGTCTCCTGCTCTGGCTGCATGGACCTCACTAGTTTCCTGAGAAAATGCCATCCTTGAGCTCTCATGAAAGGAGACCTCAATGTCCTTCCTGAACACCAAATATTACTGCTTTCCCAGGAAGTATAAAGGGGCAGAACTGGTATTTGTTGTAGACCCCAGGAAGTCTTTGAAGAAGTACCATTTGGTAACCTGCATATCCAACTCCACAGTCTGTCTGCATTAGTGTTTCTGTGACCTGGGATAGAGTCACTGAAGAGCACCCACGTCCTCAGAAGAGACAAACTTCCCTGAGCTGCAACTTTTGAGGAAGCCTTCAAATACTGCTTGGTTCTGATCCTCAGAGCTTCCCACACTGAAGGCAAGATGGCAGTGTTTTTACTGGGGTGGGACCTTTGTCTGAACTTCAAGACCTAATGACTCCAAATTCTCAATCAACATTAAGATAAATTTTGTGATGCACACAGTTTTGACAAATCCTGGTCAGGGCTCTATCTTCCACTGAACCTAAGGCTGCCCCAGGGTACAAAGGACAGCAAGAAGCTATATTCTGCAACATTTTCAGGATCACAAGGAATTCTAGCTGCTCCAATGACCCGGTGGGCTCTTTCCTTTATCCCTGGGCCTAGAATTCTAGCTTGGAAATGTTCGACCCTAAGGCAGAGGTGTTAAGACTAATCCAGAAGCAGTTCCAGGTGACTCTGCCTTTCCCATTCAGCTTATACACAGAAACATCAGGTCCCCCTCCCTAACCCCAGCAGCAATCTGGTTGCTCTTCTGGTCACCGCCTAAGTCAGCTGTAAATGCTCATTGGTTTGTAAACCAGTCACCAGCTGTGGGATATGGAGCTCTGGAGAACAGATCTTCTTGCTGTTTGGGGTTAGGGAGAAAAGTGAGTTGAAGATGGTCTTCAGCTCATTTCAGTTCAACATGAAGGAGTGTAGTTTGCATAGGAAATGCCTCAGTCATCACTCTTGCATGCATACACTGTGTTGAGGAACTTCTGTGTGCTGGACCCTGCTCTCTGGCTTCATCCCCAAATTGTTACCACAGAGCTCAGCACCTATTCTACTGCATGAAATAACTACCAGTAAACATACTATGGGATAAGCACTACTCAGAAAATAGAGAAGGAACACAAAGAAGAATACATTTAAAATAAGATGGGCAGGGTGGAGTCCCACGGAGAAGATGGCATTTGAGAAGAGGCAGTGAATCAAGAGTAAGGTACCTGTCTGGGAGGAGGAGTCTCCCAGGCTATGCAGGGGTAAACATTGCTTACCCAGGGAACTGCAGGGAGGAGAGTGTAACCTGAATGAAGTGCAGGGAGCAAGAGGGGCATGGGATAAAGTTAGAGTGGTGGAGCAGGGGGTACTATAGGGCCTTGGTGGGCCATTATAATGTTTTTCAGTTTTCATTAAAAATAGGTGAAAAAACACTGGAAGATTGAACCCAAGTGACTGGGTGTCTCAGATCTTTAACAGGATCTCTTGCAGCTGTGCAAAGGATGAAAGGAAAGCAGTTAAGAGGTGAGTTCAAGGATCCAGGTAAGATTCAGGGATGGCTTGCAGCTGTGGAGGTGGTGAGCCATGGTCAGATTCTGCATGTACTTTGCAGGTAGAGCTGACACAATCATTGATGAAATTAAATTAGGGGTATGAGAGAAAGACAAGCCAAAGATGATCCCAAGGTTCTTTTTTGTTTGTTTTTGTTCAGCAGCTTGGCAATGATATTCATTTTCAAATAGAGATATTGAGTAAATAGGTGGATATGTGAGGTTGAGCTTCAATGAAAAGGTCCAGGCAAGAGAGAAAAATTGGAATCATCAATACCCAGTTTTTATTTAAAGTCTTGAGATTGAGGGATATCTTAAAGGGGATTACAAGAGAATATAAATGGAAAGGGAGAGAGATTGAAGTCTTGAGTCCTGTGGCTTTCTGATGTGAACAGACGAGAGAGAGAGAGAGAGAGAGAGAGAGAGAGAGAGAGAGAGAGAGAGAATGTGCACAAGCCAGAGAGGCAGAAATTCTCTGTCCTGGAGGCAAGTGGAAGAGTGAGCTTCAAAGAGAAGGTATTAATTCTCTGCATCAAAAATTGCAGATAAGTCAGAGGACTCTAGCATTGTAATCTCACTGGTTGCCCTTATCAGGAAAAAGCTTGGCTGGAGTTATGGGGTCAAGAGTTTGACTGGAGAGGGGTTTTAGTTGGAATTTTTAAAAATTTGTAGGAATATTTAAGAAGCATTGATAGATCTAAGGTTCTTTCTCTACCTCTTTATAATATTAAATCTCCACACTCAGGAAAAAAAATGCCTTCCCTGTTATGGTTTCTTCTTTCCACATATTTCACACATAGACCCCCCCAAGGCAAAGTTTAGCTGCACCAGGGATCTGAAAGGTGTCTCTGGAAAGAGGATGAAGGGACAATGCTTTCCCCTGGGGTAGCTGCAAAAGGGAACAAATGTAGTGACAGGCTGAGCAAAAAATAGTGGGTGTCAAGCAAAACATCCAAAGGAGCCAAGAAGCAGGAAGGGTAATGGTAGGGAGGCCATCACTTGCTGAGGCTTGTCCTGGAATGAAGTGAGAGTTGAATGAATCTTGGAGGAAAGTCACTAGCTTTCCTTTGTGTCTACTTTCTTTCTCATTTATTTATTTGAAATTTTAAGTTTAATACTTAATAAATTAATTTGGTTCAAAACTAAATAGTTTTTCAAACATGTGCAGTGGCCAGTTTCCATTCCATTCCCCAGCTGAATGGTCTTCCTTGGAGGTGATCAGGTTGGACAGCACCCCGGGTCCTCTCAGAGACAATCTCCACGTGCACAGTGTTTTTTCTGCACTTAAAACCATCTATCCTGGCACTCACTCCATATCAGTACTTCTTTCTTGCCTGTTAGTGTGTGTGTGTGTGTGTGTGTGTGTGTGTGTGTGTACTCACATTCGAATTTACTTAGTTTCCTATTGAAGGATATTTAGAGTGTTCCCCAACAATGCTGAATGAACCCATGGAACTAATTTTACACACTTGCGAGAAGCATTTGGGTGTTTTGCTTATGATTTAGAAATAAATTTGTTATTTTGTTAGTGGGGAATGAACCATGGGTACTCTACCCACTGAGCTAACCCCTAGCCCTTTCTTTTTTTTTTTTTTAATTTTATTTTGAGACAGGATCTTGCTAATTTGCTTAGGGCCTTGCTAAATTGCTGAGGCTGACCTTGAATTTGCAATCCTCTGGCCTCAGCCTCCTGAGTAGCTGGGATTACAAGCTTGCACCACCACTCCTGGCTTAGAAATAAATCTTATTTCTATTCTAAGACCTGTACTTTTATTGCATTTACATGCAATAAATTCAGACATTAAAATATTTTTATATTGTTGAAACTTGCTTTTCTGTTTGGTCTAATGAAGTTGATCATTATTCATATACTTATTAGCCACTTCTGCGCTATCTGTTTAAAGTCTTTTTTCCAATTTAAAAAAATCAACTTAATTAAAGTATAATTTATTTGTTTGTTGTTTATTGGAGCTGGGGGTTGAGCTACACCCCAGCCCCAAGGTAGAGTTGGCATGTGATAATCCATTATTAGTTAGAGTGGAAAATTTGGTGCAGATCGACATTGTGAATATCTGAGATCACCTCCACAATCAAGGTCTGAGACATTGTCATCACCCAAGAAGTTTCCATGTTTCTTTGAAGATCTCTCCCCTTCCCTTGACCCTACACAACTACTGATCTACTACATTTACTTGAACAGAGTAGAAGTCTTCATTTTCTGAAATTTCAAAAGGAATCAGCCAGTATAAAGTATTTTGTGCCTGGATTTCTATTTCTTTGGTCAGCTTAATGACTGGGATTTGTTCAGGTTTTTGTGTTTATCAGTGGTTAGTTCCTTTTTTGTTGCAGCATAGTACTCCACTGGATGGTTCTACCTCCTTTGTTTATCCGTTCACTAGTTTAGGCTGCTGGGTTGTTTCCTATTCTGGGTTATTATCAACATCAACAAGCTTGCCATGAACATGCACTAACAAGTCTTTGTGTGGACATATGTTTTTATTTCTTTGGGGTTAATGTTCAGGAGCAGAATTTCTAGCTCACGGGGCAAATGCATGTACTACTGCTTCCATCTTTCTGCTACTGCTTTATTGTGTCTGTTCTAAATCTGCTGTATTTTTTGTAGGATGCTCAAAACACTTCTGTCATGATTGCCAATGAACAGTTGATGATTTTAAGGTAAATCAGGTGTTATTTAGATAGTTGACTGGAAAGCAAATATCATTTGAAGCATTCAAACACTGAGGTCATACTGATTCCTCTTTTCTACAATTTAGTGTTATGAGTCTAGAGCTAGGAATGGGAAAAAGTTGGAGATGTATTTCTCTAAACACTTTTTATCAAACTCTAAAACTGAAACCATTTTTATTGGTGTTTCGGGCCTTGAATAACTCCCTTTTGGGGAAGATTGAATTTAACTGTAGATAATATCAGAGTAAAACAGCTCAGGGAAGCTGTGTGTCTTCTATTTTCTCCCAATGACTACCCCAGCATGAAAGGAAACAATAGGTTAGGTCCCTGGATGTATCACTTTGTAACCAAGTAGATTTGATTTGTAAGAATACAAGTCACCTAGAATTTACTAGGAGATTGCATGTCTTGCGTGAATCCTCTTCAACATGGAAAATATGATGTTAATTAATAAATTAAAATCAGAGATCAATTTCTCATCCAGGGTGGAGGTACTTTTTCAGACTTCCTGGGAAATCATAGGGAGACTCAATATTAGGAAATCGCACAGCCTGTTTCTCGTAAAAGTACTCATAAAATTACTCGAAAATATTTAGCAAAGTATTTGAAATGAAAATCACAGAAATAGGTCTTTAGGGAATAGACCGAGAAGGGGAATAGCTGGGTCAAATGGTGGCTCCATTCCCAGCTTTCCAAGAAATCTCCATACTGCTTTCCAAATTGGCTGCACCAATTTGCAGTCCCACCAGCAATGTACAAGTGTACCCTTTTCCCCACATGCTCTCCAGCACTTGTTGTTGTTTGACTTCATAATGGCTGCCAATCTAACTGGAGTGAGATGGTATCTTAGGGTGGTTTTGATTTGCATTTCTCTGACTGCTAGAGATGGTGAGCATTTTTTCATGTACTTGTTGATTGACTGTATGTCCTCCTCTGAGAAGTGTCTGTTCAGGTCCTTGGCCCATTTGTTGATTGGGTTGTTTGTTCTCTTATTGTCTAATTTTTTGAGCTCTTTGTATACTCTGGTCTATTCCCTAAAGACCTAAAAAGAGCATGCTACAGGGACACTGCTACATTGATGTTCATAGCAGCACAATTCACAATTGCTAGACTGTGGAACCAACCTAGATGCCCTTCAATGGATGAATGGATAAAAAAAATGTGGCATTTATACACAATGGAGTATTACTCTGCATTAAAAAATGACAAAATCATAGAATTTACAGGGAAATGGATGGCATTAGAGCAGATTATGCTAAGTGAAGCTAGCCAATCCCTAAAAAACAAATGTCAAATGTCTTCTTTGATATAAGGAGAGTAGCTAAGAACAGAGTAGGGTCGAAGAGCATGAGAAGAAGATTAACATTAAACAGGGATGAGAGGTGGGAGGGAAAGGGAGAGAGAAGGGAAAATGCATGGAAATGGAAGGAGACCCTCAGAGGTATACAAAAGTACATACAAGAGGAAGTGAGGGGAAGGGGAAAAATAATACAAGGGGGACAAACGAATGTCAGTAAAGGGGGCAGAGAGAGAAGAGGGGAGGGGAGGGGAGGGGAGGGGGGATAGTAGAGGATAGGAAAGACAGCAGAATACAACAGACACTAGTATGGCAATATGTAAATCAATGGATGTGTAACTGATGTGATTCTGCAATGTGTATATGGGGTAAAAATGGGAGCTCATAACCCACTTGAATCAAATTGTGAAATATGATATATCAAGAACTATGTAATGTTTTGAACAGCCAACAATAAAAAATAAAAAAATAAAAAAAAAAAAGAAAAAGCCAAAAAAAAAAAAAAAAAAAAAGAAAGAAAATCACAGAAATATCAAAATCAGAAAAAAAGGCACATAAAACATAATACTAGTTACCATCCAAATAGGACCCTAATATTTTTAGTTAATTAGATATAAAAATGAATCTATTTATAAGGGCTTAAAGTAAATGTGGTATTAAGACCTATTTACCACTCATCTAAGACAAAAATGTACAAGGGGGACGAGAGATGTAGCTCAGTGGTACAGCATTTTGACAATAATTAAAACTGAACTATATATGACAGTGAGAAATAAAAATAATCCCTCACAATAAATGTACATAAATGTGAATTTATAACTCAAATAGAAATGAAACAAAGAGAAATTATAATCTTTGTTTCTTAGGAATCAAAGAAGAGGCACTTAGATAACTATTTTTCAGTCATTATATAAAATGCTGATGAGGTCTGAGTGAAACTGGATATTTGTTCCTTGACTGTAACTTTCTTAACTTTCTGAGGACAATATGGAAAAATCTTGAGGATCTACAAAAATGTTCGTACTCTCAAACCTACTGAGTCTACTCTTAAAGCAATACATCATTTAGTAGCCGTTGTCAATGTGCTACATCCAGAGGTACAGAACAAATATAGAAAGAAAACAAACCGTGACATCTGCCATTGTACCCTCTTAGGAAGGCACATTAACCCTGCCCCTCTAGGAAACTGGCCTGTTTATTATCAGTCCAATAAGACTCTGGAGAGGTGCTTTGGCAATAGATAAATGAGGGAAGCTGGTAATGCCCTCCTACGGCTGCCATCTCCCAGATTTTTCTCCTTCCTGAATGTTTAGAAACTGATCCTCATGTTATACAGAAACTACACATGAGATAAATTGTAGTATTTGCAAGATTCAGGGACTCTGACTGCTATGGTCTGAAGATCTGTGTCCCCACAAATTCATATACTGAAATCCTAACCAAGATCAAGCTAGCACCTTGACCTTGTACTCCCCAGCCTCTAGAACTGTAAGCAATAAATTTCGGAATTTTCTGTTGTTTATTAGCCACCCAGTTTATGGTGTTTTGTTATAGCTACTCCCATGGCTTAGGACAATGACTTCAGATGTCAACTCACAAGGCCTGCTGTTCAGTTTCCTTTGACAGTTGCTCTCCAGGCTGGATGTCTAATCATTCTCAACAATGGGCAGAAGAGGATGCATTTGCAAAAAAATCTTGAAAATCTCTTTGGCTACCAACAAACTAGAAGCTGTCTTCACTGATGTGCAAAATGTTTTGAGCTGTATCAGATGTCTTTTAGTAAAAGTAATAAATCTATGTTTACCTGAAGGACTTCAAATTAATTTTTAGTAATATATTCTCATAAAGTGGAAGAAGAAATGTGTGATCTGGAAGTAAGAGAATAAGACAATAATTAATCCAAGATGAAAATGCTTCATATCCAGGAATGAGATGATAAAGGAAATTTTCAAAGGTGCTCAGGGACTATGCATGTATTTAGACTCTGAGGAGTACATATGTGTAAACACCCAGTGATCCATTCTCTATAACATCAAGGAATACAAACAACCTTCCCACTCAATGTATAGGGAATGTTTTAATATGTAAAGGAACTATAACATTCTGCAATATAATATAATCTGCCAATGAAAAGGTCATTATGTAGAATATAGAAAACAAAGCAATGTAAAATTTCTGTGTCCAGTTAAAATAGAACCATAGTGCTTTGGATGTTATGATTACAAAAACATTGTAAGTATAAAAGTCATCTTCCTAGAAGATAACATTTTGACATGAAAGTATTAATTTTGTTAAGGTAAAGGGGAAAAATAGAATGCAATTGTTAGATATTTGTTAAAAAGTAAGTGGTTTGTTAGTTTTCAGTATATGATTTAAATGTCCTTTAGCCTGAGTGATAATGTGAATTGTGCAACAAAAATAAATTTTTGTTTATTTTTTTTTTCTTTTCTCAACAGTATTTTCAACCCTGTATTTCAAACTTGTAGAGTATATTGGCATAGACTTAGTGGTATCACTCCTAGTCCAAGGCTAAAGGCCTGAGGACCTAGGAGGACACTGGTATGAATTCCAGAATCCAGAGATCCTTTGCATTCTGCTGTTCAAGATCAAGAGAGGAATTCAACTTATCTATATCTATTTTTTATCTCCAAGCCTCTAGCAGATTGCATGGTGCCTACCACACTGAATTTTTTTAGTCCACTGAAACTCCCATGCTCATTTCCTTTGGAAACACCCTCACAAACATGCCCCCAAATAATACTTTACCATTTTTCTAGGTATTCATTAATATTCAGTCAAATTGACACCTAAAATTAGCTTTCACACCTGGGGACTTTTTACTCTGTACCCGGGAGCTGGGGTCGGTCAGTCCCACCCCAACCAGATAGATTGAGTAGGGAAGTTATGCTAAGGTAATACAATTAGGTGCTGTTACCAGAAAAGCTTTGGATAATGGACCAATCCAAGCAATCTGAAGTTACTGGAGATGGTGTTAAGGCCTTGCATAAATCTCTATTATTGGAAAAGGGAAAGCTGGAGGTAAGAATAAGAAGACAATCTTGGAGTTGGTCAAGTTATATCTGATCTGTGCAAAATTGCTTTCAATTTTACACAATCAATCACACACTTGGATACCATTTTAACTCCTCTCTTTCCCAAATTAAAAAAAAATAAAGTTTGTTTCAAATTTCCATTCTGGAAATATGTCTTAGATCTGGATTGAAATTAATTAGGTAATAATACAGTTTACCAAAACAGCAACATTCACAACAATAAAAATTTGCTGCTGATAACTAAATTTTGTGAAGTCAAAGGAACTTAAGAATGAGATCAGACATGTATTGGCTTAAAAACAAATAACACACTCTCCATGTATAACACTATATTGCTCTTATTTTAAGCCTGGGCACTGCCTATCTCTGCATGGTATATATGAGTTTTGTACACTCTCAAACCTCTTTGCTCCTTCAGGATTCCTTTCCTCCCTTCCTCCCTGCCTTTTTCCTTTCCTCCTTTCTTTGACAAATACTCATGAATCACCTATATATGACAAATACTCATGAATCACCTATATCACTGTGCTGGACCCTGGAATTCAATGATGAGCAATCTCCATAGCCCTTGCCCTCCCAGAGCTTATAGTTAATTGAGAAAGAGAAACATTAACCAGAATATACAGCATTTAGGGATCTATGAATAAGTGTCTTATGGAAACTTGATTGAATATATGTGCATTTGTTGGGGGTGAGGGGACAAAAAGTATTTGGAGACTCCATTGAGTTGAATTCACTGGAATTGTGATCTAAGAATTAACCAAGTAAAGAATGGAAGTAGAGGAGAGACCATGAAACCAGAAGATAAAATATGTTAAAAGTCTAAAATGAAAGGGAGGTTTTCATGCTCCCAAAATGGAAAAAGGCCACTGGTGGCTAGAACCCAGAAGCGTGTGTGTGTGTGTGTGTGTGTGTGTGTGTGTGTATAGATAGATAGATATAGATAGATATAGATAGATAAATATGTATATATGTTAAAATGGTCCTAGAAATCAAGTAGACCATGTTAAAAACTTGGAGTTTTATTCTATAGTTAGTGGGATAATGTAATCAGGTATAAATGATATCTCTAGTGACAACATGGAAAATGAATTGAAGGAGCCCAAGAGTGAAAAAATTGGTTAGGTCTGATTCTGGAGAAAGGTATAGTTTCTCCAACCCAAATATGTCTAGAGAGAAAGAGATATAGGCCAAGTCCAGAGATACTCCAGTTTAAATACATGCGGTAGAGGGAGAGATACAAGGGTAAATACTAAGTTTCTGGCTTGTTTAAGGGGATATATGGGCTCATCCTTCAAAATTGGGACAACTGAAAAAATCCAAGATGGAACTGATAATTTGTTTTCATGTAGCTAAATTTCAGTTTCCTTTGACATATTCAAATAGCAGTGCTAAGTATGCAATTGGAAAATCAAGATGACACTCAGAAGTATAGTGTAGGATGGGAAGTACATTCTTTTAAATGTCAATAACATTTAAAGCCATGGAATGGATAAGTTTATTAAGAAAGACAATGGGAGAAAGTAGGACAGGAGAAAAGAGAAGTGGGACAGAAAGAGATGGGGAGAAGGAGGGAGAAAAAGAGACACAAGATAAGGAAGTCTCACCTTAATCTTGGAAACCCCCATATTTATTACTGAAGTGGAGGAGGATAAAGTGGTGAGTGAGACTGAGATGGAGCAGGCAGATAGGTAAGAGAAAGTATGATCAGGGAAGCCAAGGATAAACAATGATTCACAAGGGAGGAAATGGTTAGAAGGCCAAATGCTACCAGGGATCCATGCAGGAAGGACAAAGGCTAAATATTCCCCATTGGATTTGGATATGTCAAAGTCACTGGTGACCTTAGAGCTGTTTGGGGAAAATTTGGGGGTGGAAGACAGCAGTGGGCTGATGAGTGACTCAGATCCTGTTTTCATAGGACTTCTGTCTTTTGAGTCTGTCTTTTTATGATTCTACGTCTACTCTTTGAACCCTCTCCTTGTTTAGAATCTCAAAGACTTGACTCAACCCCAGTCTACAAGGCCTTCCCTTTATCCTAATTAGTCCCTTTGGAATCCAGCTCTCATTTCTGGCTCATCTAGCATCTAAGACGACACATGAGTTACGCCTCAAGTGAAGATAATTGAAGACCCATCAAATAATGAAATAAGGTCTTCAGACTTGAATCAGACTTTACTACTAATTGCATAAAATTGGAAAGTTGCCTAAGCTCAGTTTCTTCATCAGTGAAGTGAGGACTGTGTCATTGTGAGGATTAATGTCCTGGGTACACCATGGCTATTCAATAAATATTGGTTACCTTCCCCCACCTTTACTCTTCTTCCAGTAAACTGACGTCTTTTAACCATCTTTCCATGGAGCATTCTAAATTGAAAGAAATGTTTCTGAAGTTGTAATCAAGAAATGCAAAGGTTTCGCTGGAGGTATGCATTTATTCATCCAACATCTATTTCTCAAACACCTTTCATGTAACCAGCACTGAACAAGGATTTGGGCAGTCAATGATGAACCAGAATGGCATGGCTTTTTGATGCTGGGGACTTACAATCTAGTACAGGTGGTAGATCATGTAAAAAAGGAGTCATAGGTAACATGATTATAAATTGCAATAGACATGGGTAAGGAGTAAGTTTGGGTTGCTCCAAGTGAAGTCAGTGAAGAAGGATATATGGGACTTTGTTGGGTTCGTTACCATGTGAAAGGCAGACTGGAACCAAGGACAGTCATCCTTCCTGACATTCACTGATAGACTGGGAAATAATGAGAATGCCTGAGTAGTGATGTTGCTGCCTGAGGTGTGATAGTGTATTAGTTCCTATACTGAGTCCACATCTAAGTAGACATGCCCTTATGAACTGTTAGTGTTTTGCTTTCTCTTTCACCCTCTTCTAGGTAATCAATTCAATCACCAATCAGTCAAACACTTGCTGTTCCTAACTATATGGGCTGACAAATACTACAGTCTTGTTGGTTAGAATTACACAGAGATGAAAATGAAATTGGCTGCCAACAAAGTCTCTTCCATGAGTGACGTACCTAAACTTGTGAATCTGAACTTTGCACCTACTGATTATATTTCTCAGGGACCAGTTTGGCTCCTGGGTTCTTCATCAAGTTCTGGATAAGTTAGCTTCTCAGTAAGTGACAAGATGTTGCTGTGCAAACCTAAGCAATTATGACATGTTGCCTTTGCAAATTGGGTGGCCAGCTGAGTTTGCCCTCATGTGCATGGGATTAACATTAAACCTGGGAGGGCCCTAGGCAAACAGACGGACTAGTTCCCTATCTGATTTTGTGGTTTTCTCTCTCCAATGACATTCACTTCCTCTTTCACATGATTTGGTGTCCCCCTCATCAGAATCTCTATCTTTTCCTTCCTCTGTACAGACCCCTACTTAGGAGAGTTGTTTGAAATAAAAGGAAATAGGGTGGAAGGAATGCCTATCTGTCTCACCTCCTGTGCCAAGTTGATGGGTGTTTAGTAAGAGTTGTTATAGAAACTCAGAGCATTTTCCATTTATTTTAACTTGAGTTTGACTGTCACATAGGAAAGGGAATAGAAAAGTAGTTTTATAGTGACTTCTTTTTAAGGGTTCACAAAACATCAACTGAAATTAATCTTCCCCTGTTTGGTTTTTTTTTATTTTTTATTTGTTTTAATTAGATACACAGGATAGTACAGTGATCTTGACATATCATACTCTTTGTTATATTATCTCCTTTGCAGGAAGATTCTTTATCTTTTTAAAAATTTATATATGACAGCAGAATGCATTACAATTCTTATTACATATATAGAGCACAATTTTTCATATCTCTGGTTGTATACATAGTATATTCATACCAATTTGTATCTTCATACCTGTACTTTCGATAGTAATGATCATCACATTCTACCATCATTATTACCTCATGCCCCCTCCATTTTCCTCCCACCCCTCCGCCCCATCTAGAGTTCATGAATTTCTCCCATGTTCCCCCTCCCTCATCCAATATGAATCAGCCTCCTTATATCAAAGAAAATACTAAGCTTTTGGTTTTTTGGGATTGGCTAACTTTACTTAGCATTATCTTCTCTAACTCAGTCCATTTACCTGCAAATGCCATGATTTTATTCTCTTTTATTGCTTTTATATACATATTCCATTATGTATATATGACACGTTTTTTTTTTTTATCCATTCATCTAAGAAGGGCATCTAGGTTGGTTCCACAGTTTAGCTATTGTGAATTGTGCTGCTATAAACATTGATGTGGCTGTGTCCCTGTAGTATGTTGTTTTTAAGTTCTGTGGGTATAGACCGAGGAGAAGGACAGCTGGGTCAAATAGTGGTTCCATTCCCAATTTTCCAAGAAGTCTCCATACTGCTTTCCATATTGGCTGCACCAATTTGCAGTCCCACCAGCAGTGTATGAGTGTGCCTTTTCCCCACATCCTCACCAACAATTATTACTGTTTGTATGCATAATAGCTGCCATTCTGACTGGAGTGAGATGAAATCTTAGAGTGGTTTTGATTTGCATTTCTCTAATTGCTAGTGATGATGAACATTTTTCATGTATTTGTTGATTGATTGTACATCATCTTCTGAGAAGTGTCTCTTCAGGTCCTTGGCCCATTTATTGATTGGGTTATTTATTTTTTTGTGTTTAGTTTTTTGAGTTCTCTATATACCCTAGTGATTAGTCCTCTATCTGTGTGAGGGGCAAAGATTTGTTCCCAAGATGTAGGCTCTCTATTCACTTCACAGATTATTTCTTTTGCTGAGAAGAAGCTTTTTAGTTTGAGTCCATCCCATTTATTGATTCTTTATTTTAATTTTTGTGCCACAGGAGTCTTATTAAGGAAGTTGGGGCCTAATCCCACATGATGGAGATTAGGGCCTACTTTTTTTTCCATTATATGCAGGGTCTCTGGTTACATTCCTAAGTCCTTGATCCATTTTGAGTTGAGTTTTGTACATGGTGAGAGATAGGGGTTTAATTGCATTTTGTTGCATAGGTATTTCCAGTTTTCCCAGCACCATTTGTTGAAGGGGCTATCTTTTCTCCAATGCATGTTCTTGGCACCTTTGTCTAATATAAGATAATTGTCATTTTGTGGATTAGTCTCTGTGTCCTTTATTCTGTACTATTGGTCTACCAGTCTGTTTTGGTGCCAATACCATGCTGTTTTTCTCACTATTGCTCTGTAGTATAGTTTAAGGTCTGGTATAGTGATGCCACCTGCTTCACTCATCCTGCTAAGGATTGCTTTAGCTATTCTGGGTCTCTTATTTTTCCAGATGAATTTCATGATTGCTTTTTCTATTTCTATGAGGAATGTCATTGGAATTTTAATTGGAATTGCAGTAAATTTGTATAGTGCTTTTGGAAATATGGTCATTTTAATTATATTAATTCTGCCTATCCAAGAGCAAGGTAGATCTTTCCATCTTCTAAGGTCTTCTTTGATTTCTTTAGGGTTCTGTAATTTTATATATATATATATATATATATATATATATATATATATATATATATATATATACCTTTCACCTCTTTCATATTAAGTTGATTCCCAAGGTTTTGGTTTTGTTTTTGTTTTGAGGCTATTGAGAATGGGGTAGTTTTCCTTGTTTCCCTTTCTGAGGAGTTGTCACTGATATACAGAAATACCTTTGATTTGTGGGTGTTGCTACTTTGCTGAATTCATTTACTAATTCTAGGAGTTTTCTGGTGGAACTTTTAGAATCTTCCAGATATAGAATTGTATCATCAGCAAGTAGTGACAATTTGAGTTCTTCTTTTCCTATGTGTAACCCTCAATTTTCTTTCATCTGTCTAATCACTGTGGCCAGTGTTACAAGAACTATGTTAAATAGAAGTGATGAAAGAGAGCATCCCTGTCTTGTTCCAGTTTTTAGAGAGAATGTCTTCAGTTTTTCTCCATTTAGAATGATGTTGGTCTGGGGCTTAGCATAGATATAGCCTTTATGATGTTGAGATATGATCCTGTTATCTATAGTTTTTCTAGTGTTTTGAACATAAAGGAGTGCTGTATTTTGTCAAATGCATTTTCTGCATCAATTGAGATGATCCTATGATTCTTATCTTTAAGTCTATTGATGTGATGAATTGCATTTATTGATTTCCATATATTGAACCAAACTTGAATCCCTGAGATGAATCCCACTTGTTCATGGTGCATGATCTTTTTGATATGTTTCTGTATTCGATTTGCCAGAATTTTATTGAGAATTTTTGTATCTATGTTCATTAGAGATATTGGTCTGAAGTTTTCTTTTTTTTGATGTGTCTTTTCTTGGTTTTGGAATCAGAGTAATGTTGGCCTCATAGAATGAGTTTGGAAGTGCTGCCTTTTTTTTCTATTTCCTGAAATAAATTGGAGAGTATTGGTATTAGTTCTTCTTTAAAAGTCTTGTAGAACTCAGCTGTGTATCCGTCCAGTCCTGGGATTTTCTTGGTTGTTAGATTTTTGATGGCATCTGCTATTTTGTCACTTGAAATTGATCTGTTTAAATTGTGTATATCATCCTGATTCAATTTGGGCAAATTATATGACTCTAGAAATTTGTCGATTCCTTCAATATTTTCTATTTTATTGAAGTATAAGTTTTCAAAATAATTTCTAATTATCTTCTGTATTTCTGTAGTGTCTGTTGTGATATTTCCTTTTTCATCATGTATGTTAATTATTTGAGTTTTCTCTCTCCTTCTCTTCGTAAGCATGGCTAAGGGTCTGTCAATTTTATTTATTTTTTCAAAGAACCAACTTTTTGTTCTGTCAGTTTTTTCAATTGTGTCTTTTGTTTCAACTGTTTCTTTGATTTCAGCTCTGATTTTAATTATTTCCTGTCTTCTGCTGCTTTTGGTGTTAGTTTGTTCTTTTTCTAGGGATTTGAGATGTAGTGTTAAGTCTTTTATTTGTTGACTTTTTCTTCTTTTAAGGAATGAACTCCATGCAATGAACTTTCCTCTTAAAACTGCTTTCATAGTGTTCCAGAGATTTTGATATGTTATATCTGTGTTCTCATTCACCTCTAAAAACCTTTTAATCTCCTCCTTGATGTCTTCTGTAACCCATTGTTCATTCAGTAGCATATTTCTTAGTCTCCAGGTGTTGGAGTGGATTTTATTTCTTATTTTATCATTGATTTCTAATTTCATTCTCTTTCTTATCTTTATACATTGTGTCTTCATCTCCAATAATACTACCCTTGTTTCAGATCACTCTTGCCTACTGGAAAGACAGAAGAACAAAGGATTGATTCCACTTTGAGATGATGTTGTTCTTACTATCAAAATGCTCTTCTTAATCATGTAGTAGAATTATAGTGTGTCTCTTCCTCAGAACAAAGCACTAGCCCCCAAAGAGGGCTCTAGAGAGCAAAAGAACAAATTTTATCTATCTGGCAGAAACTATGTATGAATCCAAGACAGATAGAATATGTACTTAATGCATGCTAAATTATTTTCTTTGAGGTGTTGGGGATCAAATCTAGGACCTCACCTAGGCTAGGCAAGTGCTTTACCACTGATCTATATCTCAAGCCATACAGCACTCCTTTTACAGCATTCCAAGAAGCTACCTAATGCAAGAATTGTCTGAGGTCTGAGGGGTTGGTAGAGCTTCAGAAAGCCTCCCCCATGGGCAACTAAATTTAGAAACAAATGATGGACAGGCAGTCCATGGGTGTCCCTGGAAAACCATTAACAAGCCCAGAGCAGTGATTGAACCTAGACTAATTCACTGTGTGACTTTGAGGAACTTATATAACCAGTTAGGGAACTGCCTCATTTGAAAAATGAGATTGTATTTTATTGCTAACAACTAATGTGGACTTTTTCAGTTTGAAAATGTTGCTTTAGTGGTGGTATAAGGTATTTCTAGGGCCATTCTAAATTTACAGTGACTCTATGGATGTGCTAAAAATACATTTAGATGTTTTTATACAAGTATGTTGTAGCTGATCCAATGAGAAATAATTCCATTTCATGGATAGAATGAGGTGGATTAGAAGAAGGGTGTACAAAATGACCAAGACATGAAAATGTCCTCCAAATGGTCCTCATTATGGTCTCTATTTTTCATAATCAGAATGACAATATTTCATACATAATTAGCATTATATACAGAGTTGATAACTATGAAAATAAGGCCACTTTACATACAAGAAAAATATGAAAAATTGTGCTCTATGTATGTAATATGAACTGTAATGCATTCTGCTGTCATTTATTTAAAAAATCAATAAAATAAAAAAATGCATTCTTAAAAACAGGGTAGCATTTGAATGGTAAAACTAAAAAGTGACTATTTCCTACTTCTCTGTATTTTTGTTTTTATTTGATGAACATTTAAATATTCTATTCTATTTTATAATTAATAGCATAAAATATATTTATGTTTAAATACTTTGCACTTCAACCCCAGGTGAATTATTCTTTATATCTAACAATCACAGTAAAAAATTATTATGGCATCATAGCCATTTATTTAAATTCTCAGAAAAACTTTAATTTTATCCCTAAAACTTGCGTTAGATATTGGATTTACATGCCTAAACTTACTTTTAATGGAAAAATGTGAGGCACATCAGCCTTTTGAAAAAGAAATATATATATTTAATAAATATATAAATGTATTATCTATCTATCTATCTATCTATCTATCTATCTATCTATATATATATATCTCAAAAATTAAAATGATCTGTTGGAATTTTGGCATCAGGCATTCCATATATTAGTTTCCTTCTTAGGATGAAAAATTGGATAGAAGAATTAGTTCTTTCTAGTAATGAAAGGATCATTAAGCCCTCATCTTGGTTTGAAATTTCTCATTTTGTATTATTTACATTGGTTCCTATTCAACTTCTCTCACTCAAATAAAGTCAGTTCTTGTTATTCTATTTTTAGCTCTTATACCTTTTCCTGCCCCTACCCTCTACCAAAATTGGAAGATCAGATTTCATTTCAAGTGTTCTCTTTCTTGCTGGAAGCCCCACTGAGATCTTCTTGCTCCCTGGTTTTCTGGTGGGAAAATGCTTTTCTCTCTCTTTGAGGAAAAATACATTGAAAACAATCTCTACCTTCCCACTGGGAAATCAGAGAGATGCCTTTTTGGAAGGAGAGGCCCATTGTTCTCTTGCAGTGATGGCAGCCCAGCTGGACTCCATTTGATGCTTCCCGGTGGCAGCTCCCTTGATGCAAGCTGGCAGCAGGAAGCCTGTCAGCAGCTTCCATCAGCAGGCCTCGAAGCACACACTCCTTGCAGTTCCAGCTGTTCACAAACTAGTGTCATTTATACTTCTGCCATGAGTGGTTCCCATTGGCTCCTAGTAGCAGGAATCTCCAAAAGTGTCTCTTATCTCAAATGCTCTTATGAGAAAAATCTAGCAGCTTCTATTATTTGGAACTGGGTTCTCTGGGTTTTTCCAGGCACTCCAACCTCTCGTATTGCTTGTTACATCCTTGATGTCAGAGAGCTTGTGCTAACCCAAAGGGCAACCCTCAGCTCAATTTTGGAAGATCCCTGTGGTGGGAAACTTGATACCATGTTCTTTCAAAGACTATCATTTGTTCATTTGTTTGCCCATTCCTTCATTCATGCAACAATTGTTCATTGACTATCAGATCTGTGTTGAACATGCTGCCAGGTGGAGGAATTTCCAGAGGAATTAAACCTTGGCTGAACCTCTAAGGAACAGGCTAGTATAGAAGATTCAAATTAAACCAAGCAAAACAATAACATTGATTAGGTAATAGCAGAAATGTGCTTAGACAAACCTTAGAGAAAACAAAGGTTAATTCTCTCTCCAAGATCATCTCAGTCTTTAAGGTACAAGTGAGTGCTCAATCCTTCTTTTGAAATGGAGTTGGAGGGAGAGCAAGATTAACATGCCCCTAGACAAAGAGGTGTGGAACAGCCTCAAGATTGTCAGTATTGTCAGAATATGAGTTTCTAGGAGCAGGAATTTGCAGGGAATTCAGGTAGAAGACAAGTGCCATGCTGTGCTGGGTGTTACAGATATTTTGTTAAAGATTTTGTACGTATTCTCTAGGTAATGCCACTATGAGAAATAAAGAGGAGATATTTATTCTAACTCTTAAAAATGACTCTAAAATATAGTTCCCTAGCAGTGTGGAATGTGGACAGGCAGAAGGAAATGCCTGAAGTGAGTTTATAATGGTTGGAAATACTGAAGTTGTTTCACAGCCTTGATGTCCTGGGGGAAATTCCCTGAGTAGGACTATGTTCACTCAGAGGAGCAGGACTAAACACTGACAAGACCTACAGCACCTAGGAAAGTTGAATGTGAGATAATATGCAGGAAGCATCAGTGGAGGTTGCCAGGGGCATCTAAAGGTTGACATTCAGGTGACTTGGGTTTGTTCCTGAGCTTATCTAAAATGCCCCCTTGGTGCTTTCCTGAATTGCTTTGGTAGGAATGAGATCCCATGTGAAATAATGAACCATAAGCATTTGGTTTTAAACTCTATCTTCAGGTTGTTAAACACTTGGGGGATAGTTATATTTTGCTCTGAGGCTTAAGCATAATATAAATGAAGTGTTTGTCACAAATCTTAATTCCCTCACGAGATCTTATTTTCTACTGACAAAATAAAACTCAGAGGGATTCAGTCATTTTTTCAACATCACAGAGCAGCACATTTATTGCTTGTTTAAGTGGAGAATCGTAGTATCTTGGCTGAATTTCTAGTTCTCCACCCTTAAATGACAAGTTGTTATTGCATCTCTATTAGGAGTCAGTAGTTAGTTGTGATGATGAAATTGAAATCTGGTTCCTTAATGAAAAAAAAACAACAAATTTCTATAATAATGTTTATATAATAATGTGGTTTTCAACAACCAATCATCATAAGGTGAGACAGTTTTCTGTTTTTTCTCGTCCTACTCTTTATTTTTCAAAGCCATAAAAAATAGAAGCATGTAAATACCAAAACCCAGACAAACACATTTACATACACACATCAGGAAACACAACATGAGGTTTTCATAAACATTACTCAACCATGTGACATGTATTCTAAGTACTCCACAAACATCATCACATCTGGTCTTCAAAAATGACATGTCTTTTATGTGGTATGTGGACAATTTTGCAATTATATGTTGTTTGTGGATTATTAACTGGTGAAAGTACTTGGGAACATATTTTTATTGTTATAAAAGATGGCATTAAGCATCCACATGTGCAATGTGTTGTTCCAGACACTTGAGAACTGTGAAACTAACGTAGGCATCACCAGTGAGCAGCTTTAGCAAAATTAGAAAAATTAGTGGTATCACAATAATAATCTAGTAGAAATATATTGAAATATTCTTCCTATTTTTCTCCTGTCAGAACTCATATGCCTCACTGGGTATTCACTATGCAACTACCAACTCTACAGAGGCTAGAGAATGATTTCAGTCTCCCTGTTTCATTGTAAAACTAAAACACAGAGACTGGTGTGCAGTCTGATGTTGGTGGCTATGCTGTGGAAGAGGCAGAGGTTCTAGGAGAAGCAAAAAGTTCAAAGATTTTTTTCCTGTTTATTATTGTTGTTGTTGGTAGAATTTTCTGGCTTCTAGTATTTATTCAAGAAGAACCCTCACCCCTTTATTTCTGCTTCTTGGACATGATTGAGAAGAACTGCAAATGATTTAGGCCATTTGCAATCTAAAGAGTCTTCTTGCATACAAATAGTGACTAGTATAAAACATACAAGGTTTGCTTATAAAGATATGAGATCAATTCCACAAACATTTCTGTTTAGATTATGAAGAATTAGCTTCCTGAAACTGAGGTGCTTAGACTGGAGCTGAGTGACTATTTATCAGGAGGACTAAGATTGTGGACAAGATTGGAATGTCCAACTCCATGATTTTATGATGGTCAATTACGTTATTACATAGTTAAGCCTTGTAAATAGACAGAGACATGCACAATCAACTGTACAAATATTAGATGTAGATTCCGGGGAAGATTTAGATGATGTACTCTTGCTAGTGTAAGTTTTTGATGTGGCACCATGTCCAGAGTAAAATTGTATGAATTGTGTATTCAGAGATTAAGATAAAGGGACAAATTAATACCTGCTCCAACATTGTTTGGGAAAATTTCCAACTAATTAAGAAAATTAAACATGTGTAAGCTCTTTATTATATATGTAAATGAAAAAAGTATGTTACTAGCACCCTGCTGGGTTTAGCTTTTTGTAACACCTTATTCAAAGAAACAAAGAAAATTGCTATTGAAGAGAGGAAAAGGAATATTTAACAAGTCTCTTATTTAAGTCAGGGTCTACTTATTTAAACTATTTGTTAAAATAAATAGCCAACATCTTGGCCTCCAAATCAATGCTTTTCCACCTACAGTTTCTCACCTTTTACAAGTCATGTCAATAAGTTATCAAAACCAACCAAAGTAGATTTTACAGTGGAAAGTTTGACTTGAAACAGCTTTAATATAGTGTGTAGTGTGATTTTTCCAGCCAGAACTTGTAAAACTACCAATAAATGAATACTTTGAAAAACAGTCTTATAAATGCTTCATCACCCCTGAGCAGACTCTTTTACTCCTACCTCAGGCAGCACTGTCTTCTTCCTTCTCTGTGCTTTGTGGAGACTTTGACCCTCATTTTAAATCTTTTGTTTACCTGTTTGTCATCATAGTGAACGATGACCTCCTCAAGGTCAAATACTGCTCTTTTATTGGTAGTTCATTTGTTTGTTTTTGTCATTATTTGTTTAGGATTTAAAATAGCACACATCCAACATTAAAAAAAATCTGACAATGTGGAAAACACACAGAAAAGAAAGTTGGAAATAGCCATTTTTGTCATTAGGTGCACATACTCCTTAATGTGTAGAATGGATAGAACTAATTTTAGAAAAATAAAATTCAATTACATATGTTATTTTCAAATAACTTACATGGAATTTAATTTTACTTGAACTTAAGAAAACAAAGTTAACAGAACTAAATTTAATTTTTATCAAAATTCTAAATTTTTTTTTAAAATTTAAACAAAGTTTATAAAAAGATTTTGAAAAACCAAAATTACACTTTGGTTAATGTTTTCTTCACCTATCAACCCCAATTTTTATTTACATTAATTTAAATTTTTTGTTTAAATTTTGAAATATTTGTAGATTTATATCTACAAAGAAATGTGAGAAATAACAGAGAGATCCTGTCTACCTTTCTCCCAGTTTCCTGTTTTCCTTAACGATAACATACTGCGTATGTATATTACATAGTGAAAAATCAAAATAAGAAGATCAACACAGATTCAACTCATAAACCTGATTCAGGTTTCACCAGTCTTTTATGCATTTGTGTGTGTGTGTGTGTGTGTGTGTTTAGTTCTAGGCAGTTTTATCTCATGTGTAAATCGTGACTATCATGGTACAGAAAAATTCCATTGCAAAGATCCTTCAGACCCTGGCATCAAGAATCTATTCTCCATATTTGCCATTTTGTTATTTCAAGAATATGACACAGAGAGATCCATACATTTTGTAACCTTTTGATATTGCCTTTTTCTAATCAACACAATTTTCTGAGATTTACCTAAGTTGTTGTCATCAGTAATTTCTTCCTTTTTATTGATGTAGTATTCCATGGAATAAATGTATCACTGTTTGTTCAACTAATCAGCTGCTGATGGATATTTGAATACTTTCCAGCTTTGCATTATCACAAAGTTTGTATGCATATTCAAGTACAGGCTTTTCAGTGAACATGATTTAATTTCCCTAGGATAAACCACTGAGAGGACAATTATTGGTTGAATGATAAGCATGCTAAGTTTTGCAAGAAACTCCTATATTCCAGACTGGCTATACTGTTTTGCATTCCTACCCACAATGTATGAATGACCAAATTTCTTTGAATCCTGGCAAATGCTTGGTATTATCATACATTATTTTTAAGTGCCTATGGAAATCGACTTTCTATTCTTTCTTATAATCACTTGTTAGTATTATTGCTTTCTATAGTTATATACTCAAGTGGCTCAAAGACTCAATACCATGAATATTGTATTTTTATTGGTGAAGGAATTTTCTTAAATATTTATGTGGTTCCTCTATTCTTCCATGTTTGAGAATATTTGTGACCTTTCTATTTGAAGGACAACTTGACTTGTGTAAAAAGCTGGGTGAGAAGGTGGGAGTGTAGCTCAGGGGTACAGCACTTATCTAGCATGCATAAGGCACTGAGTTCAATCCCCAGCACCACCAAAAGATAAAATAATAAGTATATAATCCTGTCAGAGATTGCTCCATTTTCTTCTGGCAGAGTTGGTTATTGTAGCAAACTTGACCTTATCCCCACAATTCAATGTTGCTTTTCTTACCTGAATATTGACATTCTATATTTTTTGAAAGACAGTAATTTCAAAAATTAATCAGTCTCACTGTGGATTTTCCTAAATGTGTTTATTCTGGGTCCATGTGCATTGTCAGATATTTCTTTATTTTGGAAGAACTTCTTGTACCTTTGAATATTTTTGTTTACTTTTTCCAGTTCTGTTCTTAAGAAACAAGCCATTTACCTCTGGCAGGCTTTCTCCTCCAGAAGGCAATAGAAACATCAAGTTGATATAGCTGTGTTTCCCCCAATAGCCCATGGTGTTGAAATAGGGCTTCATGGGGACATACTGTGGTCCCCATGGCCTGGTCACATTTGCAACTCTATGCTCTACTCAAATACTCTGGAGCCTTTCTTTGTCTTGACAAGGCATGGTTGGTAAGTGGGCTTCACTGTTTGTTGCATCATGTTACATTTGTCAGTTTCTTTGTTTTATAAAAATGGTGTTTCTCTCTCTCTCCTTCAGGTGTTGGGGTTGTTTTTGAAAGGTTTGGGGAGGAGAATAAAGCCAAATGTCATACATGATCATCTTTAAAAGGAATTGTTCAGTCCTCACCATCACCTTGCCCTCTTCCTGCTCCTGGCAGAGTACTGACACAGAACTGTTGAATCCATATGGAAATTCTGAGCAAACAAGTAAGTGCACAAATAAGTCAAATTCTGTACTAAACAGAAGTCACAGAAAATAAAAGTGGCTGCAATCAGCTGAAAGAAATAACAGAGACTGGCTCTGACAAGTGTGATTGAGTAAGCCATTGAAGAACTCATTTGGTATTTTTGACCATTTTCTGAATTGCTCATATACAAATCAAGTAAATGATTCATTAACCATCCATTATCACTGTGGAAATTACTGAAATAAAAGGATCATTATGGCCCAGTAATTTTGGTTGTAAGAATATAGCTTTCTTCATTAAGCTTGTAGGGTCTGCTAAACTTAAGTGTTATTGAAATTTTGTGGGGGAAAAATAAATAAATGAACTTCCAGGTTCCAAGAATCATCTGGCCACAATAGTATCTTTTTCTGTGGATTTGCTGATTGACCTTGTTCTGAGTGTTCAACACTGAACTAGGCACATGAAGTATATCAGGTCTCTGATTTTCTGAAAATCCTGTATAGTCATCGTAAGAAATTATAGTTTGGAATTCTGAAATTCTTATTTTAGTTTCCAATATTCAAGTGAATCTTTATTAGCCTTAACAAATGCCAACTAATTAAAGAAACCAAATGAAACAGGGACTTTTTGTATACTGCTGTTAGCAAAGAGATATGACTAATAGAAATGGGAATTATCTGTTAAATTTTTTAGAAAATTCCTGTGAACTAGTAACTTAAATTCTACATGTAGACCTGACAGAAATTCACACCCACATGCACCAAAAGACATATAAAAAATATTTATAGCACCATCATTTGTAATATCTTCAAATACGAAACAACTGAAATTTTTATCATAAGTAGATTAAATAAAGAAATTGTGGTACCCATAGGAGAAAATGCTACTTATAAATTAAAAAGAATGAATTAGAGCTTTCTGGATCAATCTCACAAACAACCTGAGGAAAAGAGTTCAGCCTTAGAAGAGTAAATGTTGCAATATTCCTTAGATATAAATTCATAGCCTGAAAAACCCTATATCCAGTGTTAAGAAACTAGCATGATGGTTTCTTTTGGGTTGAGGAAGAATATAATAGGAGCTTCTGGAGTGTTGGCAATATTTTATTTTGGGACTTGAGTGCAGGTTACAGGAGTGTGTTCACTTTGTAATCATTCACTGGATGAGTTATTTTGATTTTTACACCATGAAAATGTTACAGTTTAGTAGAAAGTGAAAAAATATTAAAACAAACCGGTAGAACAGAGAGTTTAAGATGGAAGATTGAAGAAAGAAGATATAGTTGTGGAAAAATGAACCTGGAATCGATGTGTTTGTGTTTGTGTGTGTGTGTGTGTGTGTGCGTACACATGTGTGTGCCAAACTGAGAAGACTAAACATCCTAGCAATATGAAATATAAGTGCAAATGAGTACTCTTTGAAACAGAGAAACAAGCTAAGGAAATTTTAATAAGTTTCTAACAGATTAGAAAGAATTTTGAGTTGCCTAGAGTGGGACAGAGAGAGGGATGAAAGATTCAAAGGATGGGGAAACGAATCTATTTTAAAGGTATTTTCTTGTTATAAAATGAGATAGTCTCACCAGAATGATGAAACAGAGTTTCATGGAGGGAAAATAGCTGGCCCGTGGTTTTAAAACATAGCAGCATCATATGCATCTATCCCTGACAGCAGATAAAAGAAAAATTACAATTAACAAATGGCAAGTACAGTGGAAATTCAAAGTAATCGTGTGGAATTACTTTAAAACATTAAAAAAGATAAAAACAAAAGAAAGAGAGTGCACTATAAAATAGGCAACAAACAATATACACATTTACTGGGCAATAGCAAGTACACTAAGTGTGGTGGATGGCAATGTTCCCCTTTTCTTATGTAATCCTCTCTCCTGAATGGGCTGTAACGGGATTCTAGGAGAACACAGCAAACATGGCAGAATGTCATTGGTGAGATTGGATTACACACGTACAGTGGTTTCTATCTTCAACTGTCTTCTCTTTATCTCTTAGTCACTTGCTCTGTGAGAAACCAGCTGCCATATTGTGAGCAGCCTGTGCAGAGGGACATGTGTCAAGGAACTAATGTCTCACACAGTAGAGACAGACCAAAGGAGGATTAAGCAAAAGCTATTTATTTAGAGTTTGTTATATACAAGAGAGTCAGCCATGTCACTTGCATTTTGTCAAACTCAAAAAGCAGGCAGAGGAGTAAGAACATTTTAGAGTAGGAAAAAAGGAAGGCATCAGGTGTGCCCTGATTGAAGTCTTCTGGCATAGGAAAACAGTAGATGGGCTAAGTAGAAGTGAAGCACATGGTTAGGGTATTGAATTTCTCTTGTTGGTCCTCAGAAGTGGGGACAGAACTGAGAGAACTGTCAGTTATTAATTAAGTCCTGGTTATTCTGGGATGATTGTTACAGTGGCTATTGTTTGGCTGCTTGGATTGTTACTAGAGAAATCTCTTATACTTCCCACAAGTCTGAATTTCAGCAGATTAGCTCCTGACCTGGTTGTAAAGAATGTGTTGGTTTCCCAGATATATTATGGAAGTTCATGGTTAAGAATTCTATTTTTATATAAGGTCTTCCCATTGTCATTTGTATATTCATTCTCTTAGTTCTCACTTTGGGGTATTATCTGGTTTGTGAGACATTGACCAATTTAGGGAGAACTAGAGATACAGATTTTCACTGCTTGAAGATTATTCAGTCATCCATCATCAACTGCATTGCAAGATCTTCTTGACCTTTTGTTGTTGTACCTTCATAAGGATCATATGATAAGAGAATGGCTGGAGAGAAACATTTATGTCTCTGGATAAAATTCAGTGAATTTCATCATGATCACTATGACAAAAAATAAAGCCATCACTAGTCTCTATAAGGTACTTTAAAACAGGAACTCTAATTGCCCAAACCAGGCCAAGAAAACAAATCTCAAGGACATGAGATCAATCTCAGTGAGATAAGATCTATGGTCTTAATCAATGAAACTGGGATTGACAAAGATTTTTTTTTTTATCATGGAAATTTGGTGATAGATGATATAATCCAGCACTCAATAAAATTGAAGTGAAATCTCTAAATGCATGGACTTCGCAATCATTAACTTAGGAAAGATAACCAAGGTATTCCCAATTGAAAATGGGAGTGTCTTTGGTCAAAGGATTTCTGAAAGTTTTGGCAGTTTTAATTGAAGGTTGATCTTGGTCCTTTCAACTTTTCCAGAAGATTGTGGGTGATAAGGACAGTGTAGTTTTTTAAGTAAGGGCTAACATCCTACAGAGTTTTAAAGTAATATTTTCCATAACATGTATGTCTCAATCCTCAGTCACTTGACATAAAAGTTTGGATGTCCCATGTTTAAACACAAAATCAAATAGCTGTTAGTGACTGGAAGGACTATAACTTTTCAGCAAGGAAATGTTTAAATCCACCCTGAAAATAAATATCCAACAACTAAAACATATCAAATCCCTTGGAGAGTAGAAGCTGGCTAAAATCCATCTGAAGGTTTTCAAAGGGCTTTGAGACTTTGGGTCTTGGCCACACCCTATCTTTACAGGTTTTCCAGGATGATGTTGTTGACAGGGAACACATGACCTGAGAATGACCTCAGCTCTCTTTTTAAAGTTCACCCACCAATGTTGATTTAAGACACTAACCAACTTGTCTATTCCATGATGAGTAGTTTCTTGGAGAAACTTAGTTAATATTTGAAGTCATCTGGTGCTACCAAGCAGCTGTGTTATGAGCACCAGAGGTTATCAAGTGAAGGAGCAATCAGATGTTTTTTTTCATTTTCAAAACCAGGGGCTCAACATTGACATTTTATAATTGCCACTGGAATTCTTCCAGGGATTTTTTTTTTTGAGGGTTTATTGAGAATCATAACCTTGATTGAAGAGGCTTGTTTGGCATAATGATCAGCTAGAGCACTTGCTTTAGTTCCATATTATCCTTTTCTATATGGGTCTTAACCTTGAAGATAGCCACATGTCTATGAAGTAGAAATGTCTTAAAGTTCTTTAGCATGCTGTCTGTGTTTGATGGGTTTTCCAGCAGTGAGAAAGCACTTTGTTACCAATGCATCTCAAAGTCATGGATGACCCCAAAAGCATGCCTATACATTTACTCTCTGGTTTTGGCTAATGAAGAAGATATGTTTTAGTTTAATAAATTGTTCATCTGTGTTGACTTTAGCTTAGAGGACTACATTCTGAAGGAAGGATAAATTCCTGATAACATATTCTACTTGAAAACCTCCAGTTTCAGTTTTGAGATATGATCTATCAGCAGCAAATATCAGGTCAGGGTTCTCAACAGAGTCTCTAATACACACAAACAAGGAAAGGAGTGTTCCCTGACTGAGGTGCAAGTCCTAAGGCTCCTGCTGTTGGTCATGGAAGGAGAGGGGGAGGATTCAGGGTGAACAGCAGTGAGTGCTTATGTGAGAGGGACAGAGTGATAGGACTGTGTGGTAGGTTAATTGGCTGGCTGAAAAGTGCTGTGTTGTATCTTAGTAATGTCTGCACCACATGAGGAGCCATGAGGTCTAGTGGGAGCCTAGAGATAGTTCAGAGAGTCATTTTTACAATTATCATATGGTTTCAACAAATGTGTTGAATTTAATTGTGTTTAACTAGTTTTAATGGTTAATATTATTTCTGTATATCAAGGTGCTCTCTTTCCTTCTTCGTCTTTTTTTTTTTTAACTTTTTCTCTAGGCCAATCTGTGGACAAATGTCTTTAATTTCAAAGGTGCTATACTTCTTGATTTCTTGATGATCTCAAAGATTATTCCTGTTGCGCTCTTACATCTTCACAGGTGTTAGATCTTGGTTCACAGAATTTTTACTTAAAACTCCATACACATGATTCTCTGCTGGGTTGTTTTTTTATTTACAAACTATGTCAAATTCTTATTATGTCTGAATAGGCTTTAACTCAGGTCCTTGGTTAGTGTATCAGTTTGCTATTACTGCTTTTATGGTTTGGATATGAGGTGTCCCCCAAAAGCTCACGTGTGAGACAACTGAAGAAGGTTTAGAGGAGAAACGAGTGGGTTATAGCCTAAATCTAATCAGTGAACTAATCCCTGAGGGGATTAACTGAGTGGTAACTGGAGGCAGGTGGGGTGTGACTAGAGACAGTAGTTCATTGGAGGCATGGCTATGGGGTATATATTTTGCATCTGGAGAGTGGAGTCTTTCTCTTTCTGCGCTTCCTGATCACCATGTAAGCTGCTTCCCTCTGCTACACTCTTCCTCCATGATGTTCTGCCTCACCTCAATCCCCAAGGAATAGAGCCTGCTGTCTGTGGATTGAGACCTCTGAAACCGTGAGCCTCCAAATAAACTTTCCCTCCTCTACAGTTGTTCTGGTTGGGTCCTTTTAGTCACAGCAGTGAAAAAGCTGACTAAAAAACTGCTATAAAAATACCATGAATTTAGTGGTTTTGTTGTAGGGACAGACGAGGCAAGGCACCCAAGACAGCAGGAAACAGTTTTATTTGGCTACAGCCAGGTTCAGAGGGCACAGCTTTTGCTGTAATCAATTAATCCCCAGAACCCTGAGTTCAGGTAGTTTCAGAGTTTTATGCCCAGCATGTAAGGGGATGGGCTCAGAAGTTCACAGTCTGAAGAAGTTCACATAAAAGCAGCCTTTTCTTTCACTGTTCTGAGCAAGTTAACCCCTCAAAGACAACACCTGAGAAGGAGAGAGCTGCTTCTCCTCTTTCTTTCCTCTCCCTGCCTACTGTTACCATGGAGCCCAATTGGTCACTTATCTTAAAAATGTAGACATCTCTGGGAAGCCCAGCTCAAGGACAGAGGCCTTGTTTGCTCATTTCTACAAATTACTATACTGAATTTGTTTGTGAAAAACTAATAAGGGGGTGTCCAGCACCTGGAGTGCTGGTATCTTCCCAGCCAGTGGCCAAGTAAAACAGGGCGACACGAAAATAGGAAGTTTATCTACATTGAACTCTTTTGCAGAGACTCTTTTGCTGACAGTCCTAAAATCAGCCATGGTGAAGATTTCTGGATAAGCCCAGTTAAGACTTTTCTGTGGAGAAACGGGGTGCCACTACAGTTTAAACAATTTAAAATTCATTATCTTAGAAATATAGAAGGAGTTTTAAGGGGCTGAAGCCAAGGTGTGGTAGAGGTGTGTTACTTTCCAGAAGCTCGAGGGAGGCTCATTCTTGCCTTTTCTAGCTTCTAGAAACTGCTGGTATTCCTTGGCTTATGCTTCTGTCCCTCCATTTCAATGCCAGTAGCTTTGGGCTGAGTTCTTTTCATGCTGTCATTTCTCTGGTCCTCCTTCTTCCACTAGTAAGTACATTTGTTGTTAAATTGAGCCCAGCTGGATAATCTGGGATAACCTCTCCTGATTAGCAATCTTCATTCCATCTGGAACCTTCATCCTCTATCATTCAAGGTAGCCTCACAGATTGCAGGAGGAAGGATGCTGGCAGGTGGGGGATGAACATTATTCTGTCTTCCTTATTTAGCTTCTGAAGAAAAATTACTTTTATAATTTGATTATTTTTTTTCTCATTCATGTGCTTTGTTCTCTATTTCTATGTTGTGTGTGGTGGGTGGAGGGAAGAGGAAATACTGGGATAGAACCCGGGGCCTCTGCATGCTGGGAAAATATTCTACTACTGACCTTACATTCCCAGTCATTCCTGGTGTTCTTATGTCATTTATAGAATGTATATCATAATTGGCTTCTCATGATCCCTTAAAATTTCCACATCATAACTTTTCACACTTTCCCCTCTAAGTTCCCTGAGGAATCTTATATGTGTCCCAATTCATTAATCCAGTTTTCTGTAGGACACAGTTTAATCTGCATTATTTTTTTTCTCTTTTAAAATTTAGCATTTTTCATTGTTATTCAGTTTTCTATTGGTCTGATATTATTTCATCCTTGATTTAGTTTTGTACTCATAATCTTTAACAATACAACGTATTATAAACAAAAATGATACATGCCAAATTAATGCAAGCAAAAAAAAAAAACCCCATAATTTTGAAATAGCAATGTACCTTTTCCTGTTGGCTTTAGGAAACAGACATTTGCAGTATCTTGCAAATACCTAAAACATCTTTCTGTACTACTTTAGTTGTTGTTGTGATTTTCTTGCCTACACTTTCCCTCAGGTAAAAACTATTTTGTGTTATTGTCTCATATACACACACACACACAAATGTATATATGCACACATATTTATACATTGGTTATGTTTAGGGATTTTATGTATGCATATGATCTACATATGTGTGTATGTATATATTAGGACTATGTATCATAAATATATATGCTTATTAGGGATATGTATATCAGGGATGCACACATTATATGTATGTATAGTCATGTATGCTTAATGATAGGGATATATTCTGAGAAGTGTGTTAGGTGATTTTTTCATCTGTGAACATTATAGAGTGTACATATACTAATGTAAAATATAGATTGTTTAGTTTGGTATTTTGTTGCAATCAAGATATGGCAAACACAAGATGTATGAGGCTACTACCAGTATAACATGACATGCTGTTTTACAGTAAGTAAAAAGAGTATATGATAGTAAAAACACAAGCCATTAATAGTCTTTTATTATTATTATCAAATATGTACTGTATATAATGGTATGTACTACATGTTATGTAACAGGCAGTATAGTATATTTGTTTATGCCAGTGTCACCATAAACCTGTGAGCAACATGTTGTGCCATGGCATTATAATGGTATGATGTCACTAAGTAATAGGAGTTTTCAGCTCCATTATAAACTTATGGAACCACTGTCACATATACAGTCTGTTGTTTACTGAAAAGTTACATGGCACATGACTTTGTGTGTGTGTGTGTGTGTATATATGAATGATATCATTAGATATACTTTGGTATAAACTACAAATATTAGAGATATGTTTTTTCCTGTTTTGAAGCTTTATATTAATATTCATTTATTTATATAAATGTTTTACTGTGTACAGTTTATAATCATTTAGAAATTGATTTTTTTCTTCAACTTTTTTCTGTGATTCATCAATGTTATTTCTTATAACTCATTCAGTTTCATTGGTGTATAATATCACATTGTACAAATATACTGACATTTATTTAATCATTTTCCTGTCTAAGGAAAATGATTAAATAAATTTTCTCCCAACTCCATTAATTCTATAGCCCTTTTTTCTTAACTATGATCCCAAATCTTTTGTATATAATGTTGCCTTATATTTATGAGTCTGTTTCTGGGAACTCCATTCTGTTCTGCTGATAAAGTTTTCTGAACTTCCACCTATACCACAGTTTTATTTATCAGAGGCTCACAGAAAATTTTCAAATCTGATGGGCAAGTCAGCATTTCTCTAACTGCTCTTCTTCCCATTTCTCCTCCCTTAGGAGTGTGTTTATTAATTTTAGTTTGTATTTATCACTTGTAAAAAAATTCAAACATCTTGTTAAGTTATGGTATCTTGATTGGAATTTATTTGAGTCTATGCCCTATTACTTTGGTGTTGCTTATCCTATTTTATCTTTGTTTTTATTTAATGTCTTTCTACTCATATTTTTAATCTCTTTTCCTTTTGAAACTCTTTGAACTTATTATAATTTTCTATTGTAAGCATTCGGAAATAAACATTTTGGTATATTGTGCTTGGTAAAATTTTCAGTACTATAAATTTCAACCATTGTGCACTTATAAATTTATGCAGTCCTTTTGTAAGCAATGTAGAGATGGACTCATTTTAAGTGTTTTGAAGCCAGTCCAATGATCTTTGTATTTTAATGGAATAGTTTATATCATTCATATTTTTTGTTGTCACAGATATGTTTGAATTTATTTCTCTTATTCTAGGTTCTCATACTTAATTTTTTCCACTGTTTCTTTTTCCCTTCATTTTATATTCCATTTATCCCTTAATGTGTTTAAACATTTAAAATCCCATTTATAATTTTGGTGCTAAAATTTAAAATGTAGTTATGTATATTTAGCTAAGTCTAAAATTAGTATCTTAACCTCCCTACCAAATGGTACAAGAAATTTGTAACATTTTAATTCTGATTGTTCCATTTTTCCTTATATTATTGTTGCCTAGGAATTTTATTTTTTAACCAACAAATTAGTTATTACTTTTATTATGTCATAGAGATTTTGCTTGTTTAGATTTAGATTTTCACAAATTTGACAGCTTCTTTTTGTGCCTTTTTTTAACATCTCAAAACATCTAAGTTTAGTTTTCTACTTTCTGGGGAACATTTTTTAGAAGTTCCTTTAGTATAGGTTTATCAATGATATATATTCTAGTTTCTATTTATCTAAAAATTTCTTTATTTTACTCTGCCTCTTAAAATAAGATTTTGCCAGGTTTATAGTTCATGATTAGTTGTTCTTTTCCATCAGTGTTTGAAGTATTATTCTATTGTCTTTTGAATCCTTATTGTTAAGAAGTCTGCTCTTATTCTTATTATCAGATGATTTCTCTTTTCTCTCTGGAAAAGTTCAAGATTTTATCTGGTATTTTGTAGTTATATTATGATACACCTGGGAATGACTTTTTGTATTAGCTCTTATTCCCCTCTCAAAGTCAGAGCCTCTGACATAGATTTGGAAAGCAGATAATTTATTTTGGGGAATGAGATAGGAAAAAGAAAAATGGAACTGGTAAAAATGAAACAGGGATGTAGGGATACCCAATGCAAAGACATATTATAGATTTCATCACTGTTGTGGAAAATTGGGGCTTTAACCCCCTGGAACCCTCTGAGTTGCTTTTAATAATTCACATCAGAATTGGTTATGTGGGATGTAGTTTTATGGGGGAGGGGAGCATTTTCCCACAACTTCCTTTTGCCAGTGGTCAGGAATTATTCCATGAAGTGTTAACTGTCCTGAGTTTTTAGAATTGGTAGAAATGTAGGTATTCCTTAGATCCCATGCATCAGAGATGTGCCAGGAAAAAAAGCAAGGGGTGTGATTCACCATCAAAGCATGATGTTATCAGCTGTATGTGTAGAAAGACCATTGTTGCAATGATATAGTAAAAGTGACCCAGATGATTTACTTTTATTTTTTTCAGTATAATGTATGTTAAACATCCTGAATATGTCATTTTTTTCATAATTTCTAAAAATGGTCAATCATTATGTTTTCAAATATTTCCTTTCTACCATTCTTTCTCTCACTCTCTTCCTTTCTCTTTTTTCTCCCTCTCCTGATTTTTGTGTGAAACTCCTATTAGACAGAAGTTAGAATCTCTAATTTTCTTCTTTATGTAGCTTAATTTAAAAAAAAAATCATGACCTTGTATTTCTGTGCTATGTCCCCATGGTGTATACTGTGTAACTTCCAGGTTATCTCGTGTGTGTGTGTGTGTGTGTGTATTTTGTTGAGTCTCCCTAATATCTTTGTGCTCATTCTTGATAATTTATGTCAGTTCCTTGGGGTGAAAATCTGCCATTTATTGTTTCTTCTGTCTTTCCCATATGGAATTTTGCCTCCTCATGTATTTGTTGACCACTGATTGTAGACTTACTGCTGGGTCTTCATCTGTGTCTGTCCTGTAGACCTCTACTGAAAGTGTGTTCATCCAGAAAGGCCATGAATCTACTTTGGTCAGGCCCCATAGGAACACAGTAGATTTAGGGACTCTGGTAGGCAAAGTCCCTTTGTTAGTGTACTATCACAATAATAGATATCCAAGATAATCAACTTTCATAATGAAAATTTTTATTTTGGCTCATAGTTTTGAAGTTTCTAGTCCAGGATCAGTTGCCCTACTGCTTTGGGCCTTTGTTGAGACAACATGAGCATACGGCAGAGCAAACCTGCTCACCTTATGGATAAGGAGCCAAAAAAGAGAGGAAGAAGATAGGTCTGGCATCCCACTACGCTCTTTGAGAGCATGCTGTCAATGAGCTAAAGACCTCCCATGAGGTCCCATCTTCTAAAAGAGCTCTCCCAGTTGCACTATATTAGAGACCAAGTGTCTGGGATACTTTTGGAACCAAACCATAGCATCTCCTCCTCCAATATTTTTCACATATCATTTCCTAGAACCTTCATGATAAAAGGGACTTCATAGATATGATTAACTTATAGATGCTGAGATGGAGAGAATATTGAGAATATCCTGCACTCTCAGGATCCTAAAAGTGAATAAGGGGAATAGAAGAGTTGAAAAATGGAAGCAAGAGAAAGACTTGGTCTGATGTTGCTGATGTTGAAGATGGAGGAAGAGGGTCAGGATCCAAAGAATAAAGATGGTCTCTAGGTGTGCCTCCATGAGGGCCGCAGGGCTGCTGGGCATTGTTCCAGGGTGGCTCAGTGGTGCTTTTCTCACTCCTTGCACCAGCCCTATCGTGGCACCTGGTGGGGCCAAGCTGTAGCTGGAGACCAGATGAACAATGGCAGAATAGAGGAGGTTGCTTTCCAAGCTGCTCTGTGGCATGAGACCAACAAAGCAGATAAAAAGCTTCTTGGTGAGGTGGGGGAAAGAGGGATTTTACTGGGATTTAATACTGAACTGTTAGAACAGCTTGGAGACTCAGAAGTTTGGATACAATAAAAGAAAAGAAGAAAGCTCACTTCTGGCACCTGTGACTGCAGAAGGTGACACACCACAGGAAAAGCAGGGAGAAGGACCAAGAGAAGCTACATTTCAGATGGCACTGTGGTATGTTTTGGTACACAGAATCAGAGATAGAGGATACTGCCAGACTGATGCAGAGGGTGTGCTACACTATGTCCTCATGCAGGAAAGATGCCACATCTCTTCTGGTTGTCCATGGAGAAATGAAACAGGAGCTATTTTGTTGCCACACCAAGGTACCTGGTGGGTATGGGAGCAATGAGTCCAGGAGCCCAGATCTGGGAAATCTGAGCTGGGTCTGAGAAACAGACTTGGCAGGTGCCTGCCACACAACTCATATGTACCTAGGAAACCAGGAGAAAATTAAGCACTGAGAGTGTTTTAACCCAGGTTAATATGGGTCATAGGGAGATCCCAGGTCTCTCCCCTGACTTTGGCTTGTAGGACCAGCTTGGGTGGGCTGGGAATTTGAACAGGTGGGTGGGAATAGCTATGTGCTTGGAGACTGAGCTTGGGGGGCTGAGAAGGGTAGGTTTTATGGTTGTTGGAGGGGGGCAAGGGATTGGATCCTCTACTGCATGAATGGAACCCAGGGAAGACTCTTGGGATAAAGTCTCCCGGTATGGATCATCAGCTGCCAGGCCCTAGAGGTGGGCTGACTTAAAATCATCAGACCAATTGCTATTTGACTAAGCTCCTGAGGCCTACCTAGAACTAAACCCTGCCTTCTGAAGCTATGCCTATGGTCACACCTGTCACAGAACTCTACAGCAGCCCCATCCTGAGAGTGGAGCAGACAAAAATTTCCAAATTGCTACACCTCATACTTCCAGGAAGGGAAGCTGAGAATTTTTAAACTCAAACTCACAACTTGATGAACAACAAAAAAGAGGAAGGATTTGACAGCTCACAACCACTACTCTTGTGTGCAGTACATACCTCAAGAAAAAGCAGAAGGAATGGCATTTCGGATCAGACAATGAACATATATTCTCGTTGACAGGTTTTGACCACCCCAATGGAAACAACTTCTTAATTTTTCATCAAGAGCCTTTTTTCTTTCTTTCTTCTTTCCTTCCTTCTTCTCTGTCTCTTGATTGTGTGCCGAGTGGTCCATAAACATTTATACATAAACATATTTTTCTCATTTCTAGTATTTTTGGAAGATAGTTATTTTTTTATGGCTTTATCTTTTGAGGGCTAGGGTATTTGATTAGTTTAGTTTAGTATTGTTTTTCTTTTTTTTTTGTTCACTTTGATTCTCTTTCTCTTTTCTTTTGTTAATAGCCAAATTCCATTGTTCTTTCACTCTGTTTTCTATTTTATACATCTATTTTCTCTCCTCCTCCCTTAGAATAATCACATCTTACATCTCTTCTGCATTCTCCCTGTTCTCCTTTTGAAATTGCAAACCCTTTTGTAAACTTACTATTTTTATTGTCGGCAATTGCTTTTCATAAAATTTGTTTATTGTGCCAATTAGTGCTGTAGATGTCATAGGAGGAACTAAGTATTTAGTTTAATGCTATATAGAGTTTGCATTGGTTGTTGTTATTATTTGTCTCTCCCTACACCATGAGGTACTAGAAAACTTTAGGAACCCTAAAGTTCAAAAGGTAGCAGCTATGCCACCTCAGATTCATACTAATAGGTGGGTAGACAATCTGAAAAGACAAGGGAACAAACTATCCCAAACAAACCAAAACACCTCAATAATAGAATCCATTTACACAAAAATGGAGAAAATGTCAGAGAAGGAATTTAGAACATTCATAGTTGAGCTAATCTGTGAGGTAAAAGCTGAGGTAAGAGGTGAATTCAGAGAGAAAATACAGGAAGTGAACGATCACATTAATAAATAGATATTCTGAAAAAGAAACAAATGGAAAAACTCTAAAAGAAGGAATCAATAAACCAAATTAAAAATTGAATGGAAAGAATCACCAATAGACTAGACCACTGGGGAGACAGATTTTTCAGGCAAAAAAAAAAAGTACATAATCTTGAAAGTAAAGTTGACCATGGAGAAAGATGTTAAGAGACCATGTACATAATTTTCATGAAATATGGGATAATATGAAAAGGTCAAATTTAAGATTCATCAGGATAGATGAAAGCTCTGAAACAGAAACTAAAGAAATACACAATATTTTCAAAGAAATAAAATCAGAAAATTTCCAAAACTTTAAGAATGAAATGGAAAATCAAATACATGAGGCAAACAGGACTCTAAATATATAAAATTACTACAGACCTACACCAATCTACATTATTATGAAAATGCCTAACATACAGAATAAGGATATAATTTTAAAAGTTGCTAGAAAAAAAATAACAGGTCACATTTAGAGGGAAACCAAACCAGATTTCAGCTGATTTTTAAACCCAGACCTAAAAGGTAGATGGTGTTGGAATGACTTATACCAAACTCTGAAAGAAAATGGATGCAAACCCAAATTACTATACCCAGAAAAATTAAGCTTCAGAATTGAAGATGAAATAAAAACTTTCCACAATAAACAGAAGTTGAAAGAATTTACAACTAGAAAGGCTGAACTTTGAAACACATTTAATAAATATTACATGAAGAAGAAATGAAAAAGAAAATTGAAAACAAGAGAGAGGAACCACACTAGAAGAAAAGTCAATCAAAGGAAAAACTAATACAAATTAAAAACTAGAAATAAATAAAAAAAAGACGGGGAATAAAAGTAATCTCTCAATAATAATATTGAATATAAATGGCCTAAACTCATCAATGAAAAGATATAGACTGGCATATTGGATTAAAAAACAGGACCCAACAATATGCTATCTCCAAGAGACTCACCTCATAGGCAAAGACATTCACAGAAAGCATGAGGAAAAACATCACTCACATGGATCTTGTAAACAAGCAGATGTTATTTTCTCTTATGAGATAAAATGGACTTCAAGCCAAGGTTAATCAGAAGAGACAAAAAAAGTCATTTCATACTGCTTGTAGGACCCATATAACAACAAGAAATAACAATAATAAATATGTATGCCCCAAACCATGGAGCATATGTGTACATCAAACAAACCCTTCTCAATATCAAGAATGAAATAGACCACAACAAAATAATCCTGGGTGAATTTCACCTACCTTTCTCACCACTAGATAGATCTTTGAAACAAAAACTAAGTTAAAAATCTACAAATCTAAAAAATACAAATAATTTAGATTTAACAGATATATGTAGAATATTTCATTTATCAGTAACTGAATACGCTTTCTTCTCAGCAGCACATGAAATATTTTCTAAAACACACCATATCACAGGCAACAAAGCAACTCTTAACAAATATCAAAAAAGAAAAGAAAATACCTTGCATTCTATCAGATCATAATAGAGTGAAATTAGAAATCAAGGATAAGATTTTTAAAAAGCTACTCTAGCCCTTGGAGACTAAACATTATGCTATTGAATAATGAATGTATAGCAGAAGAAATCATGGGTAAGATAAAAGAAAATACTTTGAGGTAAATGAGAATAGTGATACCAAATAGTGATACAACATACCAAAATCTCTGGGACATTATGAAGGCAGTTCTCAGAGAAAAGTGCATAATATCAAGCTCATTCATTAAAATAATAGGAAAACACCAAATAGATAACCTAACATTATATCTCAAAGCCTTAGAAAGAGAAGAACAAATCAACACCATGATCAGTAGAATATGGGAAATAATTAAAATTAAAACCAAAATCAATGAAATTGAAATAAAAAATAATTTTAAAAAATCAATGAAACAAAAAGTTGTTTCTTGTATAAAGTAAACAAAATTGATAAACCCTTGGCAAAGCTAACCAAAACAAAGAGGGAGAAAACTCAAATGATTAAAATTCAGGATGAAAAAGGAAATATCACCACAGAAACTAGTGAAGTACAGGGGATGATCAGAAACTATTTTTAAAATTTATACTCTAATAAATTAGAAAATCAAGAAGAAATTGACAAATCTCTAGAGACATATGACCCACCCAAATTGAATCAGGAGAATGTAGAAAATTTAAACAGATCAATCTCAAGTAATGAAATTAAAGATGACATCAAAAGCCTATCAACAATGAAAAGCCCAGGACCAGATAGATTCTCAGCTGAACTCTCCAAAACCTTTAAAGAAGAACTAACACCAATTGTTCTAAATAATTCCAGAAATAGAAAAGGAGGGGACTCTTCCAAACTCATTCTTTGAAAGTAGTACCACCCTGCAACCCAAAACAGACAAAGATACATCAAGGAAAGAAAATTTCAGACTAATATCCCTGATGAACAAAGATGCGACAATTCTTTTAAAAATACTGGCAAATTGCATTCAAAAACATATTAAAAAGATACTGCACCATGATCAATTGGATTTCATCCCAAGGATGCAATGTTGGTTAAACATTCAGAAATCAATAAATGTAATTTACCACATAAACAGACTTAAAGACAAGAATCCCATGATTAGCTCAATAGATGCAGAAAAATCATTTGACAAAATACAGCATCCATTTATGTTGAAAATTCTAGAAAAACCAGGGATAGTAGGAACTTACCTCAACATTGTAAAAACTATATACCACAAACCTGAGACAACATCATTCTAAATGGGGAAAAACTGACAGCTTTCACTGTAAAAACTGGAACAAGACATGGATGTCCTCTTTCACCATTAATATTCAAATAGCCCCTTGAGCTCTAGCCAGAGCAATTAGGCAAAAGAAAAACGGTAAAGGATAGTAGTAGAAAAAGAAGAACTCAAACTACCCATATTTGCCAATAACATGATTCTATATTTAGAAGACCCAAAAACCTCCACTCAAAACTTCTAGAAATAAATTCAGCAAAGTAGCAGGATACAAAATATATCAATTGCATTTCTATTCACCAATGATGAGTCAACTGAAAGAGAAATTAAGAAAACTATCTCATTCACAATAGCCCCCAGAAGAAAACCACTCTGGAGAGCAGTATGGAGATTCCTCAAAAAATTAGGAATGGAACCACCATTTGACCTAGTTATACCACTCCTCAGTGTATATCCAAAGGAGTGAAAATTAGCATATTACAGTGATGCAGCCACATCCATGTTTATAGCTGCTCAATTCACAATAGCTAAGCTGTGAAACCAACCTAGGTTCCCATCAACAGATGAATGGGTAAAAAAAAATTGTCGTGTATATACACAATGGAATATTACTCAGCTGTAAAATGACTTTATAATGTTTGACAGTAAATGGGTGGATCTGGAGACCTATCATGCTAAGTGAAATAAGCCAATCCCCCAAACAAAAGGTTGAATGTTCTCTCTGATATGCAGATGCTAACCCAAAACAAGTGAGGGGAGAGGAAGAATAGAAGTTCATTGGATTAGACATAGGGGAATGAAGGGAAGGGAGATGGTTGTTTTAGTCAGCTTTTTCACTGCTATGACTAAAGGATCTGACCTGAACAACTTTAGGGGAGGAATAGTTCATTTTAGGGCTCATAGTTTCAGAGGTCTTATTTTATAGAAGGCCAGCTCCATTCCTTGGGGCTTGAGGTGAGGCTGAACATCATGGCGGAAGAGTGTGGCAGAGGAAAGCAGCTTACATCATGATCAGAAAGTAGAGAGAGAGAGAGAGACACTCCACCCACCAGATACAAACGCCCCAATCCCCACCTCTTCCAACTACCCCGTACCACTTCAGTTAGCACTCAGTTAAATCCTATCAGGGGATTAAATCACTGATTGGGTTAAGATTCTTACAACCCAATCACTTCTCCTCTGAACCTTCTTGCCTTGTCTCACGTGAGCTTTTGAGGGATACCTCATAACCAAACAAAACAGAAGGATAGGAATAAGAAAGATAGTGAAATGAATCTGACATAATTGTACACATATGAATACACCACAGTGAATCCCAACATCATGTACATTCATAAGACTGGGATTCTAATTAGAATAAGATATATTCTGTGCTTTTATGAATGTATCAAACCTGATTCTACTGTCACATGTAACTAACAAAGAACAATAGCAACAACAAAAAATGGCCTCTAGAGGCTAGAAAAAGCAAGGAAGTGGATTCTCCCACAGAGCTCCAGAGTGAGTGCAGCCCTGCTCTTTGGTTTTATCTTAGTGAAAAAGATGAGGCCCTCTGTCCTCCAGAGTTGTTTTTGAGTCCCTAAATTTGTGGTTATTTTTTGCATCATCATCAGGAAGTGAGTATAGGGCCTCTGCAACCACTCTAGAGAGCCCTGCTTTATCTGGAAGTCAACTGTCATTAATCACCTGATATTAAATGTCCTGATTGCACCATGATTGTGACTCACCCTCAGGGAAACCCAACTCACCTCCTTTGCCCATTGATGGTTCCTGCAGCTTCTCCCCACCATTTTGGGATTTCTTTCTTGCGGAGGGGGGGGGGGCGGGGGGCGGGGAGGGATGGTGAAATTTCTTTGGAATGCTTCCCTCCCCCTGAAGAGCCTAAAGATAAACTAGATTGTTCTGTCCAAAGTCAGTTGTTTCACAGTAGGACAAGAACATCTGGTTCTTGCTGGGAGCTGTGGTGCATGCCTAAAATCCCAGTGGTTTGGGAAGCTGAAGCAGGAAGATTGCAAGTTCAAAGCCAGCCTCAGCAATTTTGCAAGGCCCTAAGCAACTCAGTGAGACTCTGTCTCTAAATAAAATATGAAAAGGGCTGGGGATGTGGTTCATTGGTAAGTGCCCTTGGGTTCAATCTCTGGTACAAAAACAAAAACAAAAATATCCAGTGCTCCACAATAATGAAGCCATATGTTTTATATAGTTTCTTCTTTAATGTTGCTTACGTTTCATAATAGTTTTCTTAAAATTCTATGAAGAACAAACATCAGAAAATATTTTACATTTTTTCCCATAATTTATAATAAATCTATGTAAGGAAAAAGTCTACTCTTTTTAAAATAGTTCACTTCTCTTGCACCTCAGTGTTTTTTTTTTTTTTTATTTATAAGATTTATTAATTTGCTGAATGTGGTGGCTCATGCCTGTCATCCCAGTGACTTGGAAGGCTGAAGAAAGAGGATGGCAAGTTGGAGGACAGATGCAACAATTAGCAAGAGCCTGTCTCAAAGTAAAAAAATAAAAAGGGCTTGGATGTAGCTCAGTGATAGAGCACTTCAGGGTTCAACCACCAGTACCCTCCCCCCACACACACACAAAGATAAAGATCTTAATTTTTCCCAGAAATGCAGCTCTATTACCAGATATTGTCAAAGTTTGATTTTTTTGAATAAAAATCTTTATTTAATTTTTTCACATGCATTTTTCAACATCAATATCTTCTTAGTTACTGGAGCTTCTTGTATGTCTCATAATATGTTCCATGGTATATTATATTTACTGAGTGTCTGGATAGTTTGCATGAGGCCTACCTACCACATGCTGTCATGGTAAGGCAGGATTGAAAAGGGTTCTGTTAGAGATTGGCTTATAGGGGAATTCATATTCATGCTGAATTTAAACAACCAGGTCAATAATATACCAGTTTGGAAGGAATCATTTGAAGATATAAAACAGTTATCATAAAGAAGACAAAAACAAGTGACTTCTTGCACCAGCTTGAATTTCAAACTTCCACTCCCTGCCCAACCTCTCACTCCGCCATCTGAAGAGAGTGTACTGAAGCTGAGCAAATCTTCCTAGGTGGCAAATATAAGGATGGGAAGGGTCAGATTTGACCATTCAAGGCTTGTTTCTGTGGCCTCCCTTTGCTGTGACCAGGAATCTAGCCTTTTGCTTGCCACATCACATTGTTCCTAATACAAACCTTTGTGGGTTCTGACAGTGCCTCCCTTCTGCACAGCATTCCTTCAGAGACTGTTCTTTCTTAGGAAGAAAAGATCCATATTATTTTGCCTCCACATTTTTTTTTATTGATAGTCCTCAAATGATCTGTAACGTTAGTCATTTGTCACTAGTTTCTTTTTCCCCAAGAGTTTTAAAAAATTAAGTATTAGTTGAAAAATAAAAATTGTATCTACCATGTAAAGCAGGATGTTTTGAAATTCATACACAGGGTGGAATGACTAAATGTGTTAGCTTTGCAAAAAAAAATCCCTGAGATAATCATCTTGAGAGAAGGAAAGGGTTATTTTGGTTTACAGTTTTAGAGGTTTCAGTCCATGATCAGTTGACTTTGTTGCTTTTGGGATGGTGACAAGGCAGCACAACACCATGGCAGGAAGTGTGTGGTGGAGCGAAGCTGCTCACTGCTCTGGAGCTGGGCAGCAAAGAGAAGAAAGATGAGGAGGGACAAGGTTATAGAATTCCTTTCAAGGATACACACCTAGTGTCCTAAAATCTCCCACAAGGCCCACCTCCTAAGGGTTCCACCACCTGCCAAAAGCGCCACAGGGTAGGGACCAAGCCTTCAATCATGGCCACTTATCCAAACCATAGTTCTAAATCAAGCTATTCCCATGCCTACTTTTTGTTGTAACAACCCTTAACATGTAGTTCCTTATGATTTTCAAGACTACAGCACATGGCTACTAACTATAACTAACTACATTGTATGATAGAGCTCTTGAACTTACTTCTCCTAACTAAAATTTTGTATGCTTAGACCAACATATCCCCAACCTTTGCACGCCAGCCCTCATCTACTCTGTACATTTGGAAGTTCAAGTTTTTTAGATTCCACATATGCTTGAGATCATGCTGTTGCTAGGTTTTATTTTTTTGTCCCACTAATGATATCTGCTTCCTTTATGCTTTTTAATTTTGTTCTTTTTAGATATACATGACAGTCGAGTGTATCTGGCATAGCATACATACATGGAGTATAACCTATTCTAATTAGGATCCTTTTCTGGCAGTTGTACATGATGTGGAGTTTTAAGGACTATTCAAGTGTAGGAGTATATGTGCTTTAAGATGTGAGATCTGAACCGACTCACATATCATAGGACTTATTAAAAATAATTTAACAGAAAAAAATGATGATCACAAGTAAAAATAAATCATTTAAATATTTTCCTTTTATATGGGAAAGTGTACGTGTTATTCAAATGTAAGGAGATCAATGAGATCTCTAAATTTAAGTAGGGAAATTACCTTATTGGAAAGATTTTCAATATATATATAACATAAAATAATAGTAAATATTGTTATTTATGAACAAAATTATATGTAAAAGACCAATAAGATGAGAGGTGAATTGATACCCTCATTTAAAACAATCATAATGTAAATTAATGCAGTGTTTTTGCAGTTAGTTTGGTAGCACCTATCATGAGAAAAAACAACAGAGAGACATACATCCTGACAAGCAATATTGGCCTTGATCAGAATGTCACTTCTGGATATTCAAATTGAGAATTCTATCTAAAGGTAAAAAGATGACTATTTTACTATTTATATATAATAGAAAAATATTGGCATCAATTTCCTTATTCTATAATAAAATAAAAATTGAAATAAATTATAGAATACAGAATTAAAATAATAATTGTGTAACATGTATAGCATAAGATTCTTGATATTATGAATACAAAAGCAAAATATAGAATTAAATATATATGCCTATTGCAACGTCAAGAATATAACTCTGTATTCTTGATAATTGCCATTCTCACTAGAGTAAGATGGAATCTGAGTGTACTTATAATTTGCATTTCTTTAGTTGCTAGAGATGTTGAACATTTTTCATATATTTATTGACTGCTCCTATTTCTTCTTCTGTGAAGTGTCTATACAGTTTCTTTGCCTGTTTATTGATTGGGTTATTTTTGTTATTTTTTGTTAAGTTTTTTGAATACTTTATAGCAGCTCAATTTACAATAGCTAAGGTATGGAACCAAACTAGGTATAATTCAACAGATAAATGGATAAAGAAAATATGGTGTATATATACCCAATGGAGTATTAGTCATAAAGAAAAATGACTTTATGACATTTTTTAGCAAATGGATGAATCTGGTAAAGGCTATCATGCTAAGTGAAATAAGCCAGTCTCAAAAAGCCAAGGGTCAAATGTTTCCTCTGATATGTGGAAGCTAACCCACAATAAGGTCGGGGAGAGGGGTAAGGGAAAGAACAGAAGTTCAGTAGGTTAGGCAATGGGGAATGGAGGAAAGGGAGGGGAGATAGGAAAAAAAGAGTGGAATATATTTGACATAATTTTCCCATGCACATACATAAAAACAACACAGTGAAATCCACCATTATTTTAATCCATAAAAATGGGATCCTAGTTAGAAAAAGATATATTCTGTGTTTGTTTAATTATATCAAAATGGATCTGCTATAATGTCTAAAAAGAACCAATAAAAAAGATTATAACCCCAGAGATGTTATATTCTTTTTTATGCAATGTAAAATTGGAAATAATTTGGCATTTTTGGTTTTCAGCATTGACTTAAATTAACAATTAAGCAAACATTAATTTTTAAAATTTGTTAATATGATTAAATGTTGCAAAATTAACATGAAATATTTTAATTTCTAATTATGGATTTTGATGATATTGAAACCCCAAATAGCAATCTACAGTCTCAGCCTTTCTGAGCCTGCGATATACACACCTGGACTTCATCAATATCTTCCAGTGGAAAATGTAGACTACACAAAGTATTTGGCCACATACCTGGGAACAGGGCTGGGCTATGTTTGTAGGAGCACTGAGCTGGTTTTCTTTCTCTCTATCACCAGATGTGACCTTGTTATATGACTAGCCAGGTACTAGGTCTTAGCTTGCACTCTATTTCTCATTGTAGCTATACCGCCCCCCCCCCCCCCCCCCACACACACACAGCTCTTTTCTGAGTAAGGTTATGCTAGATTCTTTTTGTGTGTAGAATCATGTTTTAAGCTTCAGAGAGTTCAGATGAAACCTTCCATTTTAGGGCTGTAAATACCTACTAGATATCCAATATTGCAACTATTCCCTTCTCTTTCATTTCCAATGAAATTCTTTGGCTGCTGAGACCACAGTGTCACATCTATTGAATGTATTTAGACTTTTGGAAATCATTGACCTATTCATGAGTAGACTCAATTATTGCTCTATCTACCATCTTGGAAAAAAAAACTTATTTATTTATTTTAGTTTTCAGTTCCAACAATCCTTATTTACAGACATTGACCTTGTGACCTGGGATAGAGGATGAACCTCTGAGAACCTAATGTGCCCCAAAATGTTTAAGCAATGGGATCATGGGATGTTTTGCAGCTTGTTTGCTAAGATACATGTGCTAAGCTCTGGAGACATAGCTGGAATAGTTGGCACCTACTGGGACATTCCAAGGACAGGTTCAGGTGTGCAATTGCTTGGGTTGTTGCAATACTTTGAAATGGGATGTTCTACTGGAATTAAAGTAATCTCAAGCAATATAAAGTACAAACTTCTTATGAACTTGAATTTTCCTCTGTGCTCCCCACATTAGCTATTCAATGCCAAACCCTTCACTCCATAAAGAAGAAGTTGACTAAATCAAGGTTATAGATGAATAATCATGAAAGTACTTTATACAAGGTTAGTGTTAGAATGTCCTTGGGAGTATAGGTGCTGGTCTGAAACTTGGCATCTTAGAATTGGCAGGGAAAGACTGCCAACACAATGTTTAATTTACTCCATTCCGAAACTTGACATCCAAGTGCTATTTAAAGTAACAGTTTTGAAAGAAACAGTTTTGATAATCTGTAAACTTGACATTTTGAACAGCTTCATTAATTAATTAAAATCCTTATATCTTTTCAGCCATATGTTTACAACTCAAAAGCATCATGCAAACACCTGAATTATTTATGGATCTGTTTCATTTGTAATTTTAACGTATAACAACTGCTCTAATCATGGACCAGATAGTGAGATGAACAATTTATAATTTTTACCTAATTTAAACCTCATGACAGCCCTAGGACATAGTTATTATTTTTATCTGCATTACACAGAAGAAGGACTTAGAGGAGCTTGTTAACTTGCCTTACCAAGTAAAAACCTTAGTAAATTCTAAGACTTAATAGGTTTTATGGCTTTAATTTGAACCTAGGCAGCTTAATTTCAGAGTCTCCTCACATACAGTATGTTGTACCTCGAGATCATGAATACAATATATACTTTGTTTATTTGCGTGTTTTTAAATTTTAGGACAAACAATAATGTTATATAGTTTTTCATTCTTCTTAGTATTTAGTATTTTTCACTACTTTTATAAATGATTTTTTTTAGTTTTTATGTTTGATGTTATGTAGAAATAGAGTTTCCTTTAACATTTTAGTATGAAACTGTTTAAACACAAGGAAAATTGTAAATAATTTACATTGAACATTTATGAACCACCAACTAGATTCTAATGTTGATGTTATAAGTAAATATACCTTCCTTTCTTTTTACTTAACAGAGTCTGTCCTCCTTCTCTCCTTTCCCTCTTTCCTCTCACCTCCCACCTCCCCTGGGGCCCTTTCATGAACTGTCATGGATTTGCACAGAATCAAGGCAGATCATGGCATTTGTAGTAGTGGTAGTGGGTGGGGGTCATCTGTGCAGTAGTACCTTGGCATTACCATCCGGTCTGAGAATTGCTGAAATTCCATTTAGTCCTTAGTCATTGGGTCCTAAGGATGGGTTGCAGTTGAATTGCAAATTGTTTACATGTATTTAGGGCCAAGGTAGATTATTTATTTATTTTTTACTTCAGGGACATTCTCAGGCCCTTGGAATCACTAGTTTCTTGCAACCTGGTGTGGCAGGAACTCTGAATAACATTTCACATGTATTAAAGTGAGACAATTATCCTCTTGAAAGTGGACATTGCTACGGTTTAGATAAGTATCCCATAGAGGCTATGTGTTAAAGGCTTACCAGCCAGTGATTGTACTGGGAGGTGAGGGGATCTTTAAGAGGTGGGGCCTTCTGGGAAAAAGTTAAGGCATTGAGACTAATCTCTTCGTATCTGGATTCAAGCCCCTTCTTTTCTCTCTGCATTCTGGCTGTCCATGAGGTTACAAAGCTTCCTCTGCCATGTGCTTCCAACATAATGTCCTGTCTTGACACAGGTCCAAAGTAAATAAGCCAAGCAACCATGGACTGCAACCTCTGAAACTAGGAGCCAAAATAAACCTTTCTTTCTTGTAAGTTGATTATCTCAGGTATTGTGTTACAGTGATGCAAAGTTGACTAACATAGACAGCCTTACATGATCTGAAGTTTTTTACATCCTTCCCCATTAATTCAACCTAAATCCTCATTTTCTCAGGAATTCAAGCAAAAGTTTTCTTTCTGAGTTTTCTTCATTTTCATTCCAACTTTTCTCCCTCCAAGTATTCCTTTTCTCCATATCTCTTCTATTCATGATCATGCCTTTGACCCATAATGACTAGATTAGAAAAAAATATATCAAGGAAATATCCTTCTTTTTCTCCTAATTGTGTCTTGTCTTACCTATTTCTCCAAGCAAATAATCCTAGAATATCCTAACTGATATTCAAAGGCAAAGAACTGGGTGTGGTAACAGGGTGCAACATATCCCCAAAGGCTATGTGTTAAAAAGAGACAACCCTGTCAGCACCTTGATCTTGAACTTCCAGACCTCATCATTGTGAGACATCTTTGGTTTAACCCAGCCTGTGGGATTTTGTGATGGTAGCCTGAGATTAAGACAGCATATATGTTATTTTTTATACTTACTTTTATTTGATATATCTTAAATTTTCATGGAATTTTTTTCTATACAAAAATATCCAAGGATTTTTTTTTTTGCTATAAATCTCATATTTTATAAAGGAAAATAATTTTATATTTGCTTACTTCTAGTTTAAACAGATTTTTGTGTTTTAAGCCATATACTTTTAGGCTGATATTACTTTTTTGTTAATTTATTAATATCAAATATATTTAATACTGTTTCCAGTGGAATTTTTTATTTCAGTTGGAATGTTAATAATTCTACATTAAGTATAAAGGTGTCTTACATTTTAAAACTAGATCTTTATTATTTATTTGATATTTATTACATATTATATTTATATAATAAGAGGCTATTCTATTATTTCTCATTTTAAAAGTGTTTTTTTTGTTTTTAATTAAGAATCAGGGTTAGCTGGGCATGGTGGCACATGCCTATAATCCCAGTAACTCAGAAGGCTGAGGTAGGAAAATAGTAAGGTCAAGGTCAGTCTCAGCAACTTAGTGTGACCCTGTTTCATAATAAGAATTAAAAGGGGTTGAGGATGTAGCTCAGTGGTAAAGTACCTCTGGATTCAATCCCCAGTACTCAAAACAAACAAAAAATAAACAACAACAAAAAAAGAATAAGGGCTAAATTGTGTTAAATATTGTTTAACATATACCATATTAATCATATGTATTATATTTTGCCTTTTAATGTTTTGCATTATATGGATTTTCTAATATTAAAATATCCCCATATATTTAAACAATACCAAATAATGTACATTAACTTTTAAATTTTCATTTGTATTTTTTGAGGTTTTTGTGTATATAATCATAATTGAGATTTGTCTTTAGTAGGAATGACCAACCTCTGGAATTCATGACCACACATTCTCCACAGTACCCATTTTGAGGAGGAAGTGTGTTCTTAAATGTGATTTTATCCACTTGATATTTTAGTTATTGTCCATGACTCTACTTCTTCCCTCAGGATTCTCTACTAATGATTTTTATGCCTTACATGTGGTCATAGTTGAGGTTGGCTACACCTATTCCTGTTCATAGATTCCTCGGGAAGAGCTGGCATTGATTTTATAGTTCACATTTATACTTGGAAGGGTCAATCTTCTCAGGTCACATGCTCCACCTTATCTGATCAGAGAAATCAACCTCTTCTTTGGAGGCAGGTGTCATATCAGATGCTAAACGAATAGGGATCTATCTTTCCTGAAAATTTGATAATGGGAACTGTAGTCAAGGATTGGAATTTCATATGGTTGTTTGCAAATGCTTTTTTCATTTCCTTTATCCTCATTGATATTTTTGTGGCATCTGGTGCTGTGAGTCCTGTCCATCTCTTATGAGGTTCTTCTGTTGGTTTCTTTGATGACATTCTCCTCCCTTGCAGAACTGGCCTCTAAATTATGATCCTCCTATCAGACTCCTTTTTAGGCTCCTTTTCTCAATTCTCCTGAAATGTTAATATCTCCCAGGGCCCACTTCTGCTCCCTCTTCCTGGGAGCATAAGTTTTCATTCAAATCTGACCCAGGTATTTCCAGATTCCTTTTTATCTCTTCCAGCTAACAAGAAGTAAGGGAAGGTTGATAGAGTTGAATGTCGACACTTTTTCACTTATAATGAAATAATAGATCTGGGTACTGATAATCAAAACTGATAATATAATAATAAAAAAGGAAGGAAAGCAGTGCCTATTGATGGAAATATGTTATCTATGTATTTTCTTGCCAAAAATGTGAACTTGAATCTGATGAAACATTTAGATGTAATGATCAGTTTACAGTCACTACCGAGGACAGTCCATCTCTGGCATGCAGTCAGCAAAATGTAGAAAATATATAATTCTACTGTGCAAACCATTCGCTTTCTTCAACAAATAAACTAGCAAAGAGGAAGAGAAGATGAGAGGGAAAACTGGTGGTGCGTGGAGAGACTAGAGGCTTACAAATCTTAAGAGAAAGCCTTATCTCCTTGTTAGGATTCTCATTCAATTTAAAAACCAAGCATTGGTCAAAGGTTAGATTTGTACATAACAGGATATTTAATAAGAAGTTACTGTTGATCTCTTGATGTGATAATAGTTTTGATGTTTTTGTTTCTTTTTTTGTTTTGTTTTGTAGCACTGGAGATCTAACCAGGGTCTTGCTCATGCTTAGACAAGTGCTCTACCACCAAGGTACACCCCCAGCTCTTTTTTTTTTTTTTGTATTTTATTTTGAGACAGAGCCTCACTAAAATGCCTAGTCTGGCTTCTAACTTGTGATCCTCCTGACTTGCTCACCTCCCAAGAAGCTGGGATTGTAGGCTTGTGTCAACACATCCAACTTGAGGTTGTTTTTTTAAATAAATATTTGTATTATTGAAAAATGTATGGGTGAAAATATGTGATGTCTTAAAAATAATCCATATTTGGACACAGAGGTGGGGCAGATATGAATAAAACTAGATAGGTAATGAAATGATAATTTTTGAAGTTGGGAGATGGATATACATGGGGAACTACTGACTACTTTCTCTAGTTATATGTTTAAAATTTTGTAATGAATCAGCAAGCAATAAACATTACAGGTGGTGCACACCTGTAATCCCCACAGTTTGGAAGGCTGGGGCAGGAGGCTTTCGAGTTCAAAGTCAGCTTCAGCAATTTAGGGAGGCCCTAAGTAACTCAGTGAGACCTTGTCTCTAAATAAAATACAAAAAAGGGCTGGGGATATGACTCAGTGATCAAGTGCCCCTGGATTCAATACCCCATATCAAAAAAAAAAAAAAAAATTAGCTGTATTTGAATTCCAGATCCCACCAACCATATTCTAGGTAGACACATGTCACATGAATTTCCTACTGGTACCTCCAGATTAGCTTTTCAAAAGGCCATTTCCTCCATTTTTATTCCTGTCCTCTATTTCTTCTTGTAATGTTACTATCATTCATCAATTATTCCAGAGACTCACCTGTCATATTCCACTAGGTTCTTTTTCCCTATCCTCTATGACATCCTGTCAGTCTTCACCTCTATGGATTCCACCCCCTTAATATCTCCCTATCAATCTTCCCCTCCTCACTCCCATTGCCACTGTGGGAATTCAGCCACCATTATTTGTCACTTGAGTTCTCGAAGAAGCCTTTGAACATTTCTGTTCCATATTTATTCTTCCACATTCACGTTTTATGTTTATCTCTTTAGGATCCCCTGCTGACCTCACCTTCAAGGGAACTTTTACCCTGTGTTCACACGGCATCCTGCATATCTGTTTTGTTGGCCACATCACCAGACATGCCCTGTCCTCTTATTATTCATAGCAAGGAACAATGAGAACTGGAAGGGACAGAGAACCATCCTTCCTCTGACTGCCTTTCTTCTCTGCCCCCTTTCCTCAAAAAACTTGCATGCTCTCTCCTTTTAGAAATTTTCTTTATCCTATGAGACCAGATTAGGCAATTGCATTCTGTCCCCCAGTGCATGTTATTTTCATCCCCATAATTAGATATAGGGATACAGGATTGTTTTTGCTGGCTGATTTATAAATTCTGAATGCTAGAGAGTGAAAACCTGGAGAAGAGGTAGTTTGTCTATGAAAATATTTGGCATTGAACAATCATTTATTTTGTCAGTCATCCAACAAGTACTGTTCGAACATGTCCTATGTTCCAGGTACTGTTTTGAAACTGAGGATAAAGCTGTAAATATAACAGCTTCTACGGAGTGCTATGGTTTGGGCCAGTGTCTCCCAAAGGCTCTTGTATTGAAGGCTTGGTCCCCAGCCTGTGATGCTATAGAGAGGTGATGGAACTTTGAGGAATCTTCCCAGAGTACCATGCAGTGGGCAGTTCCATCTGCCATGCATTTCTGCCATGACACACTGTTCTGCCTCAGGCCCCAAAACACCTGGGCCATAAACCATGGATTAAAACCTTGAAAAATGTGAACCAGGCACTTTTGTTATAGTGTCAGAAAGCTGTCTAACCCATGATGCTTACATTTTACTCTTTGGAGGCAAATGACGAACCTGTATAAGAGTAAATGATAGGTATAAACCTGACATGCTAAAATGTCACAAGGCAGAGAAGAGATGAAGAAGAAGTGCTATGATTTTTTTAACTGTCACCAAAGGCCTCCTTGAGAAGTAATTTTTAAGCACAGGCTTGAGCAAGTTGATGTGGGTACATATGTGAAAGTTCTAGGTGGAGAGGCCCTGGGCAAGTGACAAGGCATTGAATTGGGAGACACTTTGTGAAGAAGGCTTTTTTTTTTTTAAATTATATTTTTAATCATTTTAATTTATTTCTTTGGGGGACTGAGGAGTGAACCCAGGGGTGCTTTAGTACTGAGCTACATTTTCATCCCTTTTTATTTTTTGAGACAGGGTCTTGCTAAATTGCTGGAGCTGGTCTCAAATTTAATATCCCCATGCTTCAGCTTCCCAAATCACTGGGATTATAGGTGGGCACGATGCCTGGTTGAAGAAGAATTATTCAAAAGACAGTGAAGAAGGCAGGATGCCTAGAGGTGAGTGGGCGAGGTAAGAACAATTGGAAATGAACTCAAGAGAGGTTAACAGAGACCTTGATCCTCTGTGGCCTTGTGGACCATTTAAGATATTTGATTTTTCCTTCTTATCTGTTTGGGAGCCCTAGAAGTGTTTTGGGCAAGGGCATCTCATTATTGACTTACATTGTAACAGAATGATTCTGGGTTGTTAAGTGGAGAATGGATAATAGAAGTAAAAAGTAGAAGTGGTGTGATCAGTTAGGACTCTGCTAATAATTCGTGCTGGAGATGTCATAGCTGGAGGCAGGACTATGGCAGTCATGATAAAAAAAATGGCTGGATTGTGAAAATACAGTGAAAGCAGAGCTGATATGGATAGAATGTGGGTGTGAAAGAAAAATGGAAGCCAAGGACAGGATGATCTGTTATAAAACTGACACATAGTAAGTAGGTACACAATATGTATTTATTGAAGGAGCAAGTGCATATCACATTCTAATATGTTCTTCTTCACTAAGTTGAAGTAATCTTGAAGTCTGGGATTGTGTCTTGTTTGACTTTATACCAGCAACACCTTGCATAGTCCTCAGACAAATTAGGTACCTCCCAAATATATCTTCTGTAATCAAATACATCATCCAGAATGGAGGAAGGGGACATTTTCTAGGAAGTTGTAGGCTATCACATTATTTGAGTTACTATTTCTGGTCCTGCTCAGTCTCTTCATTTCTGCCCTAAGCTGTGTCTTTAGTTCCCAAACTCACTTAGCTGATGAGGGACACACATACAGCTATGAAGCTCAAAGTATTCATTCAATAACTACAAATATATTTCAAATGTATTTGGAGAGTTGATGTATGCAATAAGAACAAAGTGAATTCAGTGGGAAATTAAGACCACAGCAGATGCCCTGCTTTTTGTAGGTTGCCAAGAGTTCAACTGAGAGGAAAAGGAGCTCAGCCATTGTCTGTTGAGGAACAAAGACGAATCTTGCCCAAAATGAAGAATAGGCAGAGCTCTGATTCTTAAGGTCTCATTCAAATGGCCCCTTGTGTGTGGTGGGTACAGATGAAGGGCTAAGTGGGAATGGCCAGGATTCTAACCTGACCTACTAAGGCTTGTCTGGGATGCCAGCTGCTGGGGTTGACTGGAGTCCAAAGAGTTGGACCCAGAGAAAAAGAAATCCCAGGGACCAGGACTGGCCTTTTAATTTTTTATTTCTGCATCTCAGAATGGCAGAACCCACGATTGGCAAGATTTGCAATTTCCCTGCTGCCTCTTATTTCTTTGCTCTGTGGCAAATACAGCTTCCCTCAAACTTTCTGTTAATTGATTTTACAAACTTGCCCCAGAATTAGCTCTGACAAGGTGAGACCCATGTGGCTGCTTTAAAATCTTTGGAAATAAAATAAACATTTTCTCCTACACACATCAAGTATATCAGCACACTGTATAAATATTATTTGTAAAAAGGCTAAATCTGGAATCATGATTGAAAAGGAGGGAGACAAGTATATCATACATATGACGGCTACAGATACCAAAACCATAACCAAAATAATACTAATGGAATCTCTCTCCCTCACTCTCTGTCATCCTTATGTACGTGACATGAGATTGCACACAATCTTTTCTTGAAATTTCACACAGACTTTGAAGCTTTTTAAAAAATATTTAGTTCAGCTAGATAAATAAACAAGTTAGATGATGAATAATTAGTAATATGAGAAAAATCAAACTGCTTTAATAGTTCCAGGGTGATTTCATAATTTGGCTCAGATATACTTACATACTCAGGAATTTCACTCGTCTTTGCTAAAATTAATTTAATGAAATAAATGAAAACAATCTTGGTACATGTGAACCTCTGTTTCAAAGTACAACTAATAAATCCTAGGACCTTCAAATAAATTTAGAGTCAATTTTTTTATGTTGTTTTTTATTCAAAGGTCTTCATTGTTCATTTTGGTTGGTTGGTTGTTCTTCATTTTGACACATCCAAATTATAAAAGCCTGGCGATTTGTTGACCAATATGCAACCAAGTACCCTCTAAAATGTGAACTGTCAGTAAACTCAGTTAAAGTATCAAAATAAAAGCATTCCTGGAATAAAACAAGTCACAAAACATTTTCATTATCTTGCTTTCTTCATACAACCTCATGATGTTTGTGGCCCTAGCTCTAAGGAGATGGGGCTCTGTCAGAAGAGAGTGTTCAGCCAGACACCACTGTCTCAGGATCTGGAATCTCAGGGCTGTGTATGTTTATTAATTCAGACCTGTTTTTTTTTTTTTTTTAAGAGAGAAACTGTACAGACAATCTCTGACTTATGCTGGTTTAACTTACAATTTTTCTGTGTCACAATGATGCCAAAGCATATAATACAATCAGTCTGCTTTTCACTTTCAGTATAGTATCCAATATGTTACATGAAAGATTCAACGCTGTGTCATAAAATGGGCTTTGTGTTAGATGAATTGTCCAGCCAAAGGCTGTTAAGTGTTCTGAGAACATTTAAGTAAGCTCTAGGTTAGTTATAATGTTTCATAAGTTAGGTGTATTAAGTGCATTATTCAATACAGAATGGATTTATCAGGATATAACACCATAGTAATTAGAGGAATATCTGTATTAAGATAAATTTCTTGATTTTTCTTCTGCTGCTTTAGGGGACTATTCATGGGTGGCTCGTTCACTGCTAAGGCTGGGATTGGAAATCTGAGAATCTGAGTTTTTATGTAAACCTTTAATAGAGCCCTTCCTTTGGCCCCATTCTGAATTCAGCACTTATAGGTAGCTCTGCTGCCAGCCCCAGAAGCTTTTCAGGTCTTGTGGCACAGACTACCTTGTTCTTTCTTGTGTTACCCTTCCCCGCACTGCAGGGTGGTCTTAGCTTTTTTTTTTTTTTGCTGAACCAGTTTCAACTGTCCACATGCCTCTGTCTTCACAGAGATGCCGCAGTCATCTGTCATCTATTTTCTTTCCTTTCTCATTACCTTTTAGAAATATTTAAATAGGGATGTAAAGTTTTAGATTTTTTTTTTTTTTTTTACAAATTTCTTGGGGTTTCAGGAAGTCCTGCATATGCATATACAGTTTCAATCTGCCATATGTAACCAGGGCATGTGCACTGAAATTTTGTTTTCATGGTAAATTCTTGTTTTCCTTCAGCAAGTCCAGTTTAAGTTCAATACCTGATCCACTTTACTGTGCAGAGATCCTGGGTAACTTCCCTCCTCAACCAAGTAGCAAATGCTTCTGCTTTAGGTAATCCCCAGAAGTCCCACTAAGGAGATTCAGGAAAGTGAAGGGCACCTGCTACATTGGATAAATCACTGCTGGCTTCATTCATTTTAGCATTTCTCTAAAGAATGATGCTGTTCAACTAGTCCTTTCCAATATTATAAAACTAAACAAATTGAGTTTTATAACAATGACATAAAGAAATGACATAGCCTTATGGGAAACATTTTGTTTATTTTTTAATATTATTATTAAGTACTTTATTTTAGCCAGTACAGAAATCTTAAACTGTGATTACCTTATGTTTGGTTTTATGTTCAGCTAATACTCTATTGATATTTATAGTGATATAACTGTTTATTTATTTGGAGATTTTATTCTGTGATTTTTATCAAGTGACTATTTTTCTAATTACCAAAAGTATACTCGTCAATAATTGGCATTTTGAGAAAAAAAAGGACAGTATGAAGATATAAGAAAAAAATCCATAATCTCATTTTCTAAGATGAATTATTATATACAGTTTGGTTTATTTCCTTTGATATATTAAAAATATCTACACGTACATACATGTTCCCTTTTGTCTTATCTTTAATTGCATATACCTCCATGATTAACATATAAAGGATTTTTTATTAAAATGAAATATTTTATACATTTTGCCTTAACATGCTCTTTTATTTTGTGAAGTACAGAGATCATCTTGTCTTACCCAAGTGCTTTATTATTAAAAATTATTTCCTAGTTTGATAATAAAGTTATGGAACTAGTTTTTACTTACATTTGTTTATTATTTATGGTGACATTATCAAATATTATTAATCATTTTATTTTAATTTTTATTTTATTATTATTTTGGGGGGTACTGGGAATTGAACTCAGGGGCATTCAACCACTGAGCCACAGCTCCAGACATTTTTTGAATTTTATTTGGAGACAGGGTCTCACTGAGTGGCTTAGTGCCTCACCATTGCTAAGGCTGGATTTCAATTTGTAATCCTCCTGCCTCAGCTTCCTGAGCCTCTGGGGATTATTATTATTTTTTTAAATTGTCTTGTGTCTATTGTCCTTTGCCCACTTTTCTAATAGGGTAGATTTTATTTTATTGATTTTTAAGACATTCATACATCTTAAGGTGAAAAACAATATGTCCATCACATGTGGTTGAAGTTTATTTTTGTCTTATTTTTTAAGTAAGACAAAATGCAAATACATTTCAAATTATTTCAACAGGTAAATTTCTTAATTTTTCCTTTATGTTTTTCACTTTCATGTCACTCTTCATCTGCATTGCTCCATCTATGCTTACTACCAGAGCGATGACATTCATTCATTTCAGCTTCGTGTAACCTCTATAAGGTCACATCTCCCTAACTTATTACTTCAGGTAGGTCTGTCTCCCACACTCCAGGCTGTCCACTCCCTTTTGGATGCCAAATAGGAGTTTTATACTTAGCCTGTAAAAACTAAACTCATTTTCCCTCCGAAGCCAGCTCCATGGACACTTCCCCTTTCAGTTGATGGGAGTTCCATCTTTTCAGTTATTCAGACCAAACATCTTTTCCTCAACTTTATCTCTTCAACTACTGCCATACAATCTTTCAGGAATGTTTGGTGGAACTCCCTTCAGGTTAACCTGGAGTTGTTCCCCTCTTTACAGTCTATTACTTAACTTTCTATGCTAAGCCATTAATTGTCTCTCACCTGGTACTCTCCACGGACTTCTTAACTGAGCCTCTGCTTCTAACCCTACCCACTTGCTCCATAAGTTTGATTCATGGCCAGAGTAATCCCTTTTTAATCTTAAAATCAAATCTCATTTCCTCAGAGTAAAATTCAGGTTCCTTACAGTGGTCTACAGAGCCCTATGATCTTTCCTTACCTCTCTGACCTAGTTCCTACTGTTCCCAGTTTTCTCACATCTTTGCAGCCACCCTGGCCTCCTTTTTGCTCCTCAAACACTACCCAGGGATAGTCTTGCTTCAGAGAATTTGCCCTTGTGGTTTCTTCTGCCCATAGCTGACTTCCTTCAACTCTGATTAAATATTGACTGTTCCCCTTCTCAATTTTTGGTTCTAACTTCTTACCTCCAAACATACTGTAATCTATTTATTTCATCTATTTTTAAATTATTTCTTTTACTCTGTGACATTGTTTACAGATGTATGTATGTAAATAATTAGATAAGTCCCTGGCATATAGATGGCATTCAATAAGTAGGTGTTGACTCAATCCTTAGGAAGTTTTCTAAGTTGAGGTTATAATTTTATTTACTTATTCTGATTTCATATGGTATGATTTGTTTAAGGAGTAAAGAGAAGCCTGTAACTTTTTTCTTTTAGTTGGTTATACCTTTGCACCATCACTATTACTATAATAATATAGCAATTCCCCATTTGTAGAAATATTGGTTTTATGATATGCTTAATTATTCTGTTCAGATGATTTATTTTTATAATATTATATATTTCATTAATGAATGTAGTCTAGTCATCCCACTCATGGCTTTAATTCCAGGTATTTATTGAATATTTGCCCAACACGGCACTGGAAGTGGGTCTTTATTCAACTCCATTGGTCTTTTATCCTTCCTTGTCCCAATAACTATGTCAATATCTAGTAGAACAAATCCCTCTTTTTCCTTCTGTATTTTAAGTTGAATGTGTTATTCAAAACTATAGTTTCTGGATTGATCTCTGTGTCTGGCTTCTTCCATCTTTAAAAAAAAATAGGAATACAGAGATTTCTTTAAGGCAATGTTTCAAATACAAAAACAAATGTTCTTTTTTCTTTGTCAAGGACATCTGTTAACCCAGTGTGGTCAGGTCTTGCACTTAGATCTGTTTTTCAGTAGTACCATTGTGTGCCTGTCACTCCCTCTTCATGATTTTTGACAGAGATGACTGAGGTAATGGGTGATAAGAAGAGAGATCTCCTATTGGGGACCACATGTTGGCTTCAGTAGTGGTATTTTTTTTCCTAATAAGCCCGCCAGCCTAAGAGGGCTTTATTCCTAAGAGGATGTTTAATGCAACTCACCGGTTTCCTAGGTGGAATTATTGCCCACAGAGTGAGGTCTTTCCCCAGGATCTCACAGCTTCCTTTTCACAGACCAAGAATCAGACCTTCTCACTGATTTTTAATTAGACAGCTTTAGCAGTCTACTATACCTCCTGGCTTCCTTCAGTGAGCAGGGCAGATGGAGGTTCCATAGTAAATTTTTGGAGAGAGTTATACATAAGTGTGCTGCTCACTTTACATCTAATATTTGGATGGAAACAATGCCATGTGGACTGAAGGAAAGGGGAAATCTCTCAGGTGTCAGACAAAACACATATATAAAAATTTATTCAACCTATGTGTATACTTTAGTTCTAATGTATCTAGAGCTAGACAGAGATATCAAATTTATTTAGTTAAGGAAACCTAAAAATTGGATGAGAGCAATTTGAGTTAGTAGAATCATGGGTCCCCTCCTTTTATTTACCACTTCAAAGGAAAGAAAATACATAATATAAAGAGGATGCACACTCTAAGCTACAAACCCAAATATACCAGTATTAATTTCAATCATGGGGTAGATTAAAATATTTTATTTCTTTACCCAAGTTTTATTTGGATGTCCTTAGCTATCTAGCTCTTAATTTTACTTTTCAGTGTGAAAATAGAATCAGAGACCTCAAGATTGAAGAGTGGAAGTTTCCTGTCCATATATAAAGATGTTGCCTTGGAATTCATTTGGACAAATGATGACCATAATTTAAAGAGAAAGAGAGCATAGTACCATTTAAACACCATAGCTTGATATATTTAAAAAGCTAATATATTTTAAAATTGAGATATAAGTCATATACCATAAAATTCATCTCTATGCAATGTAAAAATCAATGGGTTTTAGTACGTTCACAAAGTGTGCAACTATCAATACTATCTAATTTCAGAACATTTCCATCATCCCTCACAAAACAACAACAACAACAACAACAAAACTTATTACCAATCAGGAATCATTCCCCATTCCTTCTCTGCTCCTAGTCCATAGAAATTATTAATCCACTTTCTATTTGCCTATCCTGAACATTTCATATAAGTAGAAGCATACATCATGTGGCCTTTTGTGGCTGATTTCTTTCATTTACCAGATGATTTTAGTTTAGCTATGTTGTAGCTTCAACTGATACTCTTTCTTTTTGTGTCTGAATGTGTTGGCTTCATTGTGTGGATATACCACCTTTTGTTTATTAATTCATCTACTGATGGATATTTGATTTATTTCCAATATTGGGGTACTATGAACAATGATGCAATATTATATGAACACTGCTCATATGTACATCTGTGCTCTAGTTTCTGTGTGAAGATATATTTTCAATTTAGGCATATACTTAAAAATAGAATTACACTATCATGTAAATTTATATTTGATATTTTAAGTAGATGCCAAACTTTTGCCCAAGAAACTGTACCATTTCACATTCTAACCAGTAATGTAGGAGGTTCTGATTTCTCAACATCATTGCCAATGCTTAACATTTTTAATTTTTCTTTTTATTATACCAATCTTAATGGATATAAAGTAATATTGAAATGAATTGGTTTTGGTTTGCATTTCACCAATGACCAATGATAATAATTTTTTCACGTGTCATTTGTATAGCTTCTTTGAAAAAAATGTCTATCCAAATCTTCTGCTCAGTGTTTAATTGGGTCATTTTGTGATTGTTGAGTTGTAAGAATTCTTTTTATGTTTTGGGTATTAGATCTTTATTTATATTTCTCTCTTTGTGATGTCTGCTTGAGTTTGGTATGATGATAATATTGGCCTTATATCATGGATTGGAAAATACTTCCTTTTCTATTTATAGGAAAAATATCTGAAGAATTGTTATTAATTATCTTTAAATATGTAACAGGATTGGGTTTTTATTAGTGTGTAGTTTTTTAAAAAAAATACCTCATTCAACCTCTTTACTTGTCTAATCAGAACATCTATCTCTCCAGAGGTAGGTTGGTATTTTGAGTTTTCTATGACTATGTCCTTTCTGTCTAAGTTCCTTCACTTATTGACATATAATTATTTATAGTATTCCATTATAATCCTTGTTTCTGTGCAATATATAGTACTGTTACGTCTTTCATTTCTTTTGTAATAATTTTCAACTTCTCCCTCTTTTTTCTTGGTTAATCTACTTAATATTTTGTTAACTTTCATCTTTTTGGTGAACCAGGTTTTGGTTTCTTCAGTTTTCTTCAATGTTTTATATTTCATTAATTTCCACTCTGATCTTTATTATTTCTTTCTTTTTGTTTGCTGTAAGTTTAGTTTGCTTCTCTTTAACCAGTGTTCTAAGGTGAAAATTTTGGTTATTGATATGAGATACTTTGCTCATGTTAATATAAATGTATAAACCTATAAATTTCTTTCTGAGTGCTGCTTTAGCTACATCTAACAAGTTGTTTTGTCTTTATTCTAGAAAAGTCTGTTTAAAATATTTTCTCATTTCTTTTTTGATTTATGTCTTTGGTGTTTAGAAATTTGATTATGTTTATATATGTAGACACAGGTCTATTGAAATTTATTCTAGTTAGAGTTAAATGAGCTTCTTGTTCAAGGTATACATTATTGTTTTTAAAGTTAAGTTTGGGAAGCTTAAGGCCTTTGTTTTTATCAAGCATTCTTTCTTTTTCTTTCTCTTCTCCTTTCTATAACTTCCTTTGTGTGTGTATTGGTATACTTGATGGTGAACCACAAGTCTTTGAGATTGTTAATTTTAATTCTTTTTATTCCTCAGAATATATATATATATGTGTGTGTGTGTGTGTGTGTGTGTATATCATGATATATATGTATATATATACATATATATTTCTACATATATTTTTTCTACACATAATTATATATCATACATGTATAATGCTAGCAATTTTTGACAGTGTTATCTTTGCTTTTTCAAAGAAGAGGATTTTTTGATTTCTTTGCTATTTTTACTGACACCAATCACAAACTGTATTTTCATTATAAAAATATATATTTTTAATTATAAATGCTAAATTCCATATATTACATAATTATACTGTCATCTGTATAAAGTTGCATGGTTTTAGAGACAGTGCAGTTTTATATTTGAATCTTTACAATAACAGAATAAATGATAGTTTTGAATACAATTGATGTGGATAATTGAAATACTTTGTCAAAATTAATGAAATACAGAGTTTCATACTACATGCTCCCAGCAACCTAATCATCCTTATGCATCTTCCTTTAACCTCTCCAGAATGGTCCTACTGCAAAGATGTAAGTGTTGGATGCAATGAGGAAGCTATTATCCTGCCTCAGAGAATTCTGAGCAACCACTGAAGGTCAAGACTCTGAAGGTCTCTGCCTCTCTGCACAATGATTCTGTAACCCATAACAAGACAGAGACCTTTAAAAAATCTTTGTTGCTTTACTTATGAATGCCAACTTCTCCCCACTGCACACATGGAGATGAAAATAAAGGATAAACATTAGATACCTCTATATTAAAGCAGGAAAATAGAAAATGTGCTTTCATCTATTTTTTTTTAATTCTAAGACTAAACCTGTTATTTATTATAGCTGTCAAATCATTTTAACTTATTTCAAAGAAAGGGATTAACTACCTGGATACAAACAACCAAATAACATGCACCCTTCTTCTTAACTTTCCCACACTGCCCCCAGCCTGCTGCTCTGACACACCCAGAGATTATTCAGAACATTTTTTTTCCCCATTCAGGCTTCTGTAGTCAATTGATGAGAAAGTGGGAAAGCTGAACATTCCCACATGGTGAATTAAACCTATCCTTTTAGATAATTTGGCTTAAACGCAATGTTTTGGGGAACTAACTTTGAGAGAGGTTCAGGAAGGTCTCTGTCTGGACTTATCCTGGAACACCTGGCCACACCTTGTTTCAGAGTTGTATGTCCCAGGTATGTACAAGGTGTGGCATGAAGGGTTGATCTCAGTTAAAATAATGAATGATGTGTTCCAAGCTTCCTCTTTTTTGCATTAGTTTCTTCTTATTGGAGTTTCTGTATGACCTAACATTCCTTTCCTTTATTTTTATTTAGGAAAAATGATAAATTCATCAGCTCCACATAAGAAATAAAAGATCAGGTTAAAAAATATTTCTATTAATAACATTTTAAATTTTAATAGGAAATAAAATCTTAAAGTGAAAGATGAATGTTTTATAATTGATTTTTATGAACAAGTATGGCAAGTCAGGGTAGTGTGTCCTTATTAATGCTCAGATGTCACTCTAAGACAAATAGGACATCTTGTCTATCTCATACCTTACTAGGGTCTCTTCTCACACCCTCTTTCTCAAGAGCAACATATGACTTAATTTAGACATCCACTACCAACCAATCAGCAGAAAGATACTCCAAGTTTCTTAATGGTTTTTGTTTAATTTTCTACCCCATCACAGGGTGTAAATACATATACTTATCAAAAAAGGGATTAAATCCATTTTATTCTTTATCTAATTCAAGCTTCTGTTATAATTCAATAACCTCCATGTATGAAAGGCATTGAATCTCATCTTTTGAAGTGGTTTGCTCCTTCTGACCTAATCATCTCTACTATTGTTACCATTTCCCCAATTCCCCTGAATCAACTGTGATAGGTTTTTCATCCCTAGAATCTTGATTCCTTTCCAGTATCCAACAACATAGTTTATATCCTGTATCTTATAGCATATTGATCTTTCTGCCTTAAAACCATGATGAAGAAAATCATGTAATATGTGGGCTTTTTCCAGTAGAAATTCATAGAGTTTAACATAATTTGTGTATTCAGTCCTATACTATATTTGTTTCATTTTGTTCTATAATTTGTTTCCAAGTCCTTGTATCACATTCTCTTTATTGCAATAGATTTATTTCTGATTTTTTCCAATGAAACTTTTCATACTCAGAAGAAACCCACATGACATGAAATCTCTTAATATTTGTTGGATACTATATATATATATATATATATATATATATATATATATATATATATATATATATAATGCATTACTATTCATTCTATCCCCCTTTCCTTCCAAAATAGAGAAATAAATATCTCTCATTCAATGTGAACAACTACATCTTGACCCAACAACTTCACTTTTCCTGTGGGATTTTAATCAGTTCTTTCATTCTTGTATACACAAACTTCTTTGGATTCCAAGATTATTTCATTCTACTTTACTCCTTTTCATGTTTCCCTTTAAAGCCTTGATATAATATTTTCTTTAAAGTCCTTATCTACCAATTCTATCATCTCTGACATTTCTAGTTATGTTTTCATTAACTGATTTTTTGCTAATCTCTTCATGTTTAGTGTTTTCTTTTTCTTTCTTTTTTTTATAAATTAAATGCTATCTGATGTGAATGCCATGTTGCTGATGTCTGGATTTTTGCTGTCTTCTAAAGGACTACTGAGTTTTGTTTTTATAGGCAGTTGATTTCCTTTCAGATCGTCTGGATTCTTTTAAGACTGTTCCCCACTCTTCCACATTTTTTATTGGTGCATTACAATTATGCATGATGATGGGATTTATTACATATTCACAAATGTACATAATATAACAATATAACTTGGCCAATATCATCCCTAGCACTTGTCCTCTGCCTCCCCACCTCCCTCCATTTATTTTTAAAATTTTTAAAAAAATTTGTTCCAAATAGTTATACATGACAGTATATGTATATGAATGCATTTTGACACATTGTACATGAATGGAGCACAACTTCTCATTCCTCTGGCTGTACATGGTGCAGAGTCACACTGGTAGTGTAATCATATGTGTATAGGGTAATAATGCCTTAAGACTCTTTTAAAAGCTTAATTGTTTACTTTGCTGTGAAGAATCTTTTTAATGTGATGCCACCCCACTTAGTTTTGATTTTATTTCTTGCACTTTAGAAGCTTTGTAAGGGAGTCAGTTTCTGGGCTTACATATTGGACTCTACATTTTCTTCATAGTTACTTTAGAGTAACTATATTAGAGATAGTATAACCATACTATTAAGACTTGACATTTCTGGGCTCTCTTCTGAATACCTTTTAGTGTTAATGAGCTTTAAACACTTTTTCTTGTCAGAGATTGACTATTTATGTGCTCTGTGCAAGCTCTAGTGATTGTTCAGATTTCATTTCCTAGTGCTTATTCTTTTCTTCATATTTTTTGTATAGTCTCATGGAATCATGCCTTCAAAATGTATACCTTTGTAGTGAACCAAGATGACTCCATCTTCAGATTTATGGAAATATGTCTCTGCATTGCTCACTTTTTTTCAATATTTTTTTTTGTAAATTACAGTAGTATCAGATTCACTGAACTGCAATCTCAGTTTTCTCAACTCAGTGAGGCTATTGTGTTCTCTATGGGTTCTTTCTTCTTGTACTGTGTATTTATTTTATGATATTAAACTTTCCTACCCATAGGCATAGTATACCCCTATATTTTCTAATTCCTATTTAATGACTTTAATCAATGTTTATAATTTATATTCTAAAGTTGGTATATCTATTGTTAGATCAATTCCTTGATCTTTTCATAATTATTTTATTGTATGCTTATTTTTCACTGATTATTTTTAGTTATTAATATTCATTCTGACATGATTATAAAAGCTTGGAGTATAATTTGCTCTCTTTCAGTCCCTAGTACTCCCCTGTTCTCTCCCCCTGTTCCTTTCCCACTACTCTATTGATTTCTTTGCTATTTACTTAAAGTTTTTAACAATTAGTGTCTTAAGGATATATAAGATGGTGAAATTCACTTTGGTACGTTCATATATATATACATAGGAAAATTAGGTCAGATTCATTCCACTGTTCTTGCCTCATCCCACCCCTCTACCCCCTCAATCTCCTTCATCTACTCCACTGAACTTTCTTGTATTTTCATGGACCACCCCTCTTTTCCTGTCTGTCCCTCTTTTCCTTATTTTGAATTAGTTTCTGCATATCAGAGAAAACATTTGGCCTTTGACTTTTTGGGTCTGGTTTATTTCACTTAGCATGATAGTCTCCAGTTCTGTTCGTTTACTGGAAAATGCTATAATGTTATTCTGTATGGCTGTGTAATAACACATTGTGTATGTATACCCATTTTCTTTATTAATTCATCTGTTGAAAGGCACATAAGTTGGTTCCATTACCTGGTTATTGTAAATTGTGCTATTACAAATATTGTAAATTTGTGTTATGACAAATATTGATGTAGTTGCATCCTTAAAGTATACTGATTTTATATCTTTTGGCTATATAAGTGATTTGTGGGATAACTGGGTCATATGGTTCCATTCTTTGTTTATTGAAAGTCTCCATACTGCTTTTCAGAGAAGTTGCACTAATTTGCAGTTCCACAAACAATGTATCAGATAACATTTTCTCCCACATGTTAACACTTATTATTATTTGTGTTCTTGATATTTTCCATTCTGACTGAAGTGAGATGAAATCTCAGTGTAGTTTTAATTTGCATTTTCTTGATTGCTAGAGATGTAGAATATTTTTTCCACATATTTCTTGGCTATTTGTATTTCTTCTTTTGAGAAATGTCTGTTTAATTCTTTTATCCATTTATTAATTGGTTATTTATGTTTTTACTTTTTGGTGTTGTTTTTTGAGTTTTTTTTTATATTCTGGATATGAATGCCCTATATTGAGGAGCAAGTGGCAAAGAAATTCTCCCATCATGTAGGCTTTCTCTTCACACTCTTAATTGTTTACTTTGCAGTGAAGAAGCTTTTTAATTTGTTGCCATCCCACTTAATTAGTTTTGATTTTATTTCTTGCACTTTAGAAGTCTTCTTAAGGGAGTCAGTTTCTGGGCTTACATGTTGGACTCTACATTTTCTTGTAGCCGTTGCAGAGATTTTTGGTCTAATTCCTAGTTCTTGACCCATTTTGAGTTGCTTTTTGAGGAGGGTGATAGAGGTCAAGTTTTATTTTTCTACATATGGACTTCTAGTTCTCCCAGCATGCTTTGTTGAAGAGGCTATCTTTTCTCCAATATGTGTTTTTCATATCTTTATCTACTATCAGATTGCTGTGTTTATGTGGGTTTGTCTCCATGTCTTCTATTCCATTTATCTTTATGTTTGTTTGGTGCCAGTATCATGCTGTTTTTGTTACTGTAGCTCTGTAGTATCATTTGAGGTTGAGTATTCTGATGCTTCCAGCATCAGATTTTTAAACTTAAGACTGTTCTGGCTATTCTGGGTCTCCCATTTTTCCAAATAAATTCTAGAATTGCTTTGTCTAGTTTGTGAAGAATGTCAATGGTATTTTCATGAGGATTGTATTGAGTCAATACAATGCTTTAGTAATTTGACCATTTGATACCATTAATTCTGCCTATCCGAGAATATGGGAGATCTTTCAATCTTCTAAGGTCTTCTGAAATTTCTTTCTTCAGTGTTCTATAGTTTTATTATAAAGTTCCTTCACCTCCTTTGTTAGATTAATCCCAAGTATTTTATTTTTTGTTTATTGTGAATGAAATAGTTTTCCTAATTTTTCTTTCAACAGATTCATTATTGGAGTATAGGAAAGTAGTTGATCTTATGTTCTGCTTCTTTATCAAATTTGTTTTATCAATTCTAGAAGTCTTCTGTTGGAGTTTTTTTGGTCTTCTAAATATAGGAATATGTTTATGAGCAAACATATAATTTGAGCTCTTCTTTTCCTATTTGTATTTTCTTTATTTCTCTTGCCTGATTTCTTTGGCTATAGTTTCAAGTACTGTGTTGAATATAAATGGTAAGAGTGGGCATCATTGTCTCATTACAATTTTTAGAGGAAATATTTTCAGCTTTTCTCCGTTCATTATGGTGTTGGTCTTGAGTTTGTCATATAAGACTTTCACAATGTTGAGAAAAGTTCCTTTTATCCCTATTTTTTTTTTAGTGTTTTAAACATGAGTGCTGAACTTTGTCAAATGTTTTTTTCTGCATTCTCTGATTCTAGCCCAATTTTATTTATGTGATGAATTACATTTGTTGATTTCCTCATGTTGAACCATCCTTGCATCTCTGGGATGAAATGCACTTGACCATGGTGCACTATCTTTTGAATGTGTTTTTTAATGTGGTTTGCCAGTACTTTATTATGAATTTTTGCATCTATGTTCATCAAGGATATTGCCCTTTTTTGATGCATTTTTATTTGGTTTTGGCATCAGGATGATACTGGTTTATAGAATGAATTTGGAATTGTTTTCTCCTTTTCTACTTCATGGAATAATCTGAGGAGAATTGGTATTATTTACTTTTCAAAGGTCTGATAGAATTCAACTTCAAATTCATCCAGTCCTAGGTTTTTCTTTGTTGGAAACTTTTGACAATTTCTTTAATTTCATTACTTCATATTTATCTGTTTAAGTTTTCTGTATCTTCAGAGTTCAATTTGAATAGGTCATGTCTCTATAAATTTGTCAATATCTTCAAAATTTTCTAGTTTATTGGAATATACATTTTAAAAATAGTTTCTAATGATCCTCTGAATTTCTGTAATGTTTATAGTGATATTTCCTTTTCATCTATATTTTTTCTAGTATGAATCTTATCTTTATTTATTTTGGTTAGTATGGCTAAGGGTTTAGGTATAAATATACCTAAATTCTTTAAAAATACAGCTCTTCTTTATTGAAACTTTGTATTTTTTTAAATTCTCAATTTAATTGATTTGTGCTCTAATTTTAATTATTTTCTGTCTTCCACTGATTTAGGTGTTTATTTGTTCTTCTTTTTCTAGTCCTTAAGATGTACTGTTGGGGCTGGGGATGTGGCTCAAGCGGTAGCGCGCTCGCCTGGCATGCGTGCGGCCCGGGTTAGATCCTCAGCACCACATACAAACAAAGATGTTGTGTCTGCCAAATACTAAAAAATAAATATTAAAATTTAAAAAACATGTACTGTTAGATTATTTACTTGGCATCTTTCTAATTTTGTTGGGGAGGGATACTAGGGATTGAATCCAGGGGTGCTTAACTACTGAGTCACATCCCCACCCTTTTTATTTTTTTTTTTAATTTTGAGATAGGATCTCACTAAGTTGTTTAGGGCCCCTCTGTGTTGTTGAGGCTGGCTCTCAACCTGTGATCCTCCTGCCTCAGCCTCCCTAGTAACTTGGATTATAGGCATCCACCACCATATCCAGCCCTAGTTTTTTTAAATGTATGAGTTCAATGCTATAAATTTTTCTCTAACAACTGCCCTTATCCTATCCCAGAGATCTTGATATTTTGTATTGTTAGTTTCACTTATTTCTAAGACTTTTACATTTTTCTCCTGATTTATTCTGCTATGTATTCATCATTCAAATGTGTATAATTTACTCTCCAGGTGTTAGGCGTGCTTTCCATTTTTTTCTTGTCATTGATTTCTAATTTAATTCCACTGTGGTCTGACTGGAAGCAAGGAATTATCTCTATTTTTATATTTGCTGATATTTTCTTAATATCCTAAAATATGTTCCATGTGCTGCTGAGAAGACAGTAAATTCAGTCATTGATGAATGAAATAGACTATAGATGTCTGTTAGGTTCATTTTAATAATAGCATTTTTTTAGCATAAACAATTTTTACTTTGTTTATGTCTAGATGGTCTATCTACTGGTGAGAGAGTTGTGCTAAAGTTACACAGTATTATTGTTTTGTGGTATGTTTAATTAATATTGAGGAGGGTTTGTTTTATGTACACAGATGCACCACTGCTTGGGGCATAAATATTTACAAACATTCTATCTTGTTGTTGGAGTATTCCATTAGCCAGTATAAAGTGGACCTTCTTTGTCTCTTCTGATTAATTCACTTAATCTGATATAAGAATAGCTACCCTTGTTTGTTACAATTATCATTTGTGTGACTTTTTAAAAACATTTTATTTCTTAATACTTTCTTTTTTTAATATGTATTTTTTAGTTGTAGTTGGACACAATACCTTTATTTATTTATTTATATTTGGTTCTGAGGATCAAACCCAGGACCTCACACGAGCTAGGCAAGCATTCTACAAGAACACTGAGCCACAACCCCAGACCCCTTAATACTTTCAATCATATAGGAAACTTTAAAATTACAGAAAAGTTGTGAGAATAGTGACATAACCTCAATACAATTTTTGGACATTTTGTTACATTTATATATATAAATGATCAATATTATAGATACAGCTCAAAACTTCCCTGAAATACTTAACAGTAAATTTCATATATTGTGTAACTTCATTCTATAAGATTTCAATGTGATTTCCTAAGAACAATAATATCCTTTTAAATATTAACAGTTCAGTTATAAAATTCATAAAATGTTACCTGTATTTTTATTTAAAATATAGTCCATAATTTTTTTGCTTATACAATCATTTGTCCTATTGGGCAATATTTTTTTTTTCAGTTTGGAATCCATTTCAATGTCATTCATTGTATCTTGTTGTTGTATCATTTTAATATGGCTTTTATTGGGAATAGTTAATTGTTCATACCACTGACCCTCTTTAGGACACAAAATGGGTATTTCATAGTTTACCTCAAATTCATTTTGTCTAATTCTTTCATATAATTAGATTTTGATCATTGATTTTTTTTCTAAAATATTACATTAGTGATATATGCTTCTCTAAGATACACACAATAATCTTTTGCCCTTTCCTGATGCTAATTCTTATTTTTTCCAGACTTCTCTCATGCTTATTCACTATATTCTCTCTCTAACTTCAAGTAATGAGCTATTATTAATTTTATCATTTAATAAAGTAAATCATTCCTTCCTTCCAATTTTCTATTTTGTATTTATATTATTTATTTATTTTGGTTTGCAAATATGTATTCAAGTCTATGGTTTGCCTTTTCATCCTCCTAACTGGGTCCTTTTCAGAAAAAAAAAATGTGCCAGTTTTGATGAGGTCCATTTTATCAGTGTTTCTTTTTATGATTGTCCTTTTGGTGTCAAGTCTAACATTTCTGCCTGATTTTATAGCTTAATTGCTACAATTTTTTATACAAAAGCCACTTCCTTTTTTCCTTCCTGAAACATTCTTTCTGTTTCTAGGAATCCAATTTTTTTTAAGTCCACATTTTAAAATATATTTTTCTGGAGTGCATTTCACTTAAGTTTTTGATTTTTTTTTCCATCTGTGCCAATAGCTGCATGGTACTTTAGCTGTTTTGCAGTGTTTTGGTCTGCCAAAAGACATGCAAGTGTTAGGCAATCCTCTAGTCAAACAAAGGCTTTTTGGACTGTTAGCCACAGTTGGCAACAATGATCCATCCCTTCCAGTTGATATCATTGGAAAGCTTTCAGGAATGTAGAAACTGCTAGGTCAAGGAGTTCCAGCTTCATGATTAAGACTTGAGCTTGTGGGTTTAGTATTAGAAAGGTCACTAATATGAACATATATTAAAATAACCCTGAACTATTTACATTTTGGGCATTTAATTTTTTTTCTTTTTAGTTATACATGACAGTAGAATGTATTTTGACATATTATATATACATGGAGTCTAACTTCCCATTCTTGTGGTTATACATGGTGTGGAGTTATACTGGTCATCTATTCACTTATGAACATAGGAACATGTCTGTTTCATTCTACTATCTTTCCCATTCCCATTCTTCCTCCCCTCCTTCTATTCCCCCTGTTCCATTAGGTGAACCTCCACTCCCCATCCATTGTGAGTGAGCATCCGCATATCAAAGAGAACATTTGGTCTTTCGGTTTTTGAGATTGGCTTATTTCACTTAACATGATATTTTCCAGTTCCATCCATTTACCTGCAAGTGCCATAATTTCATTCTTCTTTATGGCTGAGTAATATATCATTGTGTATATGTACCACATTTTTTTTTATCCATCTGTTGAAGGGAACCTAGGTTGGTTCCATACTACTTTCCAGAGTGGAAATTTGTAGTCCCACCAGCAATGTAAGGGTGTAGCCATTTCTTCACATCCTTGCCAACACTTATTGTTGCTTGTATTCTTGATAATTTCCATTCTGACTGGAGTGAGATGAAATCTCAGTGTAGTTTTAATTTGCATTTCTCTAATTGCTAGTGATATTGAACATTTTTTTTTATATTTGTTGACCATTCATATTTCTTCTGTGAAGCATCTATTCATTCCTTTGCCCATTTATTGATTATGTTATTTGTTATTTTTTTTGGTGTTAAGTTTTTTGAGTTATTTATATATCCTGGTGATTAATGTTCTATATGAGGCGCAAGTGGCAAAGATTTTCTACCATTCTATAGGTTTTCTCTTCATGTTCTTTATTGTTTCATTTACTGTGATAGAGTTAGGCCTATTTTTTCTTCTAGCTACACTTTTTTATAATTATAAAGAAAAATTCTCAGCAATAGAAACACATTTTAAGACTTTTCTAAAATTTTTATAGCTACTATAGAACTTCTGCCAATACCAGATAGAAAAGCTCATGTAGCTGGTGATCTATATTCACCTTGGGCTCATGCCCATGGGGTAACTGCATTGTTGCAGTATAGATCAAGAGTTTTCCTGCATCAGATGAAATCATGCTATTCACATGTCTAAAATCCAGTGAGAATATGTTCAGAGAGAATATGTTAAACAATTAGGGATCTACTCAGAGGTGGTTTCTGTTAGGAGATTTACGGACAGTTTCAAGGAAAATGTGTCTTTTGAAACTTGGAATGAAGGTTCTTAATTCCAAAGCAAGGTCACTTTAGAATAAGAAATAATGGACTTGGTGGATCAAGCCCTTTTCTAAATTATAATCCTATCACAAACATAAAGTCTCCCAGCTTTGATGTAAACTCAAGTCCAGCTAAATGGCCAGAGACACAAATAGTATCCCAATAGATAAAGAGACAAGACAAAAAGCTGATGCCGTTTATAATTTCCTCTAAGCACTTTTCTTAGAGACTACTTTTTCTAACATAACCATCACTAAGAAAAAGTCCACCCTCACCACATATAAGTTAAACTGAACAAAGAATATAATGTTAAAATCCATATCAGCTCTTGGAATTATTTCAGAACATATTAGGAAATTCTCTCAACTTTAAACAGCTTAAGCAAAGAGAGCAAATAAATATATTGTTTAGTAAGTAAATGAAAAATATTCCAATAGAACCTACTGAGGAATTCCAGAACTCCTACCTCAGGAACAGAATGGATCTGTTTCTATAGGGCCAATCTTGATTATAACAAAGTTCTTGAGAAAAACTTCATGTTCTAGAGCAAAAAAACAGAACAAAAATCTGCAAAACCAACAGGAAAACAAAGAAAAAAAACAAACACCAAAAAACAAACAAAAAAAATTTTTAAAGGATGTATTCAAATATTGAGAAAAAATCTGTGAATTAAATTTCTTTTGGAGTTTTTAAATAAATTCATGCTTTAATTAACAGAAATGTATGTCATCAAAATTATAAATGATACCACCTCATCTTATTACTTTTATAGGGCTGCAATAACAATGTACATAAAGAGGGGTTAAAACAACAGAAATATATTGTCTCAGTTCTGGAGGCTGTAAAGTGGAAATAAAAGTGTTGGTAGTTAATGTTTCTTCTAAAACTCTCAGAAGAATCCTTTTTTGCCTCTTTCCAGCTTTGATGATTTGTTGGCAATATTTGGTGTTCTTTACATGCAGCAGAAGAACTTTATTCTTTGAATCCCTTCATGTCTGTGTGTCTGTGTATCTCTCTTCTTCTACAAGAATCCCAGTTACACAGGGTTAGAGGTCTATCCTATTCCAATATGAACTTATCATAAATAATTATATGTTCAACCCTTATCTTCAAATAAGGTTACATTCTGGGATTCTAAGGACTAGAATTTCAATATATCGTTGATAAAAGGAGCACAATTCAATCCATAAAACCCAGAAGTCCTTAAAAAATGCTTGAATTTTTTTTTGCAAAGACTGAAATTAATAACGATAATTAATTACAAGAAGATGAAGGAATTATTTAAAGGGAATGATGTTATATAATTAAACATGTTCCAACTAAATAATTGTCAATGTTCTATAAAGAAATACACATATGAAAAATTGTTAGAAGATACATAATATAAAAAGGAATGATTCAATACATGAAAATGCAGAAAGATATTTGTAAAATATTAGAAGGTATATTGGAAAAGAGAAGGTATAAAAGTATCTTTAATTTCTGATTTTTAACAGATGGGGATAATAAATACTATTTTATTTGTATAAGCATCATTTTTCAAATTTACTATAATATATTTAAAGTTAACACATTTTAAAGTTACATATTTAAACATATTTAAAGTTTTAATATATTTAAAGTTGACTACAAATGGAATAAAGGTAACTTTCAAAGAGCATAAAAGTGTAAAGAGCACATAATCAATACAGCAACAGATAAAAAAAAGGTTTGAGAAAAGCATAAAAAAGGAAACAAGTCAGAAGAAAGAATAAACCTCGTATACATATGGACACATGTTACTGTACATATTCATACATGTGACTAGTGAAATTCATACTAAAAACCACATGTCTATACTTGAGACGCACCTAAGCAAAGTTATAAACAGTTTAGTTTAAAAGAAAAGCAATATACTGATAAATACAATTTAGAACAGGGTGGGAAGTTTAGTTTGGTGACAGCAGAAGTAACTCAAGGAATGAACAAAATTAACTCAAATGGACAAAACACAGAGATTTTCATGGAAATAGAACAGAGGGTTTTAGGTTGCACTAGTAAAAATGGTGGATTCTACAATTGAATTATGGTATTCACAGATTTTAATGTGAAATGACACAGCATCAAAATAAAAATAAAATTTGACACATAAGAACTTGACTGTCTCAACTGCAATTTGCTACTTACCATTCTTCTTTTCAATACATTATGACAACTAGTGATAATTTGCTAAAGATAAAACATTGTTTTTAGAATTTATAGCTGGAAAAGATATTTTGTGTTTCATAGTTTCCTTTATTAACTCTTCTATTTGAGCATGCAGGACCATCTTACAAGTCATCTTCATTATCATTTTAACCACATTATTTAAATGTAATCATCAGCTTAGTGCTGACCTTTTCAACACACAAATAATAATAAACAAGAATAAAACTAATTCAAAAAATATAGTAAGCTTGCTTTAATAGGCATATGTATAATTTTGTATCTGATGAGCAGAAAGTACACTTACATTTTATATATATAGAAAATACTTACAAAAACAAACCAAAATTCTCAAATTTTAAACTATCATTGTTTGCATCGATGACAATGTAAAAATTGAGGCATTAATAAAGAGAACTTAGCCAACCTAAAAACAATCCAAAACATTATCAATTTTAAAATAAATTCACCATCAGTAGTCATAACTACAAATAGTCAGTGAAAGACAAAATTAAAACTCTCCTTCCAGAGTATTTATGAAATAAATTCCAAAAAGTACTAAGTATCCAAACTAATCAAAAGTATTAGGCATTTTTTTTTCATTTTTTATGGTACTGGGTTTGAAATTAAGGGCACGTTAGCTACCTCCTCAGTCCCCTCAATGTTTTTAAAAACTTTATTTTGAGACATTGGCTTGCTAAATTGCTGCGGTTGGCTTAGAGCTTATGATCCTGCTGCCTCAGTCTCCCAAGTACCTGGGATTTTAGGCATGTGCCACCAAGTCTTGCAAGAAGCATGTATTAAGTAACCTTTTTGTTTTCAAAGGAATAAGTATGAATTAAATTAAGTATTCATCTTAAGAAGTATTAAGTATTTATCTTAAGAAGTATTAAGTATTCACCTTAAGGTGGAAAAATGTGAAATCAAATAAAGGAAGTTAGATTAAATGCTTTAAAATTATAAAATAATTAGAAACAGAAAATGGGAAAATCAAATAAAGCAAACAACTGATAAACTTTTGGCCCAGGATGGAGGGATCTCATATATGTACAACATGAGCTCACCCACAATGCTCTAAATGACACACTCTCAGTTTGCCAACCCAGGAGACCTGGATTTCTGTGGTCAGTTGAAATTTTCATTATTTTTAAACAAAGCTGTAGAGTTGATGTTGATGTATTATTATTTACATAGTAATAAATCTGGGCCTCCTTTTGAAGGAAAAAACCCTTGATGGATGTACATATTATTATTATAATTATTTTATGCATACTATTCTCTTTATATTATTTTTACTATGATATTTTCATATCTATGAATTCTTTATCATATATATATTATATATAATCTGTCTTTTGGTGCTGGAGATCTACCCAAGAGCCTCACTCAGGCTGAACACATGCTTTACAAGCTAAAACCTCAGTCCTAACTTTTGCTAAGGATAAAACATTGTTTTTAGAATTCATAGCTGGAAAAGATATTTCATAGTCTCCTTTATTAACTCTTCTATTTGAGCATGCAGGACCATCTTACAAGTCATCTTAATTATCATTTTAACCACTGCTACATTATTTAAATGTGGTCATCAGCTTAGTGCTGACCTGCCAGGCATGCTAACTCAGTTTTGCTACTCCATTGTTCTATTTTAGTAACTTCAAAACTTGTATTAGCACCATGTGCTATAATAATATTTAGGCTACATTTGACTCAAGGGCATTGTTCTGTCCTAAGTTGACCTCTGTTCTTTTTTCATTAACACACAATTAAAGTAACACATTACTTCATTCCCATAAGTTCTCATAATGTCAATTCAGGATTTCAACTGAGGAAACTAAAGTCTTACATTATGATAAGGTTTATCAATGGGATATTTTCATTTCAGGATAGAATTATAATTGATAGCTTCAGTACATTAGGGATAACATTAATTATTGACATTTTAACATTGACTTACCTACTGTTTTAGTTAGCTTTTCTGTCGCTGTGACCAAAATACTCAACAAGAACAACTTCGCGGAGAAAAAATTGATTTCAGTCTTGTGATTTCAGAGGTGTCAGTTTATTAGACAGTTGAATCTATTACTCTCGGCCCAAGGTGGAACAGCACATTATGGCAGAGGGTCCAGTGGTGGAAAACTGCTCAGCTCATGATTGGTGTGGGAAGATCGGGAAGTAGAGAAAGGGGAAGAGGCTACAGGGAAGATGTACCCTTTCATGGCATGCCCCTAGTGACCCATCTCCTCAGTCACACTCCACCTGCCTACGGTTATCACCCAGTCAGTCCTTTAAACCTAGGATGAACTGATTAGGTTACATGTCTCATAATGAAATCATGCTAACTAAGTTAGCATGCCTCTGAGCATTCCTACATTAACATGATCACCTCATATCCAGATCATAACACCCACTTAATGGGATATGTACATATTTATTTATCAAGATATTAATCTTCAATGTTTCTGTACATTGTCTCTTGGTGAAAAAAACAATTGTAAACACAAATATTTATTCAGATATTGAGCTATAAGAGAGTTTTCATTTATAAAATGATCCAGTATATGCTAATGTTAATTTTTTGTTATGAGCAACATGTTATTTGAAGAATTACTCAATTGGATGTCTGAATCAGAACAGATAATAATATTTGAAATATTGGGAACCTCTATGCCATTCTGGGGTCAACATCAGCTAAACATACAAATTTTATATATATCCTTCTTGTTTTTGGTTTTGACAGTATATTCAGACTCTAATCTCAGCTAATCAAAATAAATGACCCGTCTCACTTTTTGATTTTCCCCAATTCCCTTTTTTGCGGTTCCCTTTTCTTACTTTCCCTCCCTTGAACCTATAATAGTAAATGAGTCCATGAATATACAAAAATTGAGTTTCTGTTATGTACCAGGCCTTATTCTAGGTGCTGGTGATAAATAAGAGAAAGACACTGATCAAATAAAAGAATGAGGGGGTATACAAGGCAAAAGAATAAGAACATACACAAATAAACACCATTGTAAGGTAAGTGCTATTCCATATAGGAAGTGGAAAAAGTATTTGCAAGCATTTCTAGGCCAACATTTGTCTATGCCACAATCTGTATAGTGTCCTAACTTACTGTTGATAGAAATAATCTATACTTGAAATTATACAGAGAAATTGAAATTATAGAGAGAAAATAATTTCAAATTTTGTCTACTTATTTCCAAAACATATTTTTAGAAGTGATATTTAAGACATCATCACAAGAACACAGAAAAAGAATGAGTTAAACCCTTCATCAATGGCCTTGTGGAGATTCCATGGTTTATGACAAGTTGCTTTTTCTTTTCTGCTTTCAAAATTCTCTCATGGTCTTTAACTTTTTATTATTTGATTATAATGTGTCTCAGTGCCATTGTCTTTAGGTTATTTGGAGATTTTTAAGCTTTACAAATGTGATGTCTATATTGTCCCTAAGATGTGAGAAGTTTTCAGCTACTATTTATTAAAATAAGCCCTCCCCTTCTTTTGTTCTTCTTTTAGTGCTATTATAATGTGTATATTGGTTCACTTCATGTTGTCCCATAAATCTCACAGACTTTCATCATTGCATTTCATTCTTTTAAAATTTTTTCTCTGACTGTAAAATTTCAAATGACATGTTGTCACAGATTCTTTCTTGTGCTTCATTGAGGTACTATCGAAACTCTTCATTATAATTTTTGTTTAATTCATTGTATTCCTCAGCTCCACATGTTCTCTTTGGTTCCATTTAATGACTTCCATATACTTGTTGGACTTTTTTTTTTAATTCATGTATGTTTTCCTGACTTTGCTCCATTGTTCATTTGTGTTATCTTGTAACTTGCTCAACTTTCTTAGAGAAATTATTTTGAATTACTTTTCATGCACTTTATGGGTATCTATTTCTTTGGTGTCAGCTACTAGAAAATTATTGTGTTCCTCTAATAGTGTTATGTTTCCTTATTTTTCCCATCTTCCTTGAAGTACTATATCACTGTATTCTCATTTGAAGAAGCAGTTGGCTCTTACAGTGCTTAATGCCTGGTTTTGAGATTCAAACTGGCTTAAGTTTCTTAGATTTTATAAATCTTTTCTATGGACAAACCTGTTCTAATTCTCATTTCATTTATTTTGGGGAGGGAATTTTAGGATTATATGACTTTTCTTATTTCCACAATGCCAGGCTGAGTGCTGAGAGATTCTTGTTTATTTTCCTCCCAGCATGCCCTGAGAAATTAAATACCTTCTCCCAATTTCTTTAAATCTAGCTAAGTGTCTGCAATTCCCATTTGAAAACTGCAAAAGTATGTAAATACCATATACAGGAGTCATTGAAAGGCATTTAATGCTGGGGTTGTACATGAGTTAGTTGGAAGTCTGCAGGTACTATGGTTTAGATATGAAGTGAATGCCTCAAAGACTCATATGTTGAGGATTTGGTTTCCACTGAAATAGTGTTCAAAGGTGAGACATTTAGGAAATGATTGAATCATTAAGACATATACCTTATTAGTGGATTAATCGATTTGATAAATGAACTATTGCAAAGTGGTAGAAACTATGGAAGGTGAAGCCTACTTGGAGGAATTGCATGACTGGGGTGTACTCTTGTATTATCCATTTTATATATTGCTGGATTTGATTTTATATTATTTTGTGGAGAATTTTTATGCATAAATTCATAAGGCATATTGCTCTACTATTTTCTTTTATTATGATATATTTCTAGCTTTTGTTCCCGGTTTATTTTGGCTTTAAATGAGTTTTGAAATGTTATCTCCTATTCTACAGTATGTAGTATGTCATGTTAGCTTTTTATGTACCTGGCATAATCAACTTAAGATTTATTTTGGTTCATGTTTCAGTGGTCCATGGTCACTCTGTCCTGTTGATTTGGGACTATGGTAAAAAGAACATTATGGCAAGGAATTCAAAGTGGAACAAAGTTTCACACCTTATGGTGGCTAGGAAGCAAAGACATCGAAAGGGCCAGGGTCTCAATATCCCCTTGATGGACACAGCCCAGTGACCTAGCTTTGTTTCATTTTTCTTTTTTGTTTTACGCCGGGTTGGTTACTGCAACAGTTTTTTGCACATAAATGTTCTCATATATTTGATTAAAAAATCATATTTTTCTGTTATATGTAGGCAAAGAAGAAATTTTTTGAAAGAAAAATATAATGCAAATGATAAAACCAATGTTGACTATTGATTATAGAGTATAAAAACTTTGACCCAATTAAAGGACACACCACAGAAATAATGCTACACATTGAATTCATTATAAAAAGTTCAGATTCATACATGATAGAATGAAGGGACCATTAATTAAAGTTGTGAAATATTCTATGTGCTCATCTTCTCTGACAGTCTCCCTTGAACTCAGTTCTCATGAGATATCTTTGTTTTCTTTTTTGCATGTGGAATTCATTTTAATTTTGTAGGAAGAAAAGATAGAATCACGTAATTCTTTTGTTTCCCAAGTTATTCCATATGTGCATATGTGCAACTTCTGCTCTACTGTTCTAGTCTATGTCAATGAATAAGGAAATAATACTTCATTTTCTAGAAATGAAAAAAGCTCAGGGATTTCTTTCTAGCACTGAAAATTAGTTTCTGGAGAGCTAGGTCAATAGGATGTGTTTAGTGATAAAGTGGCTGAGATAAGTTTTGGCATAGTCATATTTGATAAAAAAATGTTGATGAATCGATTTTCACTAGACTTTTGGAAGTTTTCACATGTTCCTAGTTAAGAGGAAAACATTACATTCACTATTACCATCTTTATACCTTGAAGGTATAGATGTTAGGTTGAGGAATCATGAAATATCAATTAAGCATTATCCAAAAAATAAAAATATTTAAATGATTTCTCTGAAAAGACATGCATCAAACTCACCATGAGACTTTTCTTACTAATTTCTCCATTTACCATGATGAGAGTTGTTACAGTGATGTTGGTAGAATGATTTAGACGCAGTCTGAGTAAATTCTGCTACCTTCAAAAGGATTAATAAAATCCTCCCAACTGTACAAACCAAATTATTCTTTTTTTAAAAAGGTATTACTTGGGCTGGGGTTGTGGCTCAGTGGTAGAGCACTTGCCTAGCAGGTGTGAGGCATTGGGTTTCAGCACTGCATAGAAATCAATAAAAAAAATAAAGGTCCATCAAAACTAAAACAATATTGTTTTTAAAAAGATGTTACCATGAGATATTAATAGATCATTTTTAGAGAAATGGATTGTGTCAGTCATCTTCAAGTTACTGAAAAAAATACTTAAGATAATCAACTTATAAAGAGAAAAGTTTTATTTTGACTAATAGTTTGAGAGATTGCAGTCCATGGCTGGTTGGCCCCATTGCTTTTGGGCTGATGGCGAGGCAACACATTGTGCCAGGTAATATGTGGCAGCACAAAATTGCTTACTTCATGGAGGAAATGCTAAAAAGCAGAAGAAAAAGGGGCTAGCATTGCATTATTCACTTAAGTGGCATGTTCCCCAGAGACCCAGGGACCTCCCCACCTCTTAAAGTTTCTTCCATCTCCCAGTAGCACCAAGAAGTGCAGATCAAGTTTCAACACATGGAATTTGGGGACATTCTGGATCCCGAATACAGCACAGGATATTTGTATAATACAAGTAACACATACACTAAAAAAAACTCCATGTCATATATATTTTTTTCAATAAAGAATCTTAATAAATTTTTATCTATTGCAGCATTAATACTTGACTTCTATACTTTGAATATTCTCATAGGACTCTGTAATCTTCATTATAATATTAGTTTTCTCTTAACTGTGCCTTCTCTGCAAGTCTATAATCTCTGTAATGTGAGGACCTGGCTCTCATATATCAAATTTATAGTCACTAGAGAATGTACCAAATATATCTATTGAATAGATGTGAATTAATATTCAATAAAACTTACAAAAGTTCATCATATAATGTCACTTATGTTTTATAAATGGAAAAAAGCCCAAGAATTTTATTTTAAATCTAGGACTGAACTTGAATCATTGGCATCTGTTGTTTCTGAAAGCCTGTTTTACAGAAAAATACTTCTGTGCAATAATTAGCAAAATAGTTTTCTCTCCTTGTCTTATAACTAAAATAATTTTGAGAATTGGAAGTCAATACATTAAGCTAAATTTGGTTACTTTACTATAAGACATTGAAATGCATTTAATAGGTATGTAGGTATATGTGAATGTTTGTGTGCATACATGTGTGTGAGGAGTGTTAATTTCTAAGTGGGAAGGAGTTCATATCATTTATCGGACTTATTTAACTGGAGATGGCATTTCAGAAAACTTCTTGCAGGAACTCTATTCAACTTTGGGAATGGCTGTATGAGAACCTGAGCACATATACTCTTTTAATTGAATATTACATTTTAACTTGTCTTTTTTAAACCTGATATTATGATCACATATGCAAAATAGACATAGGAAGGAGCTAAAAATTGATTGACAGTCTATCATAAATCAGTGTCTCCAAGCTCTCTAGCTCTTGCAACAATCCAATTAGGAAAGTTCTAATATCTCTACAGGTTGAGGAAATTGAATCTCAAAGAGAAATTATCAATGAAGCTAGTACTTATGAGGAGATAAGAGTCTGAACCAGGCTCATCTAATTCCAAGATTCAAGTTTATTACATTCATTTCTTCAAGTTTAAAACCTGAACCTTTCTGTGGCACCAGCAGCATACTTGAATTATGTGCCTAGAGTGGTCTTGCTTCTATGGATCCTTGTTAGAGATGCTCTGCCCTTGCTGCTCCTTAGAGAGAGGTCTCTTCCCTTTCTCTCTTCAGTCCCAGCTGCCTCTGATACTGGCTGTATCTTAATTTCTTAAAGATACACCTACTTTCTGGTGATGATTCATCCTGAAACTATGTAGCCCTTGCAGATTTCTCCTTTTGCAATAAAACTATCCCTGCCTAAGACAAAACTGGAATGAGAGAGAATACTTACTTTGAATTCCTAAGGTATGTCAGGTATTGTGCTAGAATATTTAGTGTGTGTGTGCGTATCTAGGGTGTATGTGTGTGGTGTGTGTGTATATGTGTGTGTGTGTGTGTGTGTGTGTGTGTGTGTGTGAATGGGGGCATGATCTTCAAAACAACCTTGTGAAAATACATGATGAAAGTTTTGGCCAGCAAATGAAATTTAGTCTGAAAGGGATACCTTGGACAATGAATGTGGAGATCTCTGTCCCTATGAGTCGGACTGACATGTAATCACAAATTAGTCATGGATATTAGATCTGATCAGCAAACAGAAATAAGAGCAAAAAATTATATAACACTAAAACTAGCACCAAGGTTGAAGTTATTTCATATATACATACATGATATTTAGAGCTATTCTAAAATGTGCTATGCTTTTTTTCCTATAGATTTTCAATTCCATACATTACAGTTGTATATCCTTCACTTATTTATATTTTATCATGTATACCACAGGTATATCAAAGGTATGATGCTTTAAGCACATTTTAGAACAGCTGTAAATATCATGTATGTATAAATAAATCAATAAATACATAATCGAGTATAAAAATAAATAAACACAATATATTACCTAAGATTCTATGATCTTTTCCACATTCTTGACACCCAGAGGAATAGCCAGGAATGCCTCAATCTCAATGGATATGAGTTGAGTCAACGGTCAGTAAATGAACCATAGTGTACTACAGGTTTATGTAAGACATCTTTCCTGCTCATACAGCATGGGTAAGAAACTTATACTGAGCTGGTACTATATGCAAGGCATTCTGCATATAGCTCTTTTTATTCTTCCCATATAGCCAAAGAAGACCCATTTTTCAAAGAAGAGAGGTAACTTTCTTTTCCATTGATGCTCATGTGAGAATGCCTGAATACATAAAGATAGTGTTGACTTTCCTTGAGACTTTTTTTCTTACTGAGAAGAGCCATTAAAACTTTAGCCCTTTTCATATGTCTAAAATATAAAACTGTCATATTGAGAAAATAAATACACAGGATGCACATTAAGTTTGAAAATTAGCTCTAGATGCTGAATTTTTGTGATTTATGGGGAAAAAAACTTAACACAGGACATTTAGGACATACTAAAAAACTCAATACAGGATGCAGGAGAAATAGTGAGAGGCTTACAAGCCTCCTTTAACTATTACCATCACCTTCCACCCTAGTTGAAGAACTTCCCAAGCATAGAATGCTACCAGACAGTCCCACACCATCTTTTCCTACACACTGGAGGTACCCTACTAATGGCTGCTCTACATGCTCCAAAACACATCTTTAAGGAGCACTGAATCCAGTCATATATAAGACTTGCTGATCTCTGAGAGATAAAAAATGATGGAAGAAAGTATTATCTTCAACAATCCCTTATATACAATGATATGGTATTTATATATAACCGTGCACAACTTCTCATATACATTAAATCACCTCTAGGTTACTTATAATATCTAACATAATGTAAATGCTATGTAAATAGTTTTATATTATTTAGAAAATGATGCATAAAAAATTTGCATATGTTCAGTACAGATGTGACCATTTTTAGGCTTAACTACATAGCACACATCAGCAACAATGCAATTTAAAAAATATTTTTGATCCACAGTTGGTTGAATTCATGGATGTGAAATCTATGGATATGGAGAGCTAATTGTATAGTGTTTTTTACATGCCCCTCTTACAGACCAATGCAGGTAAAATCAACTAACCAATTCAGTAAAATCAACTAACCAATTTACCAACCAATCACAGACAGAAACTTCTGTTTATAATCAGTTAATTCAACTCATGGAACCCTTCCTCAAGGGCCATCTTTTAACTGTGGGACTAAACACTTCACTGATCCTACCTATTCTCAGGTAGCTGGTATCTGTGGAGATTTTTCCATCCTATTCATTCTATCCAATGACAATTTCATATGCAGGATTTTATGCAGAGAGACCTTTGTTGTAGTCAAGATTCGCAATTACTTGAGGCTCTTTCCTCAACCTCTTTGAGCAATCATTTTTTTTTCTTTTGCAGCTGTGAAATGAAGAGATTGAGTGAGACCATCTGTCATTTCTATGATTTTATGCTCAACTATCCTCTTGGGAAGCCAAGATTTCAGCTGAGAAAGAAAAATGTCCTTGAGATCCAAGGACAAGATGACCTCAGATATGGGACGATTTTGCAATTTCCTCAGAGACAAGTTTCCAAGCATTTATACATCTTCTTCCTCTCTGGAAACATCATTTATACCCTGACTTTCAACAACTGAATTTGAGTTCCATCCTGGCCTTATTTCCCTGGAGAAGCAGGTGGGGATCTCTGTACTGACTTGGTCATAAAATTTTGCCAATTAATTTGGAACAAAGCTATTAAGGTCAAGATTCTTCAGATGATTAGAAATTTCCATAATGCAATCCAATTTTTGAAGCCTTTGAGGATATTTAATCCTGATTATTGTGATTAACATGTAAATATAAGCATGCCAAATAAACATTAAGAGAAATACCATTAGGTATTTTGGTCAATCATTTGAAAGTTAACAAATTTAAATTGCTTTAAAGCAAGCAGTTAATTTTGATAATGTTGTCAGAGGACATAGACTGAACAAGAGCCTTTTAAAATGTAATTAAACAAATACTTATTCTCTATTCTTTTTTAATCCATTAACCTGGTAAAATGTGAATTCTGTATTTATGTATGTAGGTATACCAATCAAAATTCAAAAGGGATGAAAAGGAACAGTGACAGGCTCTCTACCTTTTGACCTGCAAGAAACCTTATATCCCAGGGTTCTATTAATAACTTCCATTTTTTAATGAGTGCTACAACATGAAAGAAGTTGGAAAAATTTACACATTACAATATGTAGTTCTCCAAATCCTCTTTATATTTTCAGTTGTCTGCCTTCCTCTACACATGTGGCTCTTTGTCTTCAAGCTTCCCTACCCCTTTTCTTGACATACATGAAGAATGCACTCCAATACAGTTCCTGCTTTATCTCCTGAGCCTGTCTGGAGCTCCCTACACAGTCTAATTTAGTAGTTCCTTCTCTGTTCTCCCATTCTGAATGAACCTAATTTGTCAAATCATATTGTCATTGTCTTTTTACTTAAGTCTGATCCCCACTAAGTTGATAAATTTGAGGGCATGAATTAGGCTTTTCAAAGTTGAATATTTATCTAACTCAGGACCTGATAAATAAAAGATTTAACAAATGGTTGATTGAAATAATAGAAATAAAATGCTAAAATATCAGTGGAGAAAATGTATTCCACTGGATTGAATAAATAGACATAAAATGTTAAAGTGGAAAAAATGGATCACACACACCAATTTATTGGCCTTTAATCCTAAAACTTGCTAGGAAAACACATACACACACATGAATTACATAGATAGTGGTTAATGGTGCAATGTGTTGAGTCAGTTCTTAACATTTCTGTACTACCATTTATAGGATGAAGGTTCTTGGACAGTTTCTTAGCCAGTCTGTGCCTCTCGAGTAATAATAGTCTCTAATTCATAAGTTCGTATGTAAGTCATTTAAAATAGGTTTTAAATATATGTTCAATAAATATTATTTATTAAATAATAATAGAGATTTGGAATCCTGAGAAATTTGACATTTACACATAAATAAATAAATGAGCATTCAAAACTGTCCCTTCAATACTTTAGTGAAAAAGATAAATTTACTCATCTGCTCAAGGCAAAAATCAGCAGATTATCCTTGACTCATCTGCCTCCTCTTGCCATCCAATAAGTTAATTACCTGGATTTGATTATTTTATCTCTACTGGTGATTGAACTCAGGGGCACTCAGCCACTGAGTCACAGACAGGGTCTCACTGATTTGCTTAGCGCCTCACTTTTGCTGAGGCTGGCTTTGAACTCGTGATCATCCTGCCTCAGCCTCACAAGCCACCGATTGCAGGCATGCGACACCACACCCAGCAATCATTCCGTCTTCTAAATGCCTCTCAGATCCTATTTAGTTCCCTCCAGCCTCCTCTTATCTGTCATAATCAATCCATTTCATCTTTCCTGGATGAGTTCAGGGCCCTGATCTAGCCTCTCTGCTTCCAGCCTTGTTCCTTTCCTACTCCATTTCCAGACTGCATCCCCAGTGGACTTCCAAAAAGTCTATTTAGTAGTATGTCACTTCCCAAATGAAAACTTTTCCATTGTTCTTCCTAAGATCTTAATTCCTTAAATTTTCTTGTAAGATCTAGCAATGTGTGACATGTTCCAATCTTCCATTTTTGTCATTCTCAACTATGTACCTTATACTTCACTCATATTTTCATTACTTGCTTTGGGAAAATATTTATCTTGATCTTGATCTTTTGCTAAAACAATTTTCCTTAACTCCTCCGTGACTTACGTTTCTAAAAAAAAATCACTTTAGGTACTAAATAATATTTATGAACCTAAAAAAATTTTGAGAGCAAAATTTGGAAAGCTGCCATCTAAGCTGTGAGTTGGTTAAGGAAAGGTAGGAGTGAACCTGTAGATAATAAGTCTCATATGCCACAGGGCTTCCAATCAGATGCAAAATAGAATTTCCAAAAAGAGAACACATACTGTAAGAAAAAATGAGAGGAATAATTCAAGTAAAAGTTCCTTTGTTCCATCTTTCAATCCTTCTTTCTTTTCTTTTATTTTTTTGGTACTGGGAATTGAACTCAGGGGCATTTGACCACTGAGTCATATCCCCAGCCCTATTTTGAATTTTATTTAGAGACAGAGTCTCACTGAGTTGCTCACCATTGCTGAGGCTGGCTTTGAACTCATGATCCTCCCATACTGTCACATTTTTAACTTTTAAGAGTTCTTTGGTTCTCTGAATATCCTGTCTTCTTTTTATTGTTAATAGTATTGCCTTTTACATTTTTCATGTATTTAGTAGCTTTTTTAATCTCTCAAAGGATACTAATGATAACTACTTCTGAGGTTTTCTTATTTCTTGTGTTTTCAAAACAGAAGAACATGTTTCCACGTTAAAGGTATACAGATGTCCAGCCCAATAGACGAAAATAATCTCACACAGGCATACATGGTTGCAAAATTTAAAAATGGTTAGAACAAAGAAAAAAATGCTAACTACTTTCAAGGGAAGGAAGAAACAGATACAAATCATTGAACATTAGAATGACATTGAACTTATAAATATCAGTGTTGGAAGATGGAAGGAAATGGAGTGATAACCTCAGTATCCTGAGGGCAATGCTTTACAACATGAATTTTGTACTACCAGACTCACAATTCACGGGAACATAGACCAAAAGGCCCTTACAGATATACAAGATCTTAAAAACTTGGGCCTACACATCCTTTCTTAAGAAGTAAGTGAAGAATGTTCTCTACCAAAGAAAGGAGATAGCCAGGAAAGATGAAATCATTGGACCCAAGAATTAGGGAAAACTTCTTAAAGAAAGGCAAAAGAAGTCCCCATGGTGGAGAAGAAGGAAGGGCCTGAGATGACTGCTGAGCCACGAAGCTGAAGTGGAATGGGGCAGAAGTTCAGACAGAAATTTATTTAAGGTGGTAGAATTGAGAAAGCACCTCCTAGTAGGTCAAATACTATGGGGGATGTTAAGAGCACAGACTCTGAAGTCATATCACATGGATTTGAAGAGGCTCTCTTTTTTTATGTCAGTGAATTTGTTCTCCTTATTCCTCACATGAAATATGGCGATAAATCTATACCTACTAGTTAAAGTTATTGTGAACTTTAAATGAATCTATAACTTCTTTGAATAGTTCCTGACAAAGAGCAAGTGCAAATTTATGTTACCTTAAAAACAGATGGATTGGTCAACAGATCAAGAGGTAGATGACAGGTCAATAGAAGAGAGAACATTAATTAGCAGGGTAGATTTGGGGGAGAAATTAATGAAAATCACATAGAACTCTGAGTAAAACTAAGAAAGGCACATGAACTCCAAGGAAAACAAATTGAGTACCAAAGGAAAAGTAATCAAATTATAATGCTTAGTTGTTACTAGTACTTGCATAATACTAGCAATGTAAATACTGGATGTTGATATAACTGTGTTGGGAGAGAAGAGTATAGGAAGTATGAATAAATTGGTTGTATAGATTATGTGCCCCAAAGAGCTATATCTTACTGTTACATTATAGGGTGTAATAAATATCCATTAAACTGGAAAAAATATAGAAAAGTCATAATATAACATATTATTTAGCAATATGAAAGTAAAAACAAAAACAACCCATTAATTTTAGAGTAAACATTTTCCTGACAAGCCTAGCATAATTACTTGACTCTTTAAAATACAAGTATTTATATTTCATAAAAAAGTCAAAAGGACAATAGAGAAAAGGAACAAAATGAACCAAGAAGAAGGAGAAGATAAGTTTCATCTAGAGGAACCAAATAATGGAAGACACAAAGACTTAAAAACAAGCTCCACAATATCCCCAGAAAGACTTGCAGGTTTAATGAACCAATTTATTACAAGGAAGCAGTCTTTAAAAATGGAGTAAAAAATATTACTGGCTAAAATACTTAATAAAATATTCAGTGATGCAACTAAGTCACTGATGGCCAGATTAGTCAACTGGAAGGTAAAATAGAAGTAACTCCCCTAAATATAGATTACAAAGTCAAAATGAAGGATAGTTTAAGAGACTCAATATCAATCTCATAATAGTTTGCAATGAAAAGAGAAAAGGAAGAGAAGAAACTAATCCAAGAAGTAATAAAATCAATATTTCCTGGGCCAAAAGTCAATGTCAGTCTTCAAGTGGAAGTGATCATGAAATACTGAGGAACAACAATGAAAAATCTGAGAAAAGCCTTACTGTTTCTGATCTCCACTAGCAAAGAGAAACTCTTAACAAATTCAGTAAGAAAAAACCCTATTAAAGGAACTAGAATGAAACTGCTGACAGAAATCTCACATGGTGACAATCCAACAGTACTTTTAACATGGGTAAGTAAAGTAGAGCTGGGGGTAAAACTTAGGGGCAGAGCGCTTGCCCCGCATATGTGAGCCTCTGGGTTCAATCCCCAGCACCACTAATTTAAAACAACAAATCTTAGGGAAAGATACTTTTACTCATCCATAACACTATTCAATGTTTGCAATTCCAACCATTTCAAACATGTACTCAGGTACCCCCAGTGAGAAAGAAAAAAACATTACTCTGGAATGTATTCTAATCAAACAAAAAATGAACCCAACTGAGAAAGTAAATGTTTAATACAAGAAAAAAAGTGTAGGTGATGGGGCTGAGAATCTGGCTCAGTGGTTAAGTGCTTGCCTAACATGCAGGAGGCCCCTGGGTTCAGTTCCCAGTAATCACAAAGAAGAGAGGGGAAATATTTGAAACAACAATTGAGAATGGATTGTGACGCATAAAAATGATAAGGTGTGAAAACAGTAAAACAAATTCCACATGATTTGAACAAGTTATGGTTGGTTTGTGGGGTAAGAGAACTAGAGAGTAAAACTGCAAAAAAATTCTCACTTGGTTTGTGGGAGTTGCTTAATTATTGACTAATGCCCAACATTGATTGAAAGAGATATTTCTCTTGACAGTTTAAGATCCACTGTGAGAATAGAAAAAATGGAATTCCTAATTATAAAAATTTCTAGAAAAAGGAAAGCCACAGAGGAAATAAATAAATAAATAAATTCAGCAAAGAGGAGAGACTGAAACAAAAAAAGTGAACTTTTTTTTTTTAGCTCTACAAAGAGAATTAATGTTCAATTGCCAAAAAAAAAAAAAAAAAAAAAAGAAAAAAGGCTATTTTAGTTTCAAAGGCCATTCTTCAATCTATAATCCCTATTTGTCTTTATGAAATGCTAACCCTCTCCCCCCATCCCCCCCCTCGCGCCCCCTCTCGCCACCCCCCCCAACTCTTCATTTGCACTTAGTTTACCTTATCTTTGTGTCTTTATACAATTTCCAAGATTGGACCAAGTTATCTGTCAGGATGAGCTCCATACAGAGTACCCTGGCAAGAGGACACTGACTCTCATCTTTCTCCATTCCCTCCTTATATCTTCATGTTGTCTTCTGTTCTCTCTTTTTTCATCAGGATTTCAACTCCTTCATCCTATGTATTCTCAGCTGACCACGTTTCTTCCTTTTTGTTCTTCAGGGTATTTCTGTCTAATCCTTCATCCTGGAAGGGATGGACTATTCTTGTGTAATTCTTTATTATATAAGAGTTGATATGCATAACAATATATGCAAAATAAAAACAACAACAAAGCAACACAAGAAGAAATCCTAGGACCCCAATTGCTAATTCAAAAACTAGAATATCACACTGCTTCATCAACTTTCAATGCTTTTCCTCTGATACTACACGGAGACAGCCACTACCCTGAATTTTATTATTTACTACCTTTAAAAATCTTATGTCAAAATGATTTTAATACCATTGGATACAAGTAAGACGTTTTTACTGTATTTCATTCCTAAGATCCAATTAAGACCACAAAGGATGAAACAATTAAAATATATGGGGATAAAACACTTAAGGGAACCAAAGGAGTAGCTAAAAATACAAATTTCAACAAAAATTATGAAGCCAAATAATGTAAAACTGGGCTTTAGAGAGCACAGGAGATCTGAGAGTTAACACCTACTGGCTCAGGCTTGAAGCAGGAGTGTCATCACCTGGAAAGGTTCAGTCACGATCTTTTGGTTAGATGGAGATTGTGAGGGCATCAGCAGGCTCTGGAATGGGGAGAGCCATCCTGTGGTGGCAGGAGGACTGATTCTGGAGGAATAACCAGACTGATATCTGACTATGTTTATGATCTTCTGTCCTAGCCCAAGGAGGGTGCAGAGCTAGGGGTGAGGTATACATACAGAGAAAGGTTACAAGTAATTTTATAACCCAACTACCAGAAATAGAAATATCTCACACTGAAGGAGGTGAACTCTAAAGGAAAAGGAAGTAACAGGCTTGGTGAAAATGAGCTTGAGGGGGAAAAAAAGAAAAGTAAGGAAAGGCAGCAGAACACAACAGACACTAGTATGGCAATATGTAAATCAATGGATGTGTAACTGATGTAATTCTGCAATCTGTATACGGGGTAAAAATGGGAGTTCATAACCCACTTGAATAAAAGTGTGAAATATGATATATCAAGAACTATGTAATGTTTTGAACAACCAACAATAAAAATTAAAAAAAAAAAAAAGCTACTAGAATGAAGGCTCTTGATTTTCTCAGTAACGTCTTCTACTTTCTGCTGCAGCTAATTATCATTAAGAGCTGCCTGTTCAAGGAGAGACTCCACAAAAGGATTCTGAATGTTTTTGCGATAAAGAAATAATGTGTTTAAAGTGGTGGATATACTATTACCATGATTTGCTCATTACATGATATATACATGCATGAAATCTCACTTTTCACCCCCAAAGTATGTGTAATTATTATGTCAATATCGTTTGTTAAAAATCGATATAGGGCCTAGGGTAGAGATGCTGCACAGGAAGAAGTCAAAGGAGCAAAAGATCATATATTCCATGAGAAGCTATTCTATAGATGAAGAAAAAAATTCTCCATTTTTTAAAAAAAATTAATATGTAATCTCTTTAAGTTAAAAAAGGTAAAATTCTATATAGTAAAAGTAAAGCTGATATCTCAATGGATAGAGACAAAAATGAGTTATTCTGCTTGACTTTGCTAGTAATTAAGGAATTGCAAATTAAAACACATAAAGATATGCTTCAGAATCAGATTGGGCAATAATTAAATGTCTGATAGCATTAAGAGTTCTTAGAAGTAAACTGTATGAATCTCCTAATGAGAGGGGAAATTGGTACAATTACTTCAAGGAAGAGCCCTTTGTCAAGTTTATAATACACACTTTAACATCCAGCAATTCTATTCCTAGTTAGAGACCCTGAAGAAACTCCCACTGAGGTATGCCAAGATATATATTGCTTGTGTGTGCACTTGTGCATATGAACGTTAATGGTGATATTGCAAGAGGGATAAAATAGATTTCTAAATGTTCATGATTAGAAGTTCGGGAGCCATTGTTAGTGATATTACCAGTGCGTAGATGGTATTAGAGATAAGAGATGAGGTAGAATTACCAAGAATATAAAGATAGGTAAATAAGAAGAGCTGGTGAAAATTTACATTGGAAGATAAAGAAGCTGGAGTCTGATGACCAGCATGACGGAGGTAGCAATATATGCACCCACTCAAGAAGATTGGAGCTTGAATTCATGTGGCTTCCTTCTTCTGCCTTTTGCTCCATGTGGGCCCGCAGCCCACTCCACTGTACCTTCCACCTTCAGGTGGGTCTTCCCCTCAGTTTGCTCTCCCACATGCCAATTGCCTCACTGACACACCCAGATATCTCTCAATCTTAGACCTCTCATTCCAGTCAAGTTCACAATCCAGATTAACCATCACAAATGGTAAAAGCTAAGACTGATTTAATACAAACAAATTCCTGGAAATATAGCCAGAGACATATTAGAGAAGGTAGAATAAATAGAATACAAATTTTCAGGAATCACTTCAAAAACAAAAACAAACACAGTATATAAGAGTGGGTTAATTTTTTTTACTTGAAATTCAGTGACTCTTAAATTGAATTAAAAATTTAAAAATTAAAACAAAAGTCAGGGGAAAATGTTTATAAGAATTGCATCTTAAAAAAAAATAGACCCTGGGCTGGGGTTGTGTGCTGAGGCACTGAATTCTATTCTCAGTACCACATGTAAAAAAATTAATAAAATAAAGGTCCACCAAAAAAATTTTAAAAAGTAGACCTAGAAAGGATGAAAAATATACCAAATAACAGTCTAACAAGAATAAAGTAGAAGGGTCAATATTAACAAGTTAAATGGCCTGAAGACTAAAAGCATAAAACATAAAAACATGGGATAGTATGTATTAAGAAAATGATTCACCAAGAAGGTGATAGCAATCAATCTTTGTGTCCCAAAAAAGAAGATTAATTAATATATGTTAAATATATTAATATCTTTTATAAAATCTGTACAAAGATATTCTTATCAATTCAAAGAATTACGAATTCACAACCAGAGTGGAGAGAAACTCTCAGAAATTGATGGCTCAAGTAGAAAAAAAAGTCTACTGAGAATTTGAGAAATATCATTAACAAATTTGAGTTTTTGTAGGTTTCTAACAAACTTTATTCCCAAAAGAAAACAAACAACATCCAGTGCTACAGAATAGAGGACACAGAGACAAACCCACATTAATACAGTTATCTCATGCTAGATTAGATAATGTTTTGGCAAAGATGCCAGAAACATTCATTGAAGAAAAGATAGCCTATTCAACAAATGGTGCTGGTAAAACTAAATCCATATATAGCAAAGTAAAATTAAACCTCTATCTCTTACCCTGCACAAAAGTCAACTCAAAGTAGATCAAAGACTTAGGCACTAGAACAGAGACCCTGCGCCTAATAGAAGACAAAGTAAGCCCAAATCTTTACCATGTTGGCCTAGGCCCTGTTTTCCTTAACAAGACCCCTAAAGCGCAAGGAATTAAATCAAGAATCAATAATTGGGATGGATTCAAATTGAAAAAGCTGCTTCCCAGCAAAGGAAACAATCAATAATGTGAGGAGAGAGCTTACAGATTGGGAGAAAATCTTTACCACATGAACCTCCAATAAAGCATTAATCTGTAGGATATATAAAGAACTCAAAAAATTAACACCAAAAAAACAAATAACCCAATCAATAAATGGGCTAGGGAATTGAATAGACACTTCACAGAAGAAGAAATACAACTGATCAATAAATATATAAAAAAGTGTTCAATATCTTTAGCAATTATAGAAACGCAAATCAAAACTACACTAAGATTTCATCTCACTCCAGTCACAATGGCAATCATCAAGAATACAGGCAATAATAAAAGATGGCGAGGATGTGAGGAAAAAAGGTACACTCATATGTTGCTGGTGGGATTGCAAATTGGTACAACCACTGTGAAAGCAGTATGGAGATTCCACAGAAAACTTGGAATGGAACACCATTTGACCCAGCTATCCCATTCCTGTATTCAATGGAATATTACTTAGTTTTAAAGAAGAATGAAATTATGCCACTTGCAGGTAAATGGATGGAGTTGGAGAATATCATGCTAAACTAAATAAGCCAACCCCCCGCCCCCAAAAAAAAAGGCTGAATGTTTTCTCTAATATGTGGATCCTAATTCACAATAAGGTGTGAGGGGGTACACTAGAGAAGAATAGAGTTACCTTAGATTAGGTGGAGGGAAGTAAAGGCGGGGGGGGGATGGGATATGGGAAGAGGAAGGGTAGTAGGATGAAACAGACATTATTGCTTTATGTGTATATGTGACTGCATGACCAATGTGATTCTACAACATGTACACTCAGAAAAATGAGAAATTTATATACCATCTATGTATACTATATCAAAGTGCACAAATGCAGTCTACTGTCATGTATAGCTAATTAAAACAAATTTTAAAAATTTTAAAAAAGAAAACAAATAGCAAAATTATCTTTCTAATGTCAATGGATTATTCAATATTTTATCTTATTTGAGGCTATAAATAATTACATACTTACTTAAAGAGGATACATAAATACCTTAGACCATATTGTCTACATTAAGCAAAACAGAAGTTTTAAAAATAGAAAATCTATCTACCCACTTGAAAATTAAAGGATAAGGAAAATATTAGGGAAAAAAAGGACAAAACTGCTAATAATAATAGTTACACAAAACTCCCAAGAAAGCAAAAAAATGAGAGAGTGAGACAAGAACAGTAAATGTCAGTTTTTATCCTATATAGTAAAGGGCTATATAATATAATTTAAAAATATAACACAAAGAAATCCAATTTACAATATCAACCAAACAAAATATCTGGAACTGAATATAGTAAGACTTATATAAGACCTTTATGTGAAAACTGATCTATGAAAGAAAAAGTTCTTTTAAATGATGCTTATTTATGACATATATGTTTCAGTAGTTATGAGATTAAACATGTCAACTCATCTGGAATTATCCTGTAAAATAAGTCTAAGCCAAACCAAAATCTTGAGATAATTTTTGATAACATTGGGCAAGTTATTTAACTTCTTTGGCCTCAGTTTCTTCATCTGTAACATGAAAATAGTACAATCTACTCCATAAGATGGCTCTGAGGATTAAATGAGATACATAAAGAACATTAAACAAAACTGAGTAGATATTAAATGGTATGTGAATGTGTAATTGTTATTTCCTTTTCCTTCTACACGATTATAGTTATGTATGGTTTTAGTTGAAAGATTTATTACATTTAGAAATTGAAGGGTTTCATAAAAGAGAGAAGAAAGAATGGAACTTTTAATATATATCTAAATACATGAGTGTGTCGAGTTCATGTACTTTGTCTCACTAGGGGTGCTGGGGCTGAGTAGTGGGTTGCCAGGAGGAAGCTCAATGCTTAACAAGGGGCCTTCACTCCCTTGCCTTACAGCTGCTTTTGGCACATTCTAAAAAAATGACAGTTTATGCTTTCCTTTTAAAAAAGAAAGAAAAGTTACTTTTTTTGAATATGATTTTATACTTCATAATACAATAGTACAATACAGTAGAAAATTTTGATATTTCATTCATTTATTGAATTAAAAGAGCTGTTGGTTCTGTTATAGAGTATTCACTACAATTTGATAAAATATTATAATATCTTTTCAAAAAGTTAAAAAAAATTCATTCAGATTATGTGACTATAGCTACAAAGCAAACTTTGTCACTTTTTTTCACCTAACATTCAATTTATATACATCCTCTTAATTCATATTTTGACTTTATTTGCATATGAACATTTTGTTAGTGGTATTAGGAGTGTAATTTTATATCTTAGGCTTTATGCTTATTACATTAAAAACATATAATTTGACATTCCTATGTGATATTTTAAAACTGTGATATTGCAATTCTGTCTTCTGTCATATTGATTCAATGGGCTTCGAAGAAGCTTTACTAGGTCTCAGTCACAGTAGGTCCTGCCTGCCTGTGACCAAGAAAGATTGTAAATCCTTCTGAAATGTTTCCAGGGGATGAGGAGACGCCACTGTGTGCTGATGGGTGTTTTTGTTTTATTCTTCTACCTCTCTCAGTTAAATAAGAAATCAGGTTCAGAGCCAAGTTCAAGGCATTCACGGTTTGGTGTATAGCCACTGCTTTGTAAGCCTTTGGAAGTGCCTCCGCCCACCCCACCCCACCCCCCACCCCCGGTTGGTGAGGGACAGTGGGCACTATACAGAGCTCAGAAGAGGGCAGGTCCCTTACGTGGTCTCCACTGTCAGCTCCCTCCTGGGTCGCACTCATTGCCAAGTCCATTTGTGCTCTTATTGAGCCTGAACAAGAACTGTGGTGCAGCTGCTAATGATGTCGTGTCAAATCTGAGGCGAGAACACCATAGTGATGGGAGGTGGCTGCCAGGGAACCCACAGGGTGAAAACCCTGTATGAAAGGACAGGAAAGTGACACTAACAAGTTAGTGCCCGAATGCACATTAGTAGAAAACAGAGTGTGCTACAGATCAATATAAAAAAGAGGGAGAAAAATGCAAATTAGTCATCCTTGAGTGATTAAACAAATTATATTAAACCAACAAATAATTACTATTCCCTCATTATTTCCAGCACGCTCTGCTGGGAGGCAGAGAGAGGGCCTAGAAGACAGACTTGTGTTCAAGTCTGAGCATTAAGGTTGGGTGCAAAATTTAGCAAAGTTGTATGCTGGTCTGTGAATGTGTTACCCATTTCTAAAACATCAATAGAAGTTTATCGTAAATGAAATGTGGAGAAATTAATGAAAAATCATGTGTAAAGAATTGGAGGCATAATAAATAAGCGCACTCCTTCGAAGAACATGACAAAGAGAAATAAAGAAATTAAAATATTTTGATAAGATAATAGTTGGTGTTAATAATTAATAAGTGTAACTCTTGAAATGCCTTATGAGTTATAGAAGAAAAGCTGATTTTTGTTTGTACAATTTAGAGTTATTTTATAATAGTATTCCTGAAAGTCAATCTATTTGGTGAATATATCATAAATATTTAATAGAAAATTAAACTAACTGGGATTATCTATCTTATTCTGTATAAATAATTTAATATGTTAAATTTCATATGAATCATATCTTTCTTCCTGGTTATTTATGATTATAGAAGAAATGTGTACTCAGACAAATTGGGAAACAATTAAAACCATATGAATGCAAAGAAAAAAATACTCATCATATATCCACTCAGGAAATCAATAATAGCATCTGGACTATTCATATTGTTCTGTCTCAACTAGGGTCAAAACAAGGGAGCCTGCTGACCATGGACTGAACCTCTGAAATGGTATTTGTTTTGTCTGCTGTTTTTAAACAAGTCAAATTGCCAATAAGAACAGATCTCCAGCAGTTGAAAAAAATGCATCAATGATGCTATAAGAAAAAATGATTTCAAAACTTTGAAAACACTTTTACAAATTGATATTTGTGGAGATGTGCAGATGAAACAGCAATATTTTCACACGTTGGATGACCATGCAGAAAATGTAATAAAGAGAATATCCAAATTTCTTCAACTATTTTGAATTTGCTTGGAAGGTGTGGCAAAAATATCAGTATATTGGGACAAGCCCAACTTCCATCCATGATAAAACAAGGACTAATCCAAAAGATGGTTGCCTGGTTTGAAAAATCCAAGGAGATTGATCATACTAAGTGGAGAAAATTCACAACCTGAAGTCATTATAAATGTGATAGAAGACTTGTTTGGTCTTTTGATGATCATATATGATATTAAAAACAACAAGTAGCAGAAAGTTTCATAGAATTTGTGCCCTGTTATTGACTCAAGGGTGAATATTTGTATATTGCAGGAAATTTTAAAAAATTGAATGCTATGCTTGACAAAAATGCCTCAAGACACCAGGAAAATACTTTAGAAACAAGATATTGTTAAATATCATGAGTGGTGGAGAGAAAGTATTTCAGATGGTAAAGATTATGACTTATAGGTAGGTGTTGTAGAAGCTTTATGTAGAATAATCACAGATAAAAAAGACAAGAGCTGGATTGTCAGTGATTTTTCAATGGATTTATTGCTAATCCATTTAAAAGAGTTAAAAACTTTGAATAAGAAGAGAATTTTTGTTTCTAATGCAGTGTTATTTAAAACTGTAGAAGGGATGCTTGATAAGTGGAATTAAGGTTGCATAATATTATATTTTATTTACATATTACTGTAGTATGTTGGATGTATGAGGCTTAAATATTTGTCCATATTTCAGACTATTTCCTTAGAATAATCACCCAAGAAGTAGAATATCAGTGTGAATATGTATGAAAAATAATTTCCTGGGGCTGGGATTATAACTCATTTGATAGAGTGCTTGCCCAGCATGTTCAAGGCCCTGGATTCAATCTCTAGCACCACCACCACCACCACAAAAAAAAAAAAAAAAAAAGAATTTCCTTCTTTGTTTTCTTTTTTTTTAACTTTTATTTTATTTATTTATTTTTATGTGGTTCTGAGGATCGAACCCAGGACCTCACACATTCTAGGCAAGTGCTCTACCACTGAGCTATGACCCTAGACCCAGAATTTCCTTCTTGTTAATGGTGTCAAAATTCTTTTCAAGAGCATTTCTGTTTCAGCTTCAGAAGCAGGTAACCTTTATCTATTATCCTCATGTCTTTCATATTTGCTACCTTAATATTTCACAACATTTCATTTTTAATTGAGCTTTTTTATAGTTAGAAAACTGATTTATAATTCAATTTGTATTGTAGTTATTGCTTCATGACCTTTGTTTAAAAGATGATTTTGCTTATATGAAACGAATAGGCAAGTCATTTGGACAAACTACTCCACTAAAACTAACTAGAAAAAAATAGAAAGATCTGCTAGACAGCATCATGGAACTAATTCAGTAAATCACTGGACCAACATCCTGGTGAAAAGTGAGGCTGGCCAGGTGACCCTGGGATTTAGGGACTTTATCTCAGGGGTCATTTGCTGGTTTCAGAGGGAACAGCTTAGAGGCTAAGCTGTAATATGGGCAGCCTTTGGGACAGAGGATCCAAGATCCAGCAAGAGAAAAGACAAATCTGGTAATTCAGATTCTTACTTTCAATCAGGATCCTGAAAGCCTTTCCCTAAGTAGTTAGCTATGTCAGTAGCCCTTACCAAAGATGCAGTCAGCTCAACTGGGAAGCATGTCAAATTATTCACATTGTACTAAAGCAATTTCTAAGTGCTAGTACTGGTCCCTCCCACTTCCTGTCCAGGGTGTCTCTAGTGACATGGTTCGGATGCCCAGGGTAACCCAAGCTGTACGTACCATGCAGGGCAGTTAATAACTTGTGGAGCCCCCATTTGACAGTGATTGACGGGGGATATTGATACTGCTTCCTCTATGGAAAACACATTTCATAAAGAGCCTTGAGAGGTCTGATGGGCCTGTGTACCAGAAGTCCATGGCAATTGTCAGCTTGATACAGCTTCCTTTCACTGGCTTTTCCTCTTTCCTGCTTCTTTGGATTGTTTTCCAAATAAAGCACAAGGAAGCAAGTGTTGTTCTCTAGCTTTGCTTTGAGGGAACCCAAACGAAGGAGTTAGTTAGAGGTCTCTTTGCTTCAAGCCTTGCAAAGACCTCATCAGAGAGATGCCTCCTGAAATGACATTTGTCCGCTTTTCAATTCACTCTCACCTGCCTAAGTCTGGCTGGGCACAATCAGAAGCCACTTGTCAAAAGAAACTAACTTTATTTTTAGAACCACACACGCCAAACAAAACAGCCTCTCAGGAAAAATCCTCAGAGCCTCAACTGCCACCACCGGCTTTCCACAAGCCTCTCTCTCCCCACCACAAGCTTCTTTCCACCTCCCCCAATCCTCCTGCTCTTGAGGCCGATTGGCTGGGTCACGTGGGCGGAGCCAAAAAAGTCCCCCAATGAGCAGCTCCGTTTTCTGAAAGGGCAGGGAAACAGTCCAATGAGCATCACCGCAGAGGAGCCAATCAGCTAGATGTTGCTGGGGCCGAGGAGCCAATCAGCTAGATGTTGCTGGGGCCGCTGTGAGCCAATCATCAGCCGGCAGCTGGAAGTTTGCTGGCAGCTGGAAGTTTGCTGGGGCCCCTTCGGCTGTGGCTCTCAACACTCACCACCCTGCCTTACCTGCTAAAATTACAATCATAGATATGGTGGAAAACTTCCATGCCTGTAGCACTCATCCATGACCTTCCACATCCAACTAATGCCAATCCTGACACTTTCATGGGATGGCTCCTTGAATTTGGTTATGGCATTGTCAACTTACAATACATCAAATTTCCAATGGGTTTACTGAGAGGTAACACTGTCTTAAATCAAGGAGCATGTATAATTAAAAGACTGCTAGGATAGATAAACAGACCAAGGAACAGAAAAACAAAAACAAACCAAGCCATTTGTACACAATCAGTATGGTTGCAGTTCGGTGGAGAAAAAATAATTAATAAAGGTGCAGGCTTAGCTGCATATTCATAAGAAATGACTTAACATTCTTTAAAGATATTTTTACTTGTAGATGGACATAATATATTTATTTATTTATTATTTTTATGTGGTGCTGAGTATCAAACCCAGTGCCTTACACGTGCTACGCAAGCACTCTACTACTGAGCCACAACCCGGCCCAGAAATGGTTTAATCTTAATCCTTAACAAACTTTCTACACAAAAAAGTTCAGGTACATTATAGATATAAATGTAAAAAACGTAAGCCAATAAAATTTCTACAGAGATAACAGGAATATATATATCATTAAGAATAGGGAAATTCTTCTTAATGCTAAAAGAATTAACCAGTAAGAAAAACAATGATCACAGAAAGAGAAAGAGATATTAAAATTGACATTTAATTAGGGAGTGAAATGAAAGTTACTGAATCAGAGAAGATATCTACAACACAAAAAAATGACAAAAGACTTGTATCAAAAAATTTAAAACTCTTGGAAATCAATATGAAATGACAATTTGATAGCAAATCAGGGAAGGGAATTTAACAGTGCCTTTAGTGAGACAATCTTCAAATAATCAAAGCATATGAAAAGTTACATGCATTGTCATTACAAAAATGAAAATTGAAACCTCAAGGAGATTCTATAGCATACCCACTAAATTGGCTAAAAGTAAATAGGCTGACAATAGAAGGTACCTATGGGGATACCAAACTCAGACACTGTTGGCCAGAGTAAAAACTGGTACAGTCACTTTGGAAAACTGTTTCCTATGATCCATTAAAGCTGAATTTATGCATCCTCTAAATCTTTATTATTTCACTTCTAGATTTAAACCCAAGAGGAATACAAGTGTCTGTTAAAATATGTGTATAATGTTTATGACAACATTATCTTTCATAGACAAATGCTGAAAATAACCCCAAATTTTCACATATATAAATAAATAAGTTGTGATAAAGAGATACAATGAAATACTATTCAGTAAGTAGGTTTAACTAATTATTCCATGCACAAATCAATACTGTAAATTGTGCAAACATGATATTGCAATAAATAAGTGATAGACAAGAGAAGTATACTTTATGGTGCAATTATATAAGGTTACAATAAAGAAAAGTCTAGTCTGTGATATTAGAATGCAGGATCGAGCCTGCTTTGGGGAATGAGCACAGGAGCACCACTCCTGGGGAGGACAAAAAGGGTCTCTGGGGGATGGAAATGTTCTAAGTCTTGACTGGGTTATGAGTTCTTGATGTGCCCCTTTGTGGTAATTCATTATGCTATGCACTTAAATATGTTTTCTCAATGTATGTCATTCTTCAGTAAAAATATTCCTGGGACAGAAAAGAAGTAATTAATTTGTTTATAAAACTTAAACACTCAGGGGTAAGAATTTAATTCAAGTGCAGCCAGATTTTTAAATTTCTATGAAGAAATTTTTATTAAATGTGTACGTGTAATCTTGGCTGCAATGTTGAGACTATGATCCGGAATTTTTCCAAGTGCCTTAACTCTATTTGGGCACTTTCCCATCTTGACTTTCCTTTATTCATACTCTATGGCTAGTCTCATCCAAGCCTCTATTGTTAACTTCTGTCTATTATTTACATCTGTACTGCAGGTATAAATCTAGTAGTTATTCCATCAGTCTTATCTAGTCAAGGGTGATATTTCTTCTTTTTTGGGGTTGTGGGGTACCAGGGATTGAACTCAGGGGCACTCGACCACTAAGCCACATCCCCAGTTTTATTTTATTTAGAAATCCACTGAGTTGCTTAATGCCTCACTTTTGCCAAGGCTGGTTATGAACTCACAATCCTCCTACCTCAGCCTCCCCCGAGCCACTGAGAGTACAGCTCTGCCCCACTGCACCTGGAGATATTTCTACTTTTGTAGGAAATAATTTATTGTATTTCATGTGAACTTGCTGCATAAGAAATATTCTTTGGTTGATGCGTACCTCCAGGGATTGTAATTTGGTTACAATTAGCTATTAGCTAATGATTAATTGGCAATTAATTGCACCTTCCCCATCATAGGTTATTGCTAGTCCTGTCATTCTGTATGAGTCATTCTTCTAAGTAGTCTATCTGTTCAAGGATGTTTGTATAGCAAATAATCAGGCTGCTAGAAATATTATGAAGCAGGGGGCAGATTTGTTTGTTGTCCACTATGATAAAGATAATGCCATTTGTGGGGAAAAGTCAGGCAGGTTTCCTTTATAAAGGATTATTTTTTTTTTATGCTTGCCATTCTTTGACACTGATACAAACCCATAGCATGCTCAACATATACTTGGTTGCCTTATTACCCTATTCGAATTTTGGGATAAGAGGACCTGATACAAACATGAAGCTCATACTGATTGCTGGGATATGAATAATAAAGGTCTTTGTTTCTGACCCCAAAGTCTTATGTATTCTGCTAAAATCCATGAAAATGTGGTGTAAAATCCATGAAAATGTAGGGTAAAATTTCAGATCTTTTACTATTCTTGAGAGAGATATACTTGGCTTCTTTTATTATTGCTACCATGTTTGCAAAAAAACTCAAACCTGCTATTCATCATTAAACAATGTCCTACAGAAGTCTTCAACTATCATAGGCATAAATTGCATAATTGCACAGTGGCAAATGATTCTCTTTATTCCCCTCTTGGTCTAGGGTGTGGACTTAATGCTGTTATTTCCCAAGTAGTTAAGCAGCCTCATTCTGTTTGGAGCTAAGAGTTCATACTCTTGACCTGTGTTTGTCTACAGGAGGGCGGTCAGTTGAGAAGACAATGTGCAGTCTCCCAAGTACTGACCATGATACTCAATGGATAATGAGTGAGTTGTGTTGATGGTCCTCAAACATGGGCAGAAGAATAGCTCAGTTCTGAGTTCTCTTGATATGTTCTTGTTTTCAT